>NW_026652276.1:57874562-58387632 GCF_009828535.3 Hylobates moloch | reverse complement strand
ATCCTCTTTTATTTCATTGAGCAGTGAGTGGTTTGTAGTTCTCCTTGAAGAGGTCCTTCACATCCCTTGTAAGTTGGATTCCTAGGTATTTTATTCTCTTTGAAGCAATTGTGAATGGGAGTTCACTCATGATTTGGCTCTCTGTTTGTCTGTTATTGGTGTATAAGAATGCTTGTGATTTTTGCACATTGATTTTGTATCCTGAGACTTTGCTGAAGTTGCCTATCAGGTTAAGGAGAATTTGGGCTGAGACGATGGGGTTTTCTAGATATACAATCACGTCATCTGCAAACAGGGACAATTTGACTTCCTCTTTTCCTAATTGAATGCCCTTTATTTCCTTCTCCTGCCTGATTGCCCTGGCCAGAACTTCCAACACAATGTTGAATAGGAGTGGTGAGAGAGGGCATCCCTGTCTTGTGCCAGTTGAATGATGTCTCTTCTTGGATGCAAACACGCTGGGGTAGCATGATGCTGAACTGCTTGGCAGGATAAATAGCCCTCATCACTGGCATATTTCACAAAGGAAGACCATTCTAAAGAGATGTTGCTCGGATATTTCATTCTATCTAGCTTCAGTGAATGTCTACGTGAACTCACATAGTTTTCATGGCAGATTCCTAAGCAGAAACTATATTCTTGCTTCTGTGTTGAGGCAGTTGCTTATGTCCCATTTTAAATTGCAAGCTAACCTTTTCAAAATGTCAACACACTTACTTCCCATCTTTACAATCACCAGCAATTTACATTTATTCAGTAGCTTCACAGCTTGAGCACTGTGTAAAATTATTTTGTTCTCTGAGAACCTATGTTCCAAAGAAGAACCATCCACCTCATATTTAAGTCACTTACAGATAACTGGCAAATAAATCAGTACAAACATTTCAGCCTACCTTTCAACATGCTACTCACTTGGGGATAGGATAATTCTGTCATTTTGTTGATAAGTGAGGGTTTCAAAATGACTGTCTACTCATGAGTTAATTGTGAGCATATGGAGAGCTGACATTCATTGAAGCTAGTGTGTGTGTATCTCTGTAAATCCTTATTCTTAAAATGAAGGGTCCCCTGCAAAGATTATTGGAAGAAAGTCAGATGACATAGTTTCTAAAAACTTTATATAACATGGCTATGTAATTAAATTAATTTCCACTAAATTATGCTAGCTCAGGCATTTGACTTATAATTGTGTAATTGTTGGAAAGCCAAATTACATCAGGTTGCACAGATAGCAAGTTATTAAATAAGACATTAGCAGATATCAGATGTTAATATCTGTTTCTTAAAATGTTCTGTTTTGTAGAAGTTAGGCATCAAAAGTTTTTGTATCACTGAGAACGATGAAATTAACTATATATGAGAATCACCCTAAAGACCTGTCTTCAAAAATTGCAGGACATGTTCTAAGAGTGGGATTTCTATTGTGTGTTTGCCTATATGTAAATTGAGGAGAAACTTCTTCTTTTATTATTATTACCTTGATTTGAGGACAAAGTTCATTGGCCAGTGAGGTTCAGGTTGCTTTCCTTCCACCTGAATTCTACTAGATTCCAGATAGACAGTCCTCACCTCCAGGCTAATTTATTATCATACTCTGTATTTCTTCAACCCAAAATACACATTTCTATTCTTAAAGAAAATGTAGATGGTAAAGAAAAAAGCAAAGTGATGTGTTTTCCAGTATTGTACATCCTCCTGTACCTGAAGTGGCCATCAGAACACCACTGTTGGATTTATCAAACTGATGACTCCAGCAGCCCAGCAGAGGAAAAATAATCATGGTACTTTTCTGTATGCTGCTATATTGTTACACACACTTTACCAACAATAGTGATTTATTAATGTTACAAAACTAATACATTTATTTGGATTATTGTTTAACTCCTTCTCATCTGAACTTTAGTATGCCAATTGATTTTTTTTAATTTTATTATACTTTAAGTTCTGGGATACATGTGCAGAATGTGCAGGTTTGTTACACAGGTATATGCCTACCATGGTGGTTTGCTGCACCCATCAACCCGTCATCTACATTAGGTATTTCTCCTAATGCTATCCCTCCCCTAGCCCACCAGCCCCCAACAGGTCCCAGTGTGGGATGTTTCCCTCCCTGTGTCCATGTGTTCTCATTGTTCATCTCTCACTTATGAGTGAGAACATGTGATGCTTGGTTTTCTGTTCCTGTGTTAGTTTGCTGAGAATGGTGGTTTCAAGCTTCAACCATGTCTCTACAAAGGACATGAAATCATCCTTTTTTATGTCTGCATAGTATTCCCTGGTGTATATGTGCCATTTTTTTTTTAATCCAGTCTATCAGGGATGGGCATTTGGGTTGTCTCCAAGTCTTTGCTATTGTGAACAGTGCTGCAATAAAAATACATGTGCATGTGTCTTTATGATAGAATGATTTATAATCATTTGGGTATATACTCAGTAATGAGATTGCTGGGTCAAATGACATTTCCGGTTCTAGGTCCTTAAGGAATTGCCACACTGTCTTCCATAATGGGTGAACTAATTTACAATCCCCCCAACAGTGTAAAAGCATTCCTATTTCTCCACATCCTCTTCAGCATCTGTTGTTTCCTGACTTTTTAATGATTGCCATTCTAACTGGCATGAGATGGTATCTCATTGTGGTTTTGATTTGCATTTCTCTAATGACCAGTGATGATGAGATTTTTAACTATGTTTGTTGGATGCATAAATGTTTTCTCATGAGATGTGTCTGTTTATACCCTTCTCCCACTCTTTGATGGAGTTGTTCATTCTTTTTTTGTAAATTTGTTTAAGTTTTTGTAGATTTGGGATATTAGCCCTTTGTCAGATGGATAGATTACAAAAATTGTCTCCCATTCATTAGGTTGCCTATTCACTCTAATGATAGTTTCTTTTGCTGTACAGAAGTTCTTTAGTTTAATTAGATCCCATTGGTCAGTTTTGGCTTTTGTCACCATTGCTTTTGGTGTTTTGGTCATGAAGTTTTTGCCCATGCCTATGTCCTGAATGGTATTGTCTAGGTTTTCTTCTAGGGTTTTTATGGTTTTAGGTCTTTCATTTACGTCTTTAATCCATCTTGAGTTAATTTGTGTATAAAGTGTAAGGAAGGGGTCGAGTTTCAGTTTTCTGCATATGGGTAGCCAGTTTTCCCAACAACATTTATTAAATAAAGGATCCTTTCCCCATTGCTTGTTTTTGTCAGGTTTGTCAAAGATCAGACGGTTATAGATGTGTGGTTTTATTTCTGAGGCCACTGTTTTGTTCCATTGGTCTATATATCTGTTTTGGTACCAGTACCATGCTGTTTTGGTTACTGAGCCTTGTAGTATAGTTTAAAGTCAGGTAGCATGATGCCTCCAGCTCTGTTCTTTTTATTTAGGATTGTCTTGGCTATATGGGCTCTTTTTGGTTCCATATGAAATTTATAGTAGTTTTTTTCTAATTCTGTGAAGAAAGTTAATGGTAGATTGATGGGGATAGCATTGAATCTATAAATCACTTTGGGCAGTGTGGCCATGTTCACAATACTGATTCTTCCTATCCATGAGCATGGGATGTTTTTCCATTTTGTTTGTGTCCTCTCTTATTTCTTTGATCAATGGTTTGTAGTTCTCCTTGAAGAGGTCCTTCACATCCCTTGTAAGTTGTATTCCTAGGTATTTTATTCTCTTTGTAGCAATTGTGAATGGACGTCACTCATGATTTGGCTCTCTTTTTGTCTATTATTGCTGTACAGGAATACTTGTGATTTTTGCACATTGATTTTGTATCCTGAGACTTTGCCAAAATTGCTTATCAGCTTACGGATATTTTGGGCTGAGATAATGGGGTTTTATAAATATACAATCATGTCATCTGCAAACAGAGACAATTTGACTTCCTCTCTTCCTATTTGAATACCCTTTATTTCTTTCTCTTGCCTTATTACCCTGGCCAGAACTTCCAATACTCTGTTGAATAGGCATGGTGAGAGAGGACATACTTGTCTTGTGCCGGTTCTCAAAGGGAATGCTTCCAATTTTTGCCCATTCAGTATGACATTGGCTGTGGGTTTGTCATAAATAGCTCTTATTATTTTGAGATACATTCCATCAATACCTAGTATATTGAGAATTTTTAGCATGAAGGGGCATTGAATTTTGTCAAAGGACTTTTCTGCATCTATTGAGATAATCATGTGTTTTTTGTCATTGGTTCTGTTATGTGATGGATGACATTTATTAATTTATGTATGTTGAACCAGCCTTGCATACCAGGGATGCAGCCAACTTAATTGTGGTGGATAAGCTTTTTGATGTGCTGCTGGATTCAGTTTGCCAGTAACTTATTGAGGATTTTCACATTGATGTTCAGCAGGGATATTGGCCTGAAATTTTCTTTTTTTGTTGTGTCTCTGCCTGATTTTGGTATCAGGATGATGCTGACCTCATAAAATTAGTTAGGGAGCATTCCCTCTTTTTCTGTTGTTTGGAATAGTTTCAGAAGGAATAGGACCAGCTCCTCTTTGTACCTCAGGTAAAATTTGGCTGTGAATCCATCTGGTCCTGGACTTTTTTTTGTTGGTAGGCTAGTAGTTGCTGTCTCAATTTCAGAACTTGTTTTAGTTCTAGTCAGGGATTCAACTTATTCCTGGTTTAGACTTGGAAGGGTATATGTGCCCAGGAATTTACCCACTTCTAGATTTTCTAGTTGATTTGTGTAGAGGTGTTTATAGTCTTCTCTGATGGTAGTTTGTATTTCTGTGGGATCAATGGTGATATCCCCTTTATCATTTTTTATTGTGTCTATTTGATTCTTCTCTCTTTTCTTCTTTATTATTCTGGCTAGCAGTCTATCTATTTTGGTAATCTTTAAAAAAACGAGTTTCTGACTGCACCCAAGATGGCCGAATAGGAACAGGTCCAGTCTACAGCTCCCAGCATGAGTGATGCAGAAGACGAATGATTTCTGCATTTCCAACTGAGGTACCAGGTTCATCTCACTGGGGATTGTCAGACAGTGGGTGCAGGACAGTGGATGCAGTGCACTGAGCATGATCTGAAGCAAGGTGAGGCCTTGCCTCACCCGGGAAGCACAAGGGGTCAGGGAATTTCCTTTCGTAGCCAAGGAAAGGGGTGACAGATGGCACCTGGAAAATCGGGTCACTCCCACCCTAATACTGCACTTTTCTGACGGTCTTAGCAAACGGCACACCAGGAGATTACATCCCGCGCCTGGCTCGGAGGGTCCTACACCCAAGGAGCCTCACTCATGGCTAGCACAGCAGTCTGAGATCAAACTGCAAGGCGGTAGTGAGGCTGGGGGAGGGGCGCCTGCCATTGCCGAGACTTGAGTAGGTAAAGAAAGCAGCTGGGAAGCTTGATCTGGGTGGAGCCCACCGCAGCTCAAGCAGGCCTGCCTGCCTCTGTAGACTCCACCTCTGGGGGCAGGGCATAGCCAAACAAAAGGCAACAGAGACCTCTGCAGACTTAAATGTCCCTGGCTGACAGCTTTGACGAGAGTAGTGGTTCTCCCAGCATGCAGCTTGAGATCTGAGAACAGACAGACTGCCTCCACAAGTGGGTCCCTGACCTCTGAGTAGCCTAACTGGGAGCCACTCCCCAGTAGGGGCAGACTGATGCCTCACATGGCCAGGTACTCCTCTGAGACAAAATTTCCAGAGGAACGATCAGGCGGCAACATTTGCTGTTCACCAATATTTGCTGTTCTGCAGCCTCCTTGGCTAATACCCAGGCAAACAGGGTCTGGAGTGGACCTCCAGCAAACTCCAACAGACCTGCAGCTGAGGGTCCTGACTGTTAGAAGGAAAACTAACAAATGGAAAGGACATCCACAACAAAACCCCATCTGTACATCACCACCATCAAAGACCAAAGGTAGATGAAACCACAAAGATGGGGAAAAGACAGAACAGAAAAACTGAAAATTCTAAAAATCAGAGCACCTCTCCTCCTCCAAAGGAATGCAGCTCCTCACCAGCAACAGAACAAAGCTGGACGGAGAATAACTTTGATGAGTTGCGAGAAGAAGGCTTCAAACAATCAAATTTTTCTGAGCTAAAGGAGGAAGTTCGAACCCATGGCAAAGAAATTAAAAAACTTGAAAAACGATTAGACGAATGGATAACTAGAATAACCAATGCAGATAAGTCCTTAAAAGACCCGATGGAGCTGAAAACCACAGCACGAGAACTACATGATGAATGCACAAGCCTCAGTAGCCAATTCGATCAACTGGAAGGAAGGGTATTAATGATGGAAGATCAAATGAATGAAATGAAGCGAGAAGAGAAGTTTAGGGAAAAAATAATAAAAAGAAATGAACAAAGCCTCCAAGAAATATGGGACTACGTGAAAAGAACAAATCTACATCTGATTGGTGTGCCTGAAAGTGACTGGGAGAAGGGAACCAAGTTGGAAAACACTCTGCAGGATATTATCCAGGAGAACTTCCCCAATCTAGAAAGGCAGGCCAACATTCAGATTCAGGAAATACAGAGAATGCCACAAAGATACTCCTCAAGAAGAGCAACTCCAAGACACATAATTGTCAGATTCACCAAAGTTGAAATGAAGGAAAAAATGTTAAGGGCAGCCAGAGAAAAAGGTTGGGTTATCCACAAAGGGAAGCCCATCAGACTAACAGCTGATCTCTCGGCAGAAACTCTACAAGCCAGAAGAGAATGGGGGCCAATATTCAACATTCTTAAAGAAAAGAATTTTCAACCCAGAATTCATATCCAGCCAAACTAAGCTTCATAAGTGAAGGAGAAATAAAATACTTTACAGACAAGCAAATGCTGAAAGATTTTGTCACCACCAGGCCTGCCCTAAAAGAGCTCCTGAAGGAAGCACTAAACATGGAAAGGAACAACTGGTACCAGCCACTGCAAACACATACCAAATTGTAAAGACCATCGAGGCTAGGAAGAAACTGCAGCAACTAACGAGCAAAATAACCAGCTAACATCATGATGACAGGATCAAATTCACACATAACAATATTAACCTTAAATGCAAATGGACTAAATGCTCCAATTAAAAGACACAGACTGGCAAACTGTATAAAGAGTCAAGACCCATCAGTGTGCTGTATTCAGGAAACCCATCTCACATGCAGAGACACACATAGACTCAAAATAAAGGGATGGAGGAAGATCTACCAAGCAAATGGAAAACAAAAAAAGGCAGGGGTTGCAATCCTAGTCTCTGATAAAACAGACTTTAAACCAACAAACATCAAAAGAGACAAAGAAGGCCATTACATAATGGTAAAGGGATCAATTCAACAAGAAGAGCTAACTATCCTAAATATATATGCAGCCATACAGGAGCACCCAGATTCATAAAGCAAGTCCTTAGAGACCTGCAAAGAGACTTAGTCTCCCACACAATAATAATGGGAGACTTTAACACCCCACTGTCAACATTAGACAGAGCAACAAGACAGAAAGTTAACAAGGATATCCAGGAACTGAACTCAGTTCTGCACTAAGCAGACCTAATAGACATCTACAGAACTCTCCACCCCAAATCAACAGAATATACATTCTTCTCAGCACCACACCACACCTATTCCAAAATTGACCATATAGTTGGAAGTAAAGCACTCCTCAGCAAATGTAAAAGAACAGAAATTATAACAAACTGTCTCTCAGACCACAGTGCAATCAAACTAGAACTCAGGATTAAGAAACTCACTCAAAACCGCTCAACTACATGGAAACTGAACAACCTGTTCCTGAATGCTTCTGGGACACATTTAAAGCAGTGTGTAGAGGGAAATTTATAGCACTAAATGCCTACAAGAGAAAGCAGGAAAGATCTAAAATTGACACCCTAACATCACAATTAAAAGAACTAGATAAGCAAGAGCAAACACATTCAAAAGCTAGCAGAAGGCAAGAAATAACTAAGATCAGAGTAGAACTGAAGGAAATAGAGACAAGAAAACCCTTCAAAAATTCAATGAATCCAGGAGCTGGTTTTTTGAAAAGATCAACAAAATTGATAGACCGCTAGCAAGACTCATAAAGAAGAAAAGAGAGAAGAATCAAATAGACACAATAAAAAATGATAAAGGGGATATCACCACCGATCCCACAGAAATACAAACTACCATCAGAGAATACTATAAACACCTCTACGCAAATAAACTAGAAAATCTAGAAGAAATGGATAAATTCCGTGACAAATACAGTCTCCCAAGACTAAACCAGGAAGAAGTTGAATCTCTGAATAGACTAATAACAGGCTCTGAAATTGAGGCAATAATTAATAGCTGACCAACCAAAAAAAGTCCAGGACCAGACAGATTCACAGCCAAATTCTACCAGAGGTAGAAGGAGGAGCTGGTACCATTCCTTCTGAAACTATTCCAATCAATAGAAAAAGAGGGAATCCTCTCTAACTCATTTTATGAGGCCAGCATCATCCTCATACCAAAACCTGGCAGAGACACAACAAAAAAGAGAATTTTAGACCAATATCCCTGATGAACTTTGATGCAAAAATCCTCAATAAATCACTGGCAAACCGAATCCAGCAGCACATCAAAAAGTTTATCCACCATGATCAAGTGGGCTTCATCCCTGGGATGCAAGGCTGGTTCAACATATGCAAATCAATAAATGTAATCCAGCATATAAACAGAACCAATGACAAAAACCACATGATTATCTCAATAGATGCAGAAAAGGCCTTTGACAAAATTCAACAATCCTTCATGCTAAAAACTCTCAATAAATTAGTTATTGATGGGATGAATCTCAAAATAATAAGAGCTATTTATGACAAACCCACAGCCAATATCATACTGAATCGGCAAAAACTGGAAGCATTCCCTTTGAAAACTGGCACAAGACAGGTATGCCCTCTCTCACCACTCCTATTCAACATAGCATTGGAATTTCTAGCCAGGGCAATCAAGCAGGAGAAGGAAATAAGGACATTCAATTAGGAAAGGAGAAAGTCAAATTGTCCTTGTTTGCAGATGACATGATTGTTTATCTAGAAAACCCCATCGTCTCAGCCCAAAATCTCCTTAAGCTGATAGGCAACTTCAGCAAAGTCTCAGGATACAAAATCAATGTGCAAAAATCACAAGCATTCCTATACACCAATAACAGACAAACAGAGCCAAATCATGAGTGAACTCCCATTCACAATTGCTTCAAAGACAATAAAATACCTAGGAATCCAACTTACAAGGGATGAGAAGGACCTCTTCAAGGAGAACTACAAACCACTGCCCAATGAAATAAAAGAGGATACAAATGGAAGAACATTCCATGCTCATGGGTTAGAAGAATCAATATCATGAAAATGGCCATACTGCCCAAGGTAATTTATAGATTCAATGCCATCCCCATCAAGCTACCAATGACTTTCTTCACAGAATTGGAAAAAACTACTTTAAAGTTCATATGGAACCAAAAAAGAGCCATCATTGCTAAGTCAATCCTAAGCCAAAAGAACAAAGCTGGAGGCATCACGCTACCTGACTTCAAACTATACTACAAGGCTACAATAACCAAAACAGCATGATACTGGTACCAAAACAGAGGTATAGACCAATGGAACAGAACAGAGCCCTCAGAAATAATGCTGCATATCTACAACTATCTGATCTTTGACAAACCTGACAAAAACAAGAAATGGGGAAAGGATTCCCTATTTAATAATAATAGGGAATAGGATTCACTATTTTATGATCATAATTCGTTATTTGGTAAATGATATCATTGGCTTTTAATCAAATAAAATGTTTGAGAACTTTTAAGAAGACAAGAAAAAGAAATCAGCAGGTAAATTAAAACAGTGACAATCAAAGGGAAGAGTCCTTTTTTTTTTTGAGACGGAGTCTTGCTCTGTCACCCAGGCTGGAGTGCAGTGGCGCGATCTCCGCTCACTGCAAGCTCTGCCTCCAGTGTTCACGCCTTTTTCGTGCCTCAGCCTTGCGAGTAGCTTGGACTGCAGGTGCCCGCCACTGCATCAGGCTAATTTTTGCTATTTTTAATACAGACGGGGTTTCACCATGTTAACCAGGATGGTCTCCATCTCCTGACCTCGTGATCCGCCCGCCTCAGCTTCCCAAAGTGCTGGGATTACAGGCATGAGCCACCACGCCAGGCCCCCCCTTTTTTTTTTTCAATTGGGAAATGATTCTAATCGTCGGCTTGAACTCCAGGCTCAAATTTCAAAATGACTCTTCTTGGTATATACATACCTTAAACATCCCCACCTGAGTGCTGAATGTAAATTCCTAAACAAAACACCTGTCACACAGAAAAATCACTTAGGTACAGATATATGAGTGATTTCAGGTACATTGTGCCACAAAGCTCTATCAACTATATTCCCTTGTACAGGGAATTAAATTTGAAAGAGGTAAAGAACAATGGTGAATGCTAGAGAAAGCTATGAAAAATTGGTGTATGTTTTCAGTTTCATCGCAGTTTTCACCCTTGAACTTAAAAGTGATTTATCCATATGTAAAAACAATATCTCAGATTCACATTTACTGATGTCGAGTTGAATTTTAGGGGCTCAATTTTTACATTCCAAAAGCCAAAACCAGGTGACAATATCAGACTTTACAAAAGTCAAATAAATACTTGAGAAGAAAAGTGATTTCATATATGAAAATACATTCTCTTGTTAATCTTAGTATCTGTAGATTATAAAAAATATAATATTTCATTTTGAAATCAAGGCTACATACTATTTTCACCTGGGACACTTTACAAAAGATGTTCTGTGTTCCTTGATGTTGTGGTAGGGACCCATAATTTGTATGCTCATGATATGTTCCTCTCGATTTACTTCTGCTGTACTTATGCAACAAGTGATTAGAGGGGAGGATTCACTTTACCTCACAATTTGCATTAACAAGACAGATGTGTTGAGTGACATTGCTTGACATTGGTGTTTAAGTTGTTGTTTATCAGTGGAAGACACAAGATGTAGCCAGGTATGGTAAACATTGATGGCTCCCAGGAGAGAAAATAACTGTCAGTGAAGTTAAAAGGAGCAGTGCAAACTCAAAAAGGACAAAGATTCTATAGTGATAACACAGAATAAAATAGATACTAACAAAAGCAAACCAAAGTGAGCAGCTGTTACATATATATGTATACATACACATTTATCATTATAATACCCCATTAGAAGAGTTTCGTTTGCATCTATGAAATCTAGCTATAAAATGACTCTGATTAGAAAGCTTTCCATAAGAGAATGCAAAAGTCTAAAAATGATTCTTATCAGTTGCATTCTTTTTGAATAACATTCCAAGTATCAGATACTACTGCAATGCGTCAGTGATGGCATACAATTATATTTAAGCCTCAAGGCACAATGAAAGTGCTAAAAGGTTTAATCAATTAGACAGTATTAGAGCAAATCTCTCAGCAATGTCTCCCTTTACAGTCTCTTATGCTTGTGCAGATCCCTACAGTGGTGTTTATCTGACTCCTCTCCATCTCTGAAATGCCCAGTGATTTTCCCAGAATGATCTTATTTAGGTTGACACTCTTCAGGGGCTGATTCTGCTCTCAGTCGGATCCTGTTAGGAGTGTTTACACAAGAGAGCCTATTGTGATCTTCTCAGGGACATTTATTTTTCATTAACTTTGCTTGCTTGATTAAAATAAAAATTGATTCATATTTTTGATTTCTCAGGCTATATTAATTAGCAGGCCTAGTTCTAGAAGATGGTAGCTATATAGTTTTATCTCGAAGTCTCTTGGATGCTTAGGGTCTTGGAAAAAAAGGAAGCCATTGCTATTATATAAGTGACATATTTGCAATATTGTTCTTATTAATAGAGAATTATTTTTGAAGTTTTGAACACTTTTAGAATTAACATAGCAATTTGGGATATTTTGGGGAGGCACCTAATATATTTAACAATTTAATAAAACATACATTAGAACCAAAACAGTTGGATAGTCATATATTTGCTGAATGATCATTCTAATTTGAGTGTTTTTCAGCATTTGAGTGAAATTGCCAATGGATATAAGAAAACTAGAATACAGTACTTTCTGTTAACTGAACATCCTAAGGTGTTTACAAGTTTTTACAATGTATACATCATCATAGTAAAATTAATAAAAAGCACAAAATCAAAAGGAATTTTTAAGGAAGAAAAACATTTAGAAATTGTATGGTTTTTCTGATAATTTACCCCATGCGATTCTATGGAAGTCAGCAAGCAGCCTGTAATTACATACCCTTAAAATCAAATATAACAAGAAATAATTGCCATGCAAGGTCATTTCTTGTCATGAAGAAAGTTGAGCAAGAAATAAGAATATATTACTGCGTATGTTCACAGGGGGTAACCAAAATCCCATATCCAAATATCTATAGAGAGAACAATAAATTCATTAGCAGTTGTCAAAAAGCGGTCTGAGTCTTACATCCATTTTTTCTTTGTTTCATAATGAAGTATTATCAAGTAACTAATCAGGAATCAAACTGATTTTAGTAATTGCCACCTTGATAATTTCTGTGTAATGCTGGTGGGTCAGCTAATTCCAGGTCATAGTAATCTTAGAGGTGGATAATTGGGTACTATTATTATTGCATTTGCTCAAGACTACAAATGGTTGATTTAGTGTAATAAAAAGACTATATGCACTGAAAAGGAACCATGTTACAGGTATTTGGTCATACTGTTGTTATCTGGAAGATTTCCTGGTAACCAGCATAGTAAAACTATTTCCTTCCTGATCTTCAAAAAATCTTACTTTTGCAGAAGTGATATTAGCAGACTAAAACAATCGATAGAACTCAATCTCAGACTCTGCTTGGCCAGAATTACACTTTATTTTATAAACAGAGAAAAAATGTATTTCAGGAAGGTTTGAAAATACAAATGAGGCCTGGCATGGTGGTTCACGCCTGTAATCCCAGCACTTTGGGAGCCCGAGGCGGGTGGATCACCTGAGGTCGGGAGTTGGAGACCAGCCTGACCAACATGGAGAAACCCTGTCTCTACTAAAAGTACAAAAAAATTAGCAGGGCATGGTGGTGCATACCTGTAATCCCAGCTACTCGGGAGGCTGAGGTAGGAGAATCACTTGAACCCAGGAGGCGGAGGTTGTGATGAGCCAAGATCACACCATTGCACTCCAGCCTGGGCAACAAGAGCAAAACTCCATCTGAAAAAAAAAAAAAGAAAGAAGAAAGAAAATACAAATGAACTAATAGAATAGTGATTCAAATGTCTGCCTCACTTTGGCTAGGGAGATAAATGCTGTGCTTGCTTGGTTACAGTTTCTGAGCTTCCCTACTAACTTGTATCTGTTGCTTAAATATTATAAAAATAAAGAATATTTTACAAGTTGAATTAATTACAAAGCTTTCACTCCCCTAACATGCTAACTCTGTGCTAATTCCTCTGTGAGCCTTAACATTTTCAAATGCTATATTATGGTATCATTCTATTGATTTTCAGTTCCATTTTCAGGCCTCACAATCTAAAAAACAGGATTTACTGACTTTTATAAATAACTAAATTGATGTAGCTATTGCCTTCACTATATCACCTCTATCTAACCATTTCCTTCTGTCTCAGCAGCCACAAGTTTTATCCTAGCCCTTGCTATCTGTTACCACAAATATACCAGTGACCTTGCAGATCTTTGTTGTTGGTCATCCTATTATCTTTATTATATATCGTTGTCCAAGATTTCTGTAACAACTTTCTCTGGAATTTTATTTCCTCTCTTCAGAACAATAAACTGATTCCTGAAATGGTTCTACCTAATAAAAACTCTGATTCCTTTCAGGTTGGCCTTTAACCTTGGAGTTTATACATATACTTTCTTACCCATTAAACAATTTTGTTAGGATTGGATCGTGTATGAATACCTGGCTAGGCCTAAGTGGTCTTTCAAGTTATTAGGAATAAAGCTATTTGAAAAATAGACCTCTTTCCTGATCAAGAACGTTATTTATCAACTAGACCCATTCTACCATCTGTAGCTCATTGTTCATTACTTTTCTAAATACAAATCAATTTCAGGCTTCCTAACCTTATTCTACAACCCCATCTTTCCTCTCTTCTGACCTTTACTGATAGTCCTTCATTCTTTAGATGGTTTCTAAACCCTTGCTCTCTTTGAAGCACAATGGAACAGAGCCATTGTTTCTAAATGATCATAAGTTATTTTCCAACTCTAATTACTTTAACACTACTTAAGTTATATTTTCTAGTATTCTCTCACATGTCTACAAATTAATGCCCCTAGAATTCAAAAGAGAGAAGTGAGCCAGTGCAAAGGAACTTAAATATTTATGTTTATGTCCTAACTCTCCAGGTCTTGCAGGTAATTACCTATTGTTACTCTTATTGTATAACAGTAAGCCAGTAGTCTTTAAACTTTTATTGCAGATAAAAATTTACTCCTCTAAATAAGGAAGCATTATGTAAAATGCGGAATTTCTGACCCACTTCTTGAGATTGCTGTCTGAGAATCTATTAAATGGCACAGCCAGTACTACTCTTAGAAAGCCACACCTAACAACACTTGGTATCTGTTGGAGGAAGACGAGACACAAAGGAACAACTTCACATTTAATGTATATAGAGTGCTTGAATGAGTATAGCATACATGTTGGTATACACACATTTTACTTCCTTGTTTTGGTACAGGCTGAGTCAGTTTGCTGCCTCATTTCCCATTATAATTATATTTTCCATACAAAGCGGGGATAGTAGTTCATCTCAGAAAAAAAACCTGATGTCACAGTGTACTACATACACAGTAGGATTTTAATACTGTGATTTTACTAGTTACTCTTGTGTTTTGTTGAACAACTTCTTTGTAACAAACCTATTTAATGTGGTTTAAAAATATTTTCTCGAATTGACGTAAGAACCTTGTAAGGTAAGTCTAAGTGCATTCCATATTATGGACAAAGAAATTGAAACCCACAAAGGCTCATGAACATATCTTTGAACAAACATCTAATAAGTGGCTGAGCTAAAATCTAAATTTGACTCCTGATTCCATGCTTTTCTCCATAATGTCAGATAGCTGATTTTGTTTGATTGACTGTCTTTTTAGATGAATTATAAATTTGCATTAGGGCTTTATTTGGATAAAGTATTTTAAGTCATCATATCAATTTATCTTTGGTTTTAGAAAAAATATAGACAAAAATATTTAGCATGGCAAATCATAACCAAGAGAATTTCAAATACTGTCCTATGATTTTGTTTTTTGTGGTTATCACACTTGAAAGTGACCCCATGAACTCTGTCTCCTAGAATTCATGCCTTTGTGTATCATCTCCCCTGTGATTCTAATCAATGGTATGTATTGATCATGTTTAGGTGATTACACAAGATTGTATTTCCTATATTGCTAGAATTTCTGTTGCTTGCTTTGAAGAAGTAAGTTTTTTTTTTTTTTTATGAATCCTACAGTTTCAAGAAAAGGAATTCTGTCAATAATCTTAGGAAGTTGGAAAACAGATTCTTCCTCAGTCAAGCTCTGATGAGATCTCAGCCCTGGTGATCACTTTAATTGCAGCCTTTGACCCTTTAGCAGGTGACCCAATTAAGCCATGCCTGGTCTCTCGATTCGCAGAAACTGAGATAATAAATGTATGTTGTTTTCAGCCATTAAGTCTGTGGTAATTTGTTATGCAGCAATAGAAGACTAATATGGTGTTGATTTATTTTTATCCTTGGAGTCTAATTATTGATTACCTAACCAGATACTGAGTTTTTCTCTTTTAAGCATATGTAAATTGAGATAGCATTTTTTCTCATGTCTCAAAACCATTATATGAATGAAAATGCCTATGTTTTATTTGGATATGGGAAATAATTATTCTCTTTTTAATCCTTTTAACCCCTATAAAACCCTCATTAATTGAATAGACTAAGCATAACTCTTTGCCTCAGTGAGCCTGCTCTACATTAGCTAATTTTTTTACTTTATGTTTTCCTGCTGTGTTTTAAAAGTGTTTTATCAGCATCTAGTAAATGTGTGCATAATACTTTTTACTGTCATTTGAGGTTACACACATTTCCTCAAGTTTATTAAACTAGAACTTTAGTATTTTATGATACTTGGGTTTATGATTATAGATTTTAAATGACTGAGAGAGAAGAGACCATCAACAATGAAGTCTTGACCTCTACCAACCTTTCTTGTGTCCCTACCATTTCTCTAAAATCTCCCCAGAAGAATATGAGGTTTAATATCTAAATAAAATATAGGTAGAACATTGTGTTATTTAGAGTTCTCTAGAGATAACCAATTATATGTATAAAATTGGCTATATATATAATTTCACATATATATAAAATAAGGTAAGGTATTAGCTCATGTGATTATAGAGGCTGAGAAGTCCCACAATCTAGTCCCACAATCTGTCATTTGCAAGCTGTAGACCAAGGAAAGCTGGTGGTATATTTCAAAGGCCTGAGAGCCAAAGAATCAATGGTAGATTCAAGTCCAGGTCTAAAGACCTAAGAACCAGGAGCACTGAGGGCAGGAGATCAATGTCCCAGCTCAAGCAATTAGACACAGAGCAAATTTAACCTTACTCTACCCTTATATTCTAGTTAGACCTTCAACAAATTGGATTACATCCACATACACTGAGAAGGGCCATCTTCTTTTCCCAGTTCACCAATTCAAATGCAAATCTTTTCTGGAAACACTCTTACAGACACATCCAGAAATAATGTTTAGTCAGCTATCTGGGTATCCCATGGCCCAGTCAAGTAACCACATAAAAGTAACCATTTAGTAAGTATACACAAATTTATTTGCTATGCATAAACCCTGTATATTTTTACAGAGTCAAGCTTCAGTCTTGGGAAAGGCTGCTGAGTAAATTTAAGAAAAATTTAAATTGCCCAGCAAGAAAAGAAAATACAAAAGTTTTTAATGTTTTTATCCTACCATCTTATTTTTTAAAAAGTCCTCTTTATATAACTTCAAAGTTTTATACTTCTAAATTGTGAAGTGATCACATCAACATTCATACCCTCTCTATATTATGTGCAAAAATAGAATTCTAATGTATAAAGAATTTTTTTCAACTTTTATCTTAGAGTCAGGAGGTACATGTGCAGGTTTGTTACCTAGGCATATCATGTGATGCTGAGGTTTGGAGTACAAATGAATCTGTAAAACAAGTAGTGAGCACAGTACCCAGTAGGTAGTTTCTTTCAATCCCACCCCTCTCCCTCCTTCCTTCTCTTATATTCCACAATGTCTATTATTCCCATTTTTATGACCATGCGTACCTAATATTAAGCCCCAACTTATACGTGAGAACATGTGGTACTTGGTTTTTTGTTTCAAATTTAGTTAGCTTAGGATAAAGGCCTCCAGGTACATCCCTATTGCTGCAAAGGACATTATTTTATTCATTTTTATGGCTGTGTAGTACTCCACAGTGTTTGTTTATCACATTTTCTTTGTCCAAATGTTTGTTGATAAGTACCTGAGTTGGTTTCATGTTTTTGCTACTGTGAAGAGTGCTGTGATAAATATAGGTGCATATGCCTTTTTGGTAGAATGATTTTGTATTCCTTTGGGTGTATACCCAGTAGTGAGATTGCTGGGTCAAATGGTGGTTCTAAATTATTAGAGAAATTTCACAATTGTTTTCTACAGTGGCTGAACTAATTTTCATTTCTACCAAAAGTGGATAAATGTTTCCTTTTTTCCACAGCCTTGCCAACATCTGTTGTTTTTTGACATTTTAGTAATGGCCATTCTGACTGGCATGACATGGTATCTCATTGTGGTTTTGATTTGAATTTCTCTGATGATTAGTGATGTAGAGCACCTTTTTCAAGTTTCTTGGCCATTTGTATATCTTCTTTTGAGCAGTGTCTTTTCAGGTCTTTTGCTCACTTTTTAATGGTTTGTTTTTTTTTTTGCTTATTGATTTGTTTAAGCTCCTTACAGCTTCTGGACATTAGACCCTTGTCAGATACAGTTTGTAAATATTTTCTCCCATTATGTAGGTTGTTTGCTTACTCTGTGGATAGTTTTTTTTCTTTCTTTTTGCTGTGCTTTTTAGTTTAATCAGGTCCCATTCAACAATTCTTATTTTTGCTCAATTGCTCTGAGGACTTTAGCCATAAATTATTTGCCATTGCTGATATTGAGAAGGATATTTCTTGGTTTTCTTATAGAAGTTTTATAGTTTGAGGCATTACATTTATGTATTTAATCCATCTTGAGTTAATTTTGGTACATGGTGATGGGTAAAGGTCTAGTTTCATTATTCTGTATATGCATAGCCCATTAGCCAGAATGATTTATTGAATAGGGAGTCTTCTTCCCACTGCTTATTTTTGTCCACTTTGCCGAAGATCAGATGGTTGCAGGTATGCTGCTTTATTTCTGGGTTCTGTATACTATTTCATTGGTCTCTGTGTCTGTTTTTGAACCAGTACCATGACATTTTAGTTACTGTAGCCTGGTAGTATAGTTTGAAGATGGGTACTGTGATGCCAACAGCTTTTTTTTTTTTTTTGCTTAGGATTGATTTGGCTATTGGGTTATTTTTTTGGTTCCATATGAATGTCAGAACAGTTTTTTTCTAATTCCTTGAAAAATGTCACTGGCAATTTGATAGAAATAGCATTGAATCTGTAAATTGCTTTGAGCAGTGTGGTCATTTTAATGATACTGATTCTTTCAATTCATGAGCATGGGGTATTATTCTGTTTATTTGTGTCATCTCTGATTTCTTTTGGCAGTGTTTTGTAATTCTCCTTGTGGAGATATTTTACCTTCTTGGTTAGCTGTATTCCTAGGTATTTTATTTTTTTGTGGCTATTGCAGATGGGATTGTGTTCTTGATTTGGCTCTAAGCTTGGATAATATTTGTGTATATTAATGCTACTAATTTTTGTACATTAATTTTTTTATCCTGAAGTTTTACTGAAGTCATCAACTCTAGGAGCCTTTTGTTGAAGTCTTTAGGGTTCCATAGTTACAGAATCATATAAATGAAGAGAGATAGCATGACTTCTTTTTCAATTTGTGTGCCTTTTATTTATTTCTCTTTCCTGATTTCTCTGGTGGCGACTGGCAGTACTATGCTGAATAGGAGTGGTGAGAGTAGGTATCCTTGTCTTGTTCCCGTTCTCAAGGCAAATACTTCCAGCTTTTGCCGATTTGGTATGATATTGGCCGTGGGTTTGTTATAGATGGCTCTTACTATTTTGAAGTATGTTCCTTCAATGTCTAGTTTCTTGAGGGTTTTTATCATGAAGCAGTCTTGGATTTTATCAAAAGATTTTTCTGCATCTGTTGAGATGTTTTTGTTTTTAATTCTCTTTATGTGGTGAATCACATTGATTTACATATGTTGAGCCAAACTTGCATCCTAGGAATGAAGCCTATTTGAGCAAGGTGAATTAACTTTTTGATGTGCTGTTGAATTTGGTTTGCTACTATTTTGTTGATGATTTTGGCATCTATGCTCATCATAGATATTAGCCAGTAGTTTTTTTGTTGTTATTGTGTGTTTACGAGGCTTTGGTATCAGCCGAATAGAATGAATTAGGGATAAGTCATTCCTCCTCAAATTTTTGGAATAATTCTAGAACCAGCTCTTCTTTGTACATCTGGTAGAATTTGGCTGTGAATCCATTTGGTCAAAAGGTTTTTCTGTTGGTAGATTTTTTATTACTGATTCCATTTCAGAACTTGATATTGGTCTGTGCAGTGTTTAAATTTCTTCCTGACTCAGTCTTGGGGGGTTGTATGCTTTCAGGAATGTATCCATTTCCTCTAGATTTTCCAGATTGTGCAGAGGTATTCATAAAAGTCTCTGAGTATCATTTGTATTTTTGTGGGATCAACTGTACTGTCACCTTTGTCATTTCTGATTTTGCTTATTTGGATCTTGTCTCTTTGTTCATCTATCTAGCAGTCTATAAATTTTGTCTTTTCAAATATCTATTTTTGTGTTTGTTGGTTCTATGTATTTTTCATTTTCAACTTCTTTCAGTTCTGCATGATTTTAGTTATTTCTTTTCTTCAGCTAGCTTTGGGCTTATTTCGTTTTTTTTTTTCTAGTTCCTCTGGTGTAATATTTGATTGTTAATTTGAGATCTTTCCAACTTTTTGAGGTTGGTGTTTAGCATTATAAACATTCTTCTTAATATTTTTTTTTAATGCTACATCCTGGAGATTTTGATATATTGTTTCTCTGTTTTCATTTATTTCAAATAATTATCTTGATTTTGTTATTTAAAAGTCATTCAGTAGCAAATTGTTAATTTCCATGTAACTCTGTAGTTTTGAGAGATATTCTTGGTATTGATTCCTATTTTTATTCCACTGTGGTCGAGTATTTTTGGTATGATTTCTTTCTTTTTTTTTTTTTTTTTTTTTCATTCATTAAGATTCCCCCAAGGATCTCCTGTATGGCTCGTCTATGGGTTAGGAATTCTCTTAATGCTTGCTTGTCTGGAAAAGCTGTTATTTCTCCTTCGCTTGTGAAGCTTAGTTTGGTGGGATATGAAATTCTTGGCTGAAATTTCTTTTCTTTAAGAATGCTGAAAATAGGCCCACGACCTCTCCTGGCTTATAAGGTTTCTGCTGAGAAGTCTGTTCTTAGCCTCATGGATTTCCCTTTGTATATGATCTACTCTTTTTCTCTAACTACCATTAAGATTTTTTTTTCTTTCGCATTAACCTTAAATAGACTGGTAACTATATGCCTGTTGATCTTCATTTTGTATATTATCTCACAGGTATTCTCTGGATTTCTTGTCTCTGGATGTCTATTTTTAGCAAGATTAAAGAAGATTTCTTAAATTATTCCTTGAAATATATTTTCCAGGTTGTTTACACTTCTATTTCTCTCAGATATGCCAATAATTTGTAGGTTTGGTAGCTTTACATACTTTTATATTTCTCAAAGACTTTTTTTTTAATTCTTTTTATTTTTCTCTGAGTTTGTTAGTTCAAAAGACCAATCTTCAAGCTCTGAGTGTCTTTCTTCTGCTTAGTCCATTCTATTGATGAAGGTTTTAATTTTTTGTTTGTTTGTTTTTGAGATGGCATTTTACTCTGTTGCCCAGGATGAAGTGCAGGGGCAGGATCTTGGCTCCCTGCAACCTCCGCCTCCCAGGTTCAAGAGATTCTCCTGCCTTAGACTCCTGAGTAGCTGAGATTACAGGAATACACCACTACGCCTGGCTAGTTTTTTGTATTTTTAGTAGAGACAGGGTTTCACCATGTTGTCCAGGCTGTTCTCGAACTCCTGACCTCAGGTGATCCACCAGCCTTGGCCTCCAAAAGTGCTGGGATTACAGGAGTGAGCCACAGCACCCAGCCTAAATTGTATTTTGAAATTCCTTAAGTGAGTTTTTTAAGCCTAGAAATTCTGATTGATTTCTTTTTAAGATGTTTATCTCTTCCTTCGTTTCCTGGATTGCTTTAGGAGTGTCTTTGTTTGATTATCAACCTTGTCTTGGATCTCATTGAGCTTCCTTGCAATCCATGGTTTGAATTATTTGTCATTTCTGAGTTTCCATTTCAGTTAGGTGCATTGCTGAAGAGCTAGTACAATCCTTTCTTGGTGTCACTGCATTCAGATCTTTCATTTGGCCAGAATTCTTGCACTGGTTTCTTCTCATCTGGAGATCCTGGCACCTCTAAGTTTTGTAATTATTTTTATGTCGGTAGGATTTTTTCTTTTTCTTCCTTTCCCTACAATGTTATTATTATTTTCTTCTTTCTCTTTCCTTTCTTCTCTATTTCTAGGAGTTGTAAGGCATGCTGGTAGGGTCTTTTGGCTTTGTTTCTATAGTGCTATGCATTTCTTTCAGCAGGTTTTATATTAGGCTGTGGAGTTTGACATATAAGCCCATAGATGGTGCTTACTGGTAAGAACAGGATGTGGCCAGTGTGGCTGGGTATATAGTTGATCCTTGTTTACTGGCAGCTCTCTGTTGCCTCAGGCGTTGGGATGATTTGTGGAGTATACAGTAGTTTGAGCTCCCTGTTGTGCCCTAGGAGCAAGAGACTGAAGGGTGGGACCAAAACAGAGAGGTTGACCTATGGGTCCCCCATGCCAGGCAGAGGCACCAGCAACAAGAGAGAATCCAGTGAGCAGCCACCAAGCACCCAAAGGTGTCTGCACAACACTCCAAGTTGTCTGCACAGGAGTAAGGGATGGCTTAGATTTCTAATGTAGTGGAGTGGGTGCTCCAGATGTCTGGAGATCTGCCTGGGCATGTAGCAGAGTGGGTCCTGCTGCACCAATATTTCTGCACAGGAGGGGTTGGGCAACTCAGACTGCTGATTTAGGTGATCTTGTGCTCCAAATGTCTCGAAATACGCCTTGGTTTGGAGTGGAGAAGGCCTCACTGCACCACAATCTATGTTTGGGAAAAGTGGGGCAGCTCAGGCTGCTGAATCAGGCAAACAGTTGCTTCACAAGTCTGGAGATCAGCCTGGGCATGGAGCAGTGAGGGCCTCTTTGCATCAGAAACTGCATAGGAAGGGTGGGGCAGGTCAGATTGCTAATCCAGATGAGCAGTGCTCTGAATGACTGGATTTCTGCCTGAGCATGGAGCAGAAATGATCCCCCAGCACCAAGATCTCTGCATAGGAGGAGCACGGCAACTCAGGCTGCTGGACTAAGCAAGCAGGTGCTCTGAATGCCTGGAGATCTGCCTTGTTGTGTAGTAGAGAGGATTCTTCTGTGGCTGGATCTCTGCACAGGAAGGTTGGGACAGCTCAGCATGCTGATTCAGTCAAGGTAGTACTCCAAATGTATAGGATCTGCCTGGGAATTGAATAGAGAGGGCCCCCCACACCACAATTTATGTCTAGGAATGGTAGGGTGGCTCAAGCTGCTGAACCAGGGTAACAGGTGTTATGAATGCCTTGATATCTGCCTGGGCATGGAGCCTAGAGCCACACTGCAAAATCTATGCCCAGGAAGGGTTGGGTAGCTCAGGCTGCAGGTCCAGGAAAGCAGATGGTCCAAATTCCTGGATTTCTCTCTGGGGGTAGAGCAGAGGGGACTCTACAACACCAAGATTTCCAAGGAGCAGCATGGGCTACTCAGCAAAGCCACACACAGATGAGTTCCATGTCACCAAACTGGCCCTCGGTGCAAGTCTTTTTACCCAGGAGAAACCGCAGCTGTAGGAGCTCTCTTCCTGCCCTAGGCCTGCTATGGGGAGGGCACAATTTTAGCCACATTGCTGAGGCACTTTCTGGCTGTGGAAGTCCCTACCCCACTCCAGAACAGATACTCTAATCTCTGGTCTGAGACTAAAATGTTTGTGCAGCCACACTGCCAGGTAACAAAGGAATGAATAATGAAATAATGAAAGCATCATTATCTGCAAGTAATGTGATTTTATATGTAAAAATTTCAAGACTCTACAGCAAAACTATTGAAATTGTTAAGTTAATGTATCAAGTTGCTGGGCTCCATTATGTATTACAATATATTATATGTTTATATACCAGCAATAAATTTGGAACTTGAGAAAATAAGGTATTCTGATTTCGCCAAAAAATCAAAATATATAAATTACCTAAGAATAAATCTAATTAAACATGTACAAGACCTCTAAATTGAAAACTACAAAACATATTGAGGAGTAAAGTAGAAAAGTATCGAGGGTGGAGCCAAGATGGCCGAATAGGAACAGCTCCGTTCTACAGCTCCCAGCCTGAGCGACACAGAAGATGGGTGATTTCTGCATTTCTGCTTAAGGTACCAGTTTCATGTCACTAGGGAGTGTCAAACAGTGGGTGCAGGACAATTAGTGAAGCGCACTGTGCGCGAGCTGAAGCAGAGCAAGGCATTGCCTCACTCAGGAAGTGCAAGGGGTCAGGGAGTTCCCTTTCCTAGTCAAAGAAAGGGGTAACAGACAGCACGTGGAAAATCAGGTCAGTCCCACCCTAATACTGCGCTTTTCCAATGGGCCTGGAAAATGGCACACCAGGAGATTGTGTCCCGCACCTGGCTCGGAGGGTCCTATGCCCACGGAGTCTCGCTGATTGCTAGCACAGCAGTCTGAGATCAAGCTGCAAGGCAGCAGCCAGGCTGGGGGAGGGGCGCCCGCCATTGCCAAAGCTTGCTTAGGTAAACAAAGCAGCCAGGAAGCTCGAACTGGGTGGAGCCCACCACAGCTCAAGGAGGCCTGCCTGCCTCTGTAGGCTCCACCTCTGGGGGCAGGGCACAGACAAACAAAAACTCAGCAGGAACCTCCACAGACTTAAATGTCCCTGTCTGACTGACAGCTTTGAAGAGAGTAGTGGTTCTCCCAGCACACAGCTGGAGACCTGAGAACGGACAGACTGCCTCCTAAAGTGGGTCCCTCACCCCTGAGCAGCCTAACTGGGAGGCACCCCCACAGTAGGGACAGACTGACACCTCATTCAGCCGGGTACTCCTCTGAGACAGAACTTTCAGAGGAACTATCAGACAGCTGAATTTGTGGTCTCACGAAAATCCGCTGTTCTGCAGCCACCGCTGCTGACACCCAGCCAAACAGGGTCTGGAGTGGACCTCTAGTAAACTCCAACAGACCTGCAGCTGAGGGTCCTGTCTGGTAGAAGGAAAACTAACAAACAGAAAGGACATCCACACCAAAAACCCATCTGTACATCACCATCATCAAAGACAAAAAGTAGATAAAACCACAAAGATGGGGAAAAAACAGAGCAAAAAAACTGGAAACTCTAAAAAACAGAGCACCTCTCCTCCTCCAAAGGAACGCAGTTCCTCACCAGCAACGGAACAAAGCTGGATGGAGGATGACTTTGATGAGTTGAGAGAAGAAGGCTTCAGATGATCAAACTACTCTGAGCTACGAGAGGAAATTCAAAACAATAGCAAAGAAGTTAAAAACTTTGAAAAAAAATTAGAAGAATGGATAACAAGAATAACCAATGGAGAGAAGGGCTTAAAGGAGCTGATGGAGCTGAAAGCCAAGTATCGAGAACTACGAGAAGATTGCAGAAGCCTCAGTAGCAGATGCGATCAACTGGAAGAAAGGGTATCGCTGATGGAAGATGAAATGAAGAGAGAAGGGAAGTTTAGAGAAAAAAGAATAAAAAGAAATGAACAAAGCCTCCAAGAAATTTGGGACTATGTGAAAAGACCAAACCTACGTCTGATTGGTGTACCTGAAAATGACGGGGAGAATGGAACCAAGTTGGAAAACACTCTGCAAGATATTATCCAGGAGAACTTCCCCAATCTAGCAAGGCAGGCCAACATTCAGATTCAGGAAATACAGAGAACGCCACAAAGATACTCCTCAAGAAGAGCAACTCCAAGACACATAATTGTCAGATTCACCAAAGTTGAAATGAAGGAAAAAATGTTAAGGGCAGCCAGAGAGAAAGGTCGGGTTACCCACAAAGGGAAGCCCATCAGACTAACAGCTGATCTCTCAGCAGAAACTCTACAAGCCAGAAGAGAATGGGGGCCAATATTCAACATTCTTAAAGAAAAGAATTTTCAACCCAGAATTCATATCCAGCCAAACTAAGCTTCATAAGTGAAGGAGAAATAAAATACTTTACAGACAAGCAAATGCTGAAAGATTTTGTCACCACCAGGCCTGCCCTAAAAGAGCTCCTGAAGGAAGCACTAAACATGGAAAGGAACAACCAGTACCAGCCACTGCAAAAACATGCCAAATTGTAAAGACCATCAAGGCTAGGAAGAAACTGCATCAACTAACGAGCAAAATAACCAACTAACATCATAATGACAGGATCAGATTCACACATAACAATATTAACGTTAAATGTAAATGGGCTAAATGCTCCAATCAAAAGACACAGACTGGCAAACTGGATAAGGAGTCAGGAACCATCAGTATGCTGTATTCAGGAAACCCATCTCACGTGCAGAGACACACATAGACTCAAAATAAAGGGATGGAGGAAGATCTATCAAGCAAATGGAAAACAAAAAAAGGCAGGAGTTGCAATCCTAGTCTCTGATAAAATAGACTTTAAACCAACAAAGATCAAAAGAGACAAAGAAGGCCATTACATAATGGTAAAGGGATCAATTCAACAAGAAGAGCTAACTATCCTAAATATATATGCACCCAACACAGGAGCACCCAGATTCATAAAGCAAGTCCTGAGTGACCTACAAAGGGACTTCAACTCCCACACAATAATAATGGGAGATTTTAACACCCCACTGTCAACATTAGACAGATCAGCGAGACAGAAAGTTAACAAGGATATCCAGGAATTGAACTCAGCTCTACATAAAGTGGACCTAATAGACATCTACAAAACTCTCCACCTGAAATCAACAGAATATACATTTTTTTCAACACCACACCACACCTATTCCAAAATTGACCACATAGTTGGAAGTAAAGCTCTCCTCAGCAAATGTAAAAGAACAGAAATTATAACAAACTGTCTCTCAGACCACAGTGCAATCAAACTAGAACTCAGGATTAAGAAACTCACTCAAAACCACTCAACTACATGGAAACTGAACAACCTGCTCCTCAATGACTATTGGGTACATAGTGAAATGAAGGCAGAAATAAAGATGTTCTTTGAAACCAACGAGAACAAAGACACAACATACCAGAATCTCTGGGACACATTCAAAGCAGTGTGTAGAGGGAAATTTATAGCACTAAATGCCCACAAGAGAAAGCAGGAAAGATCCAAAATTGACACCCTAACATCACAATTAAAAGAACTAGAAAAGCAAGAGCAAACACATTCAAAAGCTAGCAGAAGGCTAGAAATAACTAAAATCAGAGCAGAACTGGAGGAAATAGAGACACAAAAAACCCTTCAAAAAATTAATGAATCCAGGAGCTGGTTTTTTGAAAAGATCAACAAAATTGATGGACCGCTAGCAAGACTAATAAAGAAGAAAAGAGAGAAGAATCAAATAGATGCAATAAAAAACGAAAAAGGGGATATCACCACCGATCCCACAGAAATACAATCTACCATCAGAGAATACTACAAACACCTCTATGCAAATAAACTAGAAAATCTAGAAGAAATGGATAAATTCCTCGACAAATACACCCTCCCAAGACTAAACCAGGAAGAAGTTGAATCTCTGAATAGACCAATAACAGGTTCTGAAATTGTGGCAATAATCAATAGCTTACCAACCAAAAAGAGTCCAGGACCTGATGGATTCACAGCCAAATTCTACCAGAGGTCCAGAGGTACAAGGAGGAACTGGTACCATTCCTTCTGAAACTATTCCAATCAATAGAAAAAGAGGGAATCCTCCCTAACACATTTTATGAAGCCAGCATCATCCTGATACCAAAACCTGGCAGAGACATAACCAAAAAAGAGAATTTCAGACCAATATCCTTGATGAACATTGATGCAAAAATCCTCAATAAAATACTGGCAAACTGAATCCAGCAGCACATCAAAAAGCTTATCCACCATAATCAAGTGGGCTTCATCCCTGGGATGCAAGGCTGGTTCAACACACGCAAATCAATAAATGTAATCCAGCATATAAACAGAACCAAAGACAAAAACCACATGATTATCTCAATAGATGCAGAAAAGGCTTTTGACAAAATTCAACAACGCTTCATGCTAAAAACTCTCAATAAATTAGGTATTGATGGGACGTATCTCAAAATAATAAGAGCCATCTACGACAAACCCACAGCCAATATCATACTGAATGGGCAAAAACTGGAAGCATTCCCTCTGAAAACTGGCACAAGACAGGGATGCCCTCTCTCACCGCTCCTATTCAACATAGTGCTAGAAGTTCTGGCCAGAGCAATCAGGCAGGAGAAGGAAATAAAGGGTATTCAATTAGGAAAAGAGGAAGTCAAATTGTCCCTCTTTGCAGATGACATGATTGTATATCTAGAAAACCCCATTGTCTCAGCCCAAAATCTCCTTAAGCTGATTAGCAACTTCAGCAAAGTCTCAGGATACAAAATTAATGTACAAAAATCACAAGCATTCTTGTACACCAATAACAGACAAACAGAGAGCCAAATCATGAGTGAACTCCCATTCACAATTGCTTCAAACAGAATAAATTACCTAGGAATCCAACTTACAAGGGATGTGAAGGACCTCTTCAAGGAGAACTACAAACCACTGCTCAATGAAATAAAAGAGGATACAAACAAATGGAAGAACATTCCATGCTCATGGGTTGGAAGAATCAATATCGTGAAAATGGCCATACTGCCCAAGGTAATTTATAGATTCAATGCCATCCCCATCAAGCTACCAATGACTTTCTTCACAGAATTGGACAAAACTACTTTAAAGTTCATATGGAACCAAAAAAGAGCCCGCATCGCCAAGTCAATCCTAAGCCAAAAGAACAAAGCTGGAGGCATCACACCACCTGACTTCAAACTATACTACAAGGCTACAGTAACCAAAACAGCATGGTACTGGTACCACAACAGAGACATAGATCAATGGAACAGAACAGAGCCCTCAGAAATGATGCCGCATATCTACAACTATCTGATCTTTGACAAACCTGACAAAAACAAGAAATGGGGAAAGGATTCCCTATTTAATAAATGGTGCTGGGAAAACTGGCTAGCCATATGTAGAAAGCTGCAACTGGATCCCTTCCTTACACCTTATACAAAAATTAATTCAAGATGGATTAAAGACTTAAATGTTAGACCTAAAACCATTAAAATCCTACAAGAAAACCTAGGCAATACCATTCAGGTCATAGGTGTGGGCAAGGACTTCATGTCTAAAACACCAAAAGCAATGGCAACAAAAGCCAAAATTGACAAATGGGATCTCATTAAACTAAAGAGCTTCTGCACAGCAAAAGAAACTACCATCAGAGTGAACAGGCAACCTACAGAATGGGAGAAAATTTTTGCAACCTACTCATCTGACAAAGGGCTAATATCCAGAATCTACAATGAACTCAAAGAAATTTACAAGAAAAAAACAAACAACCCCATCAAAAAGTGGGCAAAGGACATGAACAGACACTTCTCAAAAGAAGACACTTATGCAGCCAAAAGACACATGCAGAAATGCTCATCATCACTGGCCATCAGAGAAATGCAAATCAAAACCACAGTGAGATACCATCTCACACCAGTTAGAATGGCCATCATTAAAAAAGCAGGAAACAACAGGTGCTGGAGAGGATGTGGAGAAACAGGAACACTTTTACACTGTTGGTGGGACTGTAAACTAGTTCAACCATTGTGGAAGTCAGTGTGGCGATTCCTCAGAGATCTCAGACTAGAAATACCATTTGACCCAGCCATCCCATTACTGGGTATATACCCAAAGTACTATAAATCATGCTGCTATAAAGACACATGCACACGTATGTTTATTGCGGCACTATTCACAATAGCAAAGACTTGGAACCAACCCAAATGTCCAACAACAATAGACTGGATTAAGAAAATGTGGCACATATACACCATGGAATACTATGCAGCCATAAAAAATGATGAGTGTGTGTCCTTTGTAGGGACATGGATGAAACTGGAAAACATCATTCTCAGTAAACTATCGCAAGGACAAAAAACCAAATACCGCATGTTCTCACTCATAGGTGGGAATTGAACAATGAGAACTCACGGACACAGGAAGGGGAACATCACACTCCGGGGACTGTTGCGGGGTGGGGGTAGGGGGGAGGGACAGCATTAGGAGATACACCTAATGCTAAATGACGAGTTAATGGGTGCAGGAAATCAACATGGCACATGGATACATATGTAACAAACCTGCACATTGTGCACATGTACCCTAAAACCCTAAAGTATAATAATAAAAAAAAAGAAAATGATTTCAAAAGTCTATAAGTTGAAATAGAAAGTATGCATGAGGCACTGCTACTGCATACCAAAGTATAATGCTTATCTCAAAAAAAACCCACTAAGATTGCTTGGATTATGAGCTGAACGAGCTGCTTTTCTTTATGGAACACCATTTTCATTTGAAAAGTAACAGACAAATTACAGTTATTACAATTTGGGTATTTGTCATCAATTTTCTTTTGTTTTGTTAATCATAAAATTTGAATTTTCAGGGAAAAAATAGAATTTTAGAAAATTTGCATTCACCACTGTAAGCTTGAAAGCTTACAGTGCAAAACATTTAGCTATCTGATTAGATCATTACTAATATTAACGAATGTGGTGGTTTTTATATTGTATGATATATATGTCAAAGTTTGGAAGATCTGCATAATTCAGTGAGCTAATGTTTTACAAATGACCAATGCATGAAGTAACACAATCTAGCAAGGGCTAAATTCCATTAAAATGAGAGATCAAGAGATTTTCATATAATGGAATATAAAAACTACAATGATATTTAGATTCCACATTGCAACTAAGTTTAAGAAACTACCATTTGTTGAGTTTGGGCATATTATCAGAAAGGAATAATAATAAATTATTTTCAGTAAAATAATCTGAAAAGATTTCTCTCTTTTCTAACTATATAACTACATGAGGAGAGATTCTTATTATATACTTCAACCAAAACAATATATTGCAACTTACTGGATGCAGAAGAAGATACGAGACTCCATCTGTCCTCTTTTAAGCCAGAAATTAAAAAAATTTGAAAAAAATAGAAAACATTACTACTTCTTAGTTTCTTTCTGTTTTAGGAGATATCTTTTTTAAATAAAAATAATGTGGCTATTTAATGGTCCTATTATTGATATTTTAAAAGCATTAATAAACATTTTTAAATTTGTCAGTTTTAATTTCTAAGGCAGTAAATATTAACAGATATAACCCACATAAAGAAAAGCTCATTGGAGTCCCCACTGACTTTCAAAATTATAAAAGGATGTGGAGACCAAAAGTTTTAAAAACCATCATTCTTGAGCTGTGAAATGAAGCGAGAGAATCTGAGAGGTGTGCCATGTGGCCTGAGACTGTAGAAGTCAGTAGAGAAAACCCTGAGTTCTGAGATTGGCAGAGTACCAGGGTGCTGATGGTCTTTTAGATCTGGTTTGTTATTTGAATGACATTACAGATTTCAATGACTCCTTACTGTTGGCTGCTGAGATGCTTTTCTATGTTTCACCAGTGGTGTTACATGAAAAAGTAATGATTATTTACTTAAAACAACCAGCAGCTGCCAGAGACATTGAATCATGTTACTTTTCTGCCTGAATACCTTCAGTGGCTCCCTGATTACTGTTTTATGTTGGAACTCATTGGCATGACCCAAGGAGTCCATGATCTGGTCTCTTAATATCTGTTCAGTTTTATCTTCTTCCAGTGCCCCTTCACATATTACTTCCCATTCATTTATTTCTGTTACTAAAACATTTTTTCACTTTATCACATGCCTTTTCATAGGAAGAAAACTTTGTTTCTGCTTGGAATTTTTTCACTGTCACCCCCCCTTTTTTAAATAAATAAATGAATCTCCTGTTCTTTTTTTTTTTTTTTTTTTTTTTTTTTGAGACGGAGTCTCGCTCTGTCGCCCAGGCTGGAGTGCAGTGGCGCAGTCTCGGCTCACTGCAAGCTCCGCTTCCCGGGTTCACGCCATTCTCCTGCCTCAGCCTCTCCGAGTAGCTGGGACTACAGGTGCCCGCCACCACGCCCGGCTAATTTTTTTGTATTTTTAGTAGAGACGGGGTTTCACCGTGGTCTCGATCTCCTGACCTCGTGATCCGCCCGCCTCGGCCTCCCAAAGTGCTGGGATTACAAGCGTGAGCCACCGCGCCCGGCCCTCTCCTGTTCTTTATCCAGGTTCATCTAAAGCATCTCTTCTTTATGAAGCTTGGCATTTGACTATCCTTTCTGTGTTATCTTTGCACATGAGCTATTCCTCCAAAATAGCATTTACCTCAATAAATGTATTCATCTTTATCTGTGGACTATAAAATCTTGCACACACAAGTAGTAATTTTTATGTTAGTATTCCTAGCATCTAGTATCTTTCCTGGCACACGTAAGGAATAAAAATAAATGAATGAACCAATTGTGGTAGATAAAAGAAGGAACATAGTAAGATTAGGCTTTGGGATTCATTACTGCCCAGAAGAGTCTACAAAGGAAAGCATTCAGAGGAATTGCAATAGGAATTATAAATTGAATTTAATCACTTTTCCACACTTACTCAACAACATCTAGTGGAATCAAGAACAATAAAAAACTTCATAGAGAGTTCCTGCTGTCTAGTTAAGATTACAGAGCAAATTAAAGAAAAGAGGCAAAAATGGCATGCTTGGAACAAAACTATTTCTTCTAAATTATACAGTCAGACAAATCTATAAAAAGCAATAGATAGGTCATCAAAGTCTCCTCTTTAGAATATAAGTTTATTTGGAATCCTTTTTTCTTTTCTGGAGAATTTCGGCTGTAAGCATATCCCTTTAATCTTTTTTCCTATTTTTGGCCTTTATAAAGCCACTTTTCTTTTATTCTTGTTTAAGCCTCTATTCTTCTTTGCCACCTCCTCTGCTCTTTTCTGTTTAACACCCTTGGAAATCTCAAGACCCTACTGTTTGAGACGTGATTGATGTGGAATGAGTTATTACCGTCTCTCACCCAGACCATTGGAATAACCTCCTAAATAATCTCCGCTCCTTTCTCTCCCTTTGGAGACGAGAGAATATTATTTTGTATTATTATTCAAAATGTTTGTATGTCTTTGTTAGGGTTTCCCTCCTCCCTGTGGGAGAATTGTTCTCTTGTCTTTTGATGTCGGACTTGACCCCATGATTTCCTCTGGTCAATGAAATGTGATTAGAAGTAACTCAGGGCACCTGTGAGCAGAAGGTTTAAGAGGCAGCACCTGGTTCCCTCTGTCTTTTTCCCTTTGCTATGAGACTGGCAAGCTTCCAGATAGCAACTGTTCTAGCAGCCAGGGTCCTGGAGAGAAGTCAACATGAAGCAGAGCCACAGATACGCCGCAGATAAGCTTACATAATGGAGGTGAGGAAACAATTTTTTTTTACTTTGCTTTTTAAATCTCTGAAATTTGTGTTGTGTGCTACCACAGTATAATTTATTCTACACTGATACGTTATCCCTCCCCAACTCCCAGTATTTTCTCAACACAGTAGCCAGAGTAAGCCTTTTAACATTGTAAACCAAATTATGCAATTATCTTATTTGGACTTTGAATGCTCCCCTATTCCACAAGAGTAAAAGAGTTTTTCAGTGGCTGAGGAGACCCTGCCTATGTGCCATCTCACTCCCTCCTTAGCCCTCTCAACTCAGTTACTGAGCATCAAGCACTTAGGCCTTCTTGTTCCTTCTTAAATTAACTCGTATCTTAGGTTTCACTTGCGTCCCTGTGAAGAGACCACCAAACAGGCTTTGTGTAAGCAACAAGGCTCTTTATTTCACCTGGGTGCAGGGGGGGCTGAGTCCGAAAAGAGTCAGTGAAGGGAGATAGGGGTGGGGCCGTTTTATAAGATTTGGGTAGGTTGTGGAAAATTACAGTCAAAGGGGGTTGTTCTCTGGCTGGCAGGGGTGGGGGTCACAAGGTGCTCAGTGGGGGAGCTTTTGAGCCAGGATGAGCCAGGAGAAGAAATTTCACAAGGTAATGTCATCAGTTAAGGCAGGGACCGGACATTTTCCCTTCTTTTGTGGTGGAATGTCATCAGTTAAGGCAGGCGGCCATTTTCACTTTTTTTGTGGTTCTTCACTTGCTTCGGGCCATCTGGACATATACGCGCAGGTCACAGGGGATACCATGGCTTAGCTTGGGCTCAGAGGCCTGACATTAGGAACTTTGCATTTACTGTTTCCTCTTTCCTCTGGCTAACACCCTCACTTGCTTCAAGTCTTTACCCAGGTGTTACTTTCTCAATGACTCCCACCTTGACTACCCTATTTAAAATTGCAACCTGTTAACCAACTTCTCCCCCACTGCCTGCACATTTCATATCTCCTTTGGCCTAATTCACACTTTTCTTCATTCCTTCCTTAACTTTGAACATACTGTGTAACTATTTACATTTAGTTTTTATTGTCTGTGAACACTCGAGAGAGCTTTGTGAAGTCAGGGATCTTTCTGTTCACACAATAGTGAACTAGGATACTGGCTGATAATATAGTAAGCATTATTTGGTGATAAGCATTGGACCAAAAAATAATTTCTATCCATTTCCTGTCCAAAAGACCACCAGTATAGTAGAGAATAGAAAAGAGAGTTTTACTGGAAATATCAGTTTACAAACTGGGGAGAGATAATCTCTGGCTTTAACTGAAACTGTTCTCTCTGAAGAAGATAGAGAAGGTTACAGGTTTTATGAAAAGGAGAAATGTTATGTATTGCTCTTTGAGAAATTTCATTGGCAATAGTAAGGTTTTGAGAAGTTGGCAAGCTTTGATTGGTAAGTAACAACCACAACCTTGGGCAAAACTAATCTGAGAGTTGCAGCAGATTGTTCAGTGGTCATTAGATAAAACTGGTTTTAGGTTACCTTAGGCAGTTTCAGCTTCCAAGCTTGCAGAAAATTACATTTGTGGAGGAATGTTATGTGCCCTGAGTGCTCCCCCACCCGCCCCCCGCTGGCTTCTTGACTGTTTTGGTTGTGTGTGACAAGAATGACGCAATTCATATGATCAACTTTCACATATTCATGACTTTTTTCCTAATTACCTCAGCTTACCTGTGAAGTCCTAGTCTATAAATCTTTATGAAAATAAATGTGCTACACTAGAGACTGGACCTAAAGCCGGAAAACATGGTGCATATTTGGTATTCAGTGGTCTGAGGGCCACTGCCTTCACAAGAGCCCTAGAAACAATAGGTGTAAGTAAACTTTGCATTTGGTTTTTCAGCTCCTTTTCTGGGTTTTTTGTTTGTTTGAATAAAAGAGGGTAGAATTATAATTATTCAGGTGAACAAACATATATATCATAGTTGATTTCTCTTAAACATGACAAAAATAAAGGAAATAAAAATATTAAGTAACTTTCCTGTTGTCCTTCTTCCCTTCACTCAAACCCAAGTGTAAACAAAATGAGTCAAGGAGAAGGGACAGAAGACCCAAGTGGAGAAATTGATGAACCCAATCATGGCCTCTCTTGTACTAAAGATTGCAGATCTTAAGGCATAGAGTGCAAGAAAGCTTAGAAGTAGATGAAAAACTAAGCCTTGGTATTTGGTTGTATTGGAGTTTTTACTACAAGAAGAAAATAGTTTGATGGTGCTGGTTTAAAGGATGGTGATGAAAAAGAATCAAGCTGTGCTTAAATCCTATTTAATCAAACTCAATATAGTTATGCTATTATTGCTTAAAAGTATTTTTATATGTGCTTAATTCTGTTTAATGATGACTTCCTAACTGGTCTTTGCAAGTTCAAAGATCAACAAACCTTGATTTTATAGACCTTATTTTAATATTAAATACATCCCTCTTTAATGAATATCTTGTATAATTATAGGGCTGTATTTTTCTTAATTTTGCCCACCAATTCCGGACACAGTTTGGCTGTGTCCCCACCCAAAATCTCATCTTGAATTGTAATAATACCTGTGTATCAAGGACGGGGCCAGGTGGAGATAATTGAATCATGGGGGCGGTTTCCCTCAAACTGTTCTCCTGATAGTGAGTGAGTTCTCACAAGATCTTATGTGAGGCATTAGAAAGTATTTTTTAAATTATTTTATCATAAATTTTGTTTTATTTGTTACCTTTGGAGAGTTAACTCCTAATCAGGTTATTTAAAATCCTAGGGTAGGTCGAATGTTAGACTTTCTCCCTGTTAATAGAAAAACTTTAGACAAATTAAATTTAACTGTGTTTAAATAGGCAAAGAATGATTAGCAAGTTAGGCAGCCCCTAGAACCAGAATAGATAGGGTCAGAGGAATTCCGGGGCAGCCACGTGATTGGATAACATTGATTCAGAGAAAAAGGAATATGACATACAAAAAAATGGAAATGAAGTACAGAAACAGCTGGATTGGCTTACAGTTTGGTGTTTGCCTTATTTGAATATGATTTGAACAGTTGTATGCTTGTGATTGTCCCAAACTTGGCTACTGTAATTACACATCCAGTTAGGTTATAGTTCACTATGTACGGAGAAACCTTTAGACTCAACTTAAAATATGTAAGGAGGCAACTGTAGGCTAAACTTAACACTTTAAGCAGATTTATTTTACAGTATCAATTGCCACAATAGTGCCCTATGCTTTAAAGTGACTATTTTTGAAGATTAAGAAAATGTCTCTGAGAAAACAAACTTAATTTTAGAGATACAAGTGTTCAATTATAAAAGCTTCGGTTGAATGTGTGATATGATTTTGCTGCTGCTCACTCTTTGGGTCCTTGCAGCCTTTATGAGCTGTAACACTCACCGCGAAGGTCTGCAGCTTCACTCCTGAAGCCAGCGAGACCACGAACCCACCAGGAGGGACGAACAACTCCGGACGCGCCACCTTTATGAACTGTAACACTCACCGCAAAGGTCTGCAACTTCACTCCTGAAGCCAGCAAGACCAGGAACCCAATGGGAGGAACAAACAACTCCAGACGCGCAGCCTTTAAGAGCTGTAACACTCACTGCGAAGGTCTGCAGCTTCACTCCTGAAGCCAGCGGAACCACGAACCCACCAGAAGGAAGAAACTCTAGACATACCATCTTTAAGAACTGTAACACTCACCGCCAGGGTCTGCGGATTCATTCTCGAAGTCAGCGAGACCAAGAACCCACCAATTCCGGACACAGTTTGGCTGTGTCCGCACCCAAAATCTCATCTTGAATTGTAATAACACCTGTGTATCAAGGACGGGGCCAGGTGGAGATAATTGAATCATGGGGGCGGTTTCCCTCAAACTGTTCTCCTGATAGTGAGTGAGTTCTCACAAGATCTGACGGTTTTATATGGGGCTTTCCCCTTCACCCAGCTTTCATTTTCTCTCCTGCCACCCTGTGAAGAGGTGCCTTCTGTCATGATTTTAAGTTTCTTGAGGCCTCCCCAGACATGCTGAACTGTGAGTCAATTAAAGCTTTTTCCTTTATAAATTACCCAGTATCTCCTACATCTTTATAAGCAATGTGAGAACAGACAAATACAATGTGGATGAAATATGTTATCCAGCCAGTTCCACCCTGGTATTTCTGCAATGGCACTTCTAGGCCCCAGGGAAACCAGTCATAGATGATATAAAAATTCAGAAAGCTAATATTTTTGTTCAAGAGAAACTAATAACTTAGCTTTGATTCTTTAACAGAATCAGGGACGCTTCACATTTAAACTGTTTTTGTTTGTTAGGAAAACTAGAAATGTTCTTAATATGGCTAATGATAACCTCTTATATTTGTCAAGTATTTTGTAAAGCAAAGAACAATTTTACATCCATTACTGGGATTTGTTTCATAACAACCAGATAGAGAATGGTTGTTTTGTAATTTACCTGAGGACTAACAGGAACACAGGTCTTCTGCTTTTTGGTAGACTTTACTATTTTGACGGAAAGTTAAGTGGTTATCCCCTGCATCTGGGAAAACACCACAAAATTCTGTTCTCTCAACAGTGAAATGTGAGTGCATCTAAAAAATTAAAGTACAGTTTATTTTGCTTTAGAAATTCTGCCATCTAATATCAGGCTGAAGGATAAAACTCAATTCGAACATTCCAATTACCTTAGGCCCTTCGCTGACATAACAGTTGAACTGTATTTGCTTTCCAAAATACCTTCAATACAAAGTCATCTGTTTGGGTCTGAAATTTCTTCCATAAAGTTATAATTTAGATGAAGTTTTCTTTGATTTACTCAATCTTGCTCTATGTATTTTTTACACTAGCTAGTTAATGCTTTTTGAATATTGCTGTTTAATTCATTGGCTGTTTCTACATAAAACTTACCCTCAAGCAGAATTTTACAAAAGTATTAAAAATATGTAAAAGTATAATGAGACTTGGTATGTTAGCTCTCTCAGTGATATTTGCAATTACTCTTAAGATAAATAAATTTCAGATATCCACAAATAATTTAAAAATTTTTGAGGTAATTATAGAATGCATTTTTTTTATTTCCTCAATTCATACTATAGAGCGATTGCTTTTTCTGCTCAATATGCCTAGCCTATGGATACTGTGTATTCACTTTGCCCCAGTAGTTAGTTGGGGGAATCTGGGAGTTCAGAAGTGATAAAACTGCTATACAGAAATACCTGAGACTGGGTTAACACAGAAGAAAATAGATTTAATTGGCTCACAGTTCTGTAGGCTGTACAGGAAGGATGGCAGCATCTGCTTCTGGGGAGGCCCCAGGAAATTTTTACTCATGGTGGAGGGCAAAGAAGGAGCAGGCATCTGACATGGCAGGAGCAGGACTGAGAGACTGAGGGAGGTGCCACATTCTTTTAAACAACTGGATCTCATGAGAACTCACTCACTATCATAATAACAGCACCAAGGAGATGGTGCTAAACCATTCATGAAGGACCACCTCTATGATCCAGTCACCTACCACCAGGCCCCACCTCTAACACTGGGGATTTGACATGAGATTTGGGTGAGGACACAAATCTAAATCATATCTATGTGATACATCACATTTACAGAATCAAGAAGTAAAAATGCATGATCATTTAAAAAGATGCAGAAAAAGAATTCAATAAAATTCAACGTATCTTCATAATAAAAACTCAATAAACTGGGTATGGAAGGAACATACCCCAAAATAATAAGGGCCATATATTGCAAACCCATACGGAACAGGGAAAAACTAAAAGCCTTTCCTCTAAGACCTGGAACAAGACAAGGATGTCTCCTTTCACCAGTTTTATTCAACATAATACCAGAAGTCCTGGCCAGAGCAATCAGGCAAGAGAAAGAAAGGGCATCCAAATTGGAAAGGTAGAAGTCCCATCAGCCTTGTTCACAGACAACATGATCCTATATTTAGACAAACCTAAAGACTCCACCAAAAAACTCTTAGAAATAATAAACTAATTCAGTAAAATTTCAGGATACAAAATCAACATAAAAAATCAGTAGCATTTCTATATTCTAATAGTGAACAATTTGAAAAAGAAATTCAGAAACCAATCCTATTTACAATAGCTATTAACAACACCTAGGAATAAATTGAATCAAAGAAGTGAAAGACCTCTATAATAAAAACTATAAAACCCAGCTGAAAAAAATTGAAGACACACACACACACACACAAACACACAAAATGAAAATATATGCCATGCTCATGGATTGAAAAAAATAATATGGTTAAAATGTCCATACTATCCAAAGTTATCTGCAGATTCAATACAATTAATTTCAAAATACTAATGACATTATTCACACAAATAGAAAAGCAATTCTAAAATTTATATGGAACCACAAAAAACCTAAGTAGCCAAAGCAATCCTGAGCCAAAAGAACAAAGCTGGTGGTATCACACTACCAGACTTCAAACTATACTACAAGACTGTACTAACCAAGGAAGCATGGTACTGACATAAAAATAAACATATAACCAAGGGAACAGAATAGATAACCCAGAAATAAATCTATGCATTTATAGCCAATTCATTTTTGACACAGGTGCCAAGAACATACATAGGGAAAAGACAGTCTCTTTAACAAACGGTGATGGGTATCCATATATAGAAGAATGAAACTAGACCTCTACTTCTCACCATATACAGAAATCAAATTAAAATGGACTGAAGACTTATGTAGCTATTTTTGATAAAAAATGAGTTAGATTTCAACATGTATTTACTTGAAGAGATGTCCGTCATATGTTATCATATATAGAGAGAAAAAAAACACATCTTAGATAAAAGTGTATAATAGAGGTCATTTTACAGAAAAAAGTAGAAAATCATGTTAGTAGAAACATAAATAAATATTTCAAAAATTGTGCAATTAACATTTGACACTGATTACTTCAGAGATGTTGGAGAAAAGGAATTAATAGTTGATTAACTTTTTGAAATAACTGCATTGTTTAATTTTTTACAATAAAACATTTCTTTTTATAATTAAAAATTCAATAAAGTACAGGCCCATAGAAAAAGAGAATGACTTGTAATTTTTCTTATTAAGATGACATTTGTTGACTGACATGAACAGGATGAGGGGAATGGAAATGCTCCCATACTGGCCATGACTAATTTCTTCTCCCCATGCAGTTTGTAGGGAAAGCCTGTGGACAAGTGTGGCTGTTTTCTCTGCCTGCCAGGGAAAGGGAATTCTGGTTTGCCCTAATCTCTCCTGTCCAGTTTTCCAGGGAAATCCTTGTTTGCCAGAAATGTTCTTTGCTGCTTTGTCAATTGAATTAGAAAGGAAACAGAGTGTAGCACAAGGATTGAAAGATTTAGATTAGGGTGAGGTGTGTGGGTTTGAAGGAAAGAACATTTGGTATGAGAAGTCTGAGGCCAGCTGTATAATATGAGGAAAAAAGACAGAAGAGAGGGCATGTTAAAAATACCTCAATGACTAATATATCAACTTCAAACTGTTGGAGAGAAGCAAGTGACGACATTGAGGTAATTTGATTCTACTTTGGTTATTAGTCTTAAAACAAATGCAAAACCCCAATAGTGCTCTGAAAAGACAGCATGTGAGTTATGCCTCTAATAAGATAATGTTTTTCTTAGATTTGTCTTTGGCCCCAGTTGGCCAAGTTGTTGCATTGCAGACAACTTATATAAGATGTAGTTTTAGTCAGTTTTGCATGATAAGTCTGCTTAACAAACAACCCAGCAATGCCAGTGATTTACAACAAGAGACATTGTCTCACTCACAGGTTTGGCAGTTGGCTGGAGTGGCTTTCTTTAGTCTGCAACTCAGATTCATATCTGCTCCACATGTCTCTCATTCTAGGACCCAGGCAAAATCTTCTGATGACAGATGGCAGAAGCACAAAAGCACAAGGCAAACCATTTGAGCTAATTTAAAGCCTCTGATTTGATGCATCACAGATTATATTCACTCACATATGATTGGCCAAAACAAATCATATAGCTAAACCCATATTTGGAGAGACACAGGAGTTCACTTCAACAGAAAGGCATTGAAAAGCTGCTTGGAAAAGGGCGTGAACGAATAATTTTATTATAAGGAGAGAGTGGACTGCTAATTATAGTGATGCTGGGGCTGGATCAAAGGGAGTGAGTGGATAGCTGATAATAGTAATCCATGTTGGTGCTAGATCACAGGAAGCACTTTCTTAAACTAGGTAGGACTAAAAAGCTTCAGTCCTAACTCTAAATAAAGACTGCTCTCTATCTTGTTTTCAAACTCCCCTTCTACAACATCAAATCTTTGCTTGAGTTTTACCATTATGATGGTAATAGAGAAATGGAATAGAAAGAAATGGAGCAAAAACATGATAAGCCAAGTCTTCTACTTTGAAAACAGATCTACTACTTAGCATTTCTGTCCCACGGACAGAGGGAGTTAGGCTGAGGGCTGTGTCCATGTGAAGTCTGGTGCCACACTGTGACTCCACCTATTATTTGTATGTGCTCCAGTCAGTGTAGTAGAAAATAATCCATAGCAACTTCTTATGGGGGAAAAATAGGGAGATAAGGAAGGGAAAGAAGCTCCAAACATTGCAGAAGACATCTATCATTTTTGGCCTGCTCAACTTTCATTTTTACTTCTGGCAAAAGCATTCTTGCTTTTTCCATTTACACTCTATGTGTTTTGAATGAGATGGAGTTGCACCCTGCTCTGTGAGTGGCCTTTTGACCAGGCTTAAGCAAACAAATTCCAAGGATTAATTTAGGGGTGAGTAGATGATCCAATCAGAGTTCTGAGGGTTAGATTCTAGGATTTTTCTTGGAACTGCTGAAGATAATATCCTTCTACCTGCCCCACTGGAGTTGCTCCTAGGATGATTTATAGCTGTATAGTGTAGGCAGCTATCTTTCTACCTTGTAGGGGGAGCTAAGAATTTAACCAAGCCATAGTAATGTAGAAAATGTAATGGCACAAGCAAGAAAGTTTTATTGACATTGTTTTATTTTCTGTAGCTGGCCAGTCCTAAAAATACTCCTAGACTTTCAAGTTATATGATTCAAGAAATGCACAGTTTTAATCAATTAATTTTACTTGTTTTTTTTTTCTGTCATTTGCTACCAAATTACTTCCTGAATAGTTAATGTTAGTGTCTACATTTTATCTAGTTAATGTTGGTATCTGGACAAATTTTGTATAGGAGATGCCTAAAATAAATATGAAGGCACACACAACTGAGAAGAAAATTTCCTACAAATTCATGATTTTATTTTTAGTGTTTTTTTCTATAATTCATTCCTACCCTTCTTTATGCCCAGTGAAATGTGTTTGTTGAATATTCTTATGTGAATAGAAAGTTCATTATTGCCACTAATTAGACATGGCAAAATGATTCAAATACAAACCACTGTCCCAAAAAGTTGCATTTAGAATAATTTTTTAAAAGAACATAATAGGTCGATGCAAAAGTAATTGCTGTTTTGGCATTTTAATTGCAAAAAACCGCAATTATTTTTGAACCAACCTAATATAAAGGTATTTATATAACAAATATTCCCTGTGATCAAAAGATATTATGGAAGGTGACAAAAGCATTTTCTCTCAAAGAGGTATTGATACTTATGTGCAGATTTGGACCATCAGAGGGCCTGGGTTTTAACCTGCTTCATGACTTTGAGGAAAATCACTCAGCTTTCTGGCCAACAGTATCATCTACAAAATAAGGGACCTGAATTAAACCACTTCTAAAACTGCCTGTCTCTTTAAAATGCTATATGCTCTGCCATATTGCTCACATTAGTTTCACTTTATTACTTTTTATTGTTTTTAGAGACAGGGACTCACTCTGTTGCCCAGGCTGGAGTGCAGTGTTGTGATCATAGCTCACTATAACCTTGAACTTCTGGGCGCAAGCGCTCCACCTGTGTCAACATCCCAGGTAGCTAGGATTATAGGCATATGTCACCATGCCTGGCTAATTTTTATGTTTTTTATTTTAGTACATATAGGGTCTTGCTATATTGCCCAGGCTGGCCTCAAACTCCTGATCTCAAGTGATTTTCCTGCCTCTGTCTCCCAACTCACTGGGATTATAGGCATGAGCCACTGCACCCACCCTAGTTTCACTTTAAATGGCATGTTTTCCTAAATAAACGGAATATTACCTTTATATATTTATGTATGTCTGTAGTGTCTATAGAGTAAAATGTGTCCTTGATTTTACTTTTGCAGAAGTAATTCCATTCTTAAGCATGTGGAACAAAGTAAGTAAATCAAAGAATGACAAAGTGGCTTAATTTGTGTAATCTCAACTTTGTCTCCTAAGTATAAGAGAGTGGAGATAATACTGACTAATTCACTATGCATAATGTATCTCGTAACTCTGTGTCTCATGCTGACACACTCATAGTATTTATCTGAGAGATGAAGAAAAAAATATTATGCAATGGGTTGATGCCCTGATAATCATATTCTCAAGTATTTCAAGTGCTTAATTATAAGCTAAACACTGAAACCATGCTACAGAGAGGTGACTTCCTCTGGGACCAATACAAATTTATATTGTTATTGAACAAACTGGAGAACTTTGAAAAGTGGATTACCAAGAGATTTCTTAAGAACTAATTTTCTATACTGGATTAGTGAAGTTTCTTGTGGTTTATTAATTTGCATCCCCTTTAGAAATCTTTTTATTTATCTTATTACTTACCTTTGCTTGAAAAATCCTCACGAATCTTTGAGCTAAAAGAAAAATAAGAGGATTTTTCAAGGTTTCTTTGTTGCCTAATTCAATAAAAATTGAAGATAAGAAAATGCTATTAACATAGTTTTAAGGGTGTTTTTATTCTTGTACAAACTCAATGAGTATTAAAATATACACAGATTGTTAAAAGATTTAGATAAATATAGGAGCAAATTATCCTTTTAAACATGAAGCCTGATGAAATAAACATTACTAATTTATATTTATTTGTTTCAAAAAGGGGTTGAAGCGGCTTACAATATGTGTAAGGAAAATGGCTAAAGCAAATAACTGAGAAATGATAAGTAAAGGAAAAATAAGAATAGGAAGATAACAAAAACAGGGATTCATAGAACACAGGCAGAAATGCACATCATAGGCCCTACTAGTTACTAGAAATATGCCACATTCAGCTCTAATTCACTCAAAGCCAGATAAAAGTGAGGATCATGATCCAGTAGAAGATTCATCATGTTGGTAAGATAAATATAAACCTACTGTTACTCAGAAGATAGGTGTTTCTGGAACTGAGACTAGAATAATAGTTCTCTTATGAAATCTTATGGGCAATACATGATATTAAAAGGCACTTTGATATTAGAGACAACATCCTTCATTTGAAGTGTCATAATTAAGCAATAATACATTTGATAAAACTTCTAAAAATAATACTTCTTTGAGTTGATTGATGGTATGAAGTGGAGTGCAGTAAGAGTAATCCTGTGAAGCCAATATAGTGTAGCTCATTTGTATTGATATATCATCAAGCTATTAAACACCATACATTAACTATTATTATGGTGATATTTTTGGAGAATGATATATATTTCATGTTATAGACAATAACCTAAATGACAGTCTACATTTTTAGTTATGGTGCATAAACTTTCATTTGTACCAGAGTGAGCTGGGTGCTATCTGGTATACAGTTAATTTCATAAAACAGAAAGCATGCCAATTATCTGTTAGGTAGTTGGTTGTAACGATGAAAACTCCTGGCTGCTTGTCTCATGAGGTCAAGTTCTATTATTGTGCAGAAAGCACTCAGGATTACTGATACAGGCTGATGGGCCATTTTGTGTCCCCTACCCATCAGTAGCCCTCTTTAGAAGTAGATAAACAGGTAGTCGACAAAACAATCTAGAAGATACATTACTCCATAGTGCTCTGTTCATAAGAGCTGCATTAGCTTTATTAACTGTGACTTAAATCATACACACACACACACACACATACACATGCAATCTAATAGCCATCAGTCTCTTTGAAAGTTCAATTTAAATAAAAATGGAGACATGAAGTTTTTTCTAAAAATGTAAATTAATCTAAGTATACCGTAAGGGAGGAATACACTATTGCTTATAAGCTTCACATAGGTAAAAAGCTGAAAATATCAGAAATGATGAAATTTGATGGCTGGTCTATGAGTTCATCTCAATGGAATTGAAAGCTTAGAGGGGTTAAAAAAGTGAGCTGACAATATTTGCTGTGGCAATCTTGATTTGGGTTTGGGAATTTAGAATAGTTTTGGGTGATTGGTTGTCTATAGTTGTGTTTCTATATGATCTCTATTTTTAAAAGTTTTTTATAATTAACATATTAATTTGACAATTAGGAACACTAATAATGACTGTGACTTCAAATTGCCCAACCTGAAAAATTTTAATAACATGATCAGATTTAGTGATGTCATTAATAAACTTATGGTTGTTTCTGGAAATTTTAGCTAGAATGATATAGAATTAGAATATCTTTACCTCTGGGAAAGCCTGTGATTTTTATAGTAAAGAAGTAAAAGAAAGCATTTCCATTTCTCATATGAGATAAGTGCACTACAGGTATTAATACTGTTCATTAATCTCATTTTGAATCCTTTATACTATGTCAGAGCAGAAGGAATTCATGATTGGTTGGTGAGCAGTGCTAAACTTATGAGAAGTTGAACTATTATTAGGCCCTGGAAAATGGGTAGAATTGAAAATGTTTCTTTCCCACGACCTCCTTCACCTTTGGAAACCCTATCTTTCAAACTCTATTTCTATTTTGGCACATTCTAGCTTCCTTGTGGTGGTTTATTTGGGGATGTCAACTCGACTGGATAAAGGGATAGCTGGTAAAGCACTATTCATTCTCAATGCTTCAGTAGGCACTGAGCTTGTCCTTCCGCTGAAGGAGGAACCCAGGTGGCTTTGATTTTGATTAAAGCTTGGGCTGACCCAGGTGTCTGTGAGGATACTTCCAGAGATTGGCACGTGAGTGGGTGGATTGAGGGAGACTCAAGTGAGTGGGCAATAGCCCAGACAAAACAAAAAGGCAGAGGAGGGAGAATTTTATTTTTTTTGCTCCCAGAGATGAGAAGTCCTTCCTCCGCCCTTGGACATCAGAACTCCAGACTTTCTGGCCTTTGGACTCAGAACTTGGTGTCAGCAATCCCTGGGGCTCTTGGGACTTTGGCTTCAGACTGAGAATTATTCCATCATCTTCCTTGGTTCTGAGGCTTTGGGACTTGTCCTGAGCCAGCTATCAGCTTTCCTTGTTCTTCAGCTTACAAACAGCCTATCATGGGACTTCTCAGCCTCCATGATCACATTAGCCAATTCCCCTACTAAACTTCTTTTTATCTGTATATGCTGTACGTTCTGTTTCTCTGGAGAACCCTTGCTCAAACCCTGAAATAACCTAAGTAGAGATAATAATTTTACTCCATTAGTTCTGAGGACGGTGTTGCAAGACGGTGCCCACCCCAACTATCTGTTTCTATTTTGACATCACAAGGGGGATGAAGCATGATCAATCAACAAGTATTCTTAATCAAGTCATGGCAGTTCTATAAAAGAATTTAACATGATTATACTGACCAATAAATATGAAGTTTGCGTTTTAATTTTGAAAAATTAAAATCTAGCTTAGTTGTTAAAACAATTTATGTGAGGTGAAAGTTTGTTTTTTTGTATTTATTTTTCTGAGTTTGACTAATCACAATCTTTGAAATTTATTTCTTCTTCTTTTTGTTGTTGTTTTTTAAGCATGAAATGAAGCAGCAGGTGTATTTTTCTCAGAAAGCTCATCATCTAGTCGGTCAATCTGTCTGATTATAATCGGTACTTAACTATTTTTGAGGGAGAGGTAGGTGTAACAAAAATGTAACATAAAATCCTTCAGTGATTTTAGTTATACATTTGGATTGTCTGCAAGTCTTCAGGAGGAAATCTTTGGATACTTGAATGTGGGATGGGAATTGAGAGGCTTCTTACCATACTGGATTCTTCTTGGCCCAAGGCTGTTTACTCACTTAACAAAATTTATTACACATCCTAGGCTTCTAACTTACAAGGAATATGAGAATGCTTTATGTAAAAGAAAATGAATTTTAAAAAATTAAGAAACACTTCATGTTTTTATTTAAAATTTCCATTCTATAAATAATCAATATTCTATAATTATATAGCCATAGTTTACAACTTATTGCTGACCAAGTTGGATATAATCTATTAATTCACAGCTCTCAGATTTGATGCTTGAGACAGAAAAAAAAATGTGTGGCAAATATTTATTCTATGTAGTATCATATAGCTAAGGGGAAGATCTTTACACTATTAGAGGTATTTTTCAAAGCCTCACATCAATTTACATCACTAATGGTTTTTATTTCTGGCTGTGTTTAATTCATTGGTAATATAAGCTTGCAGGAATTTACCTATACTTTGGGCAGGACATTGAACATCCACAGGTATGAGGTGGGGATGCAAAGGAATCTCATCTAGATCTTATAGAGCAAACTAACCTCACCAGAAATCTGGGTTACATAAAAACAGCTGATTTGGGAAAGAAGAAATCTCTAATGCCTACCAGAATTCACATCAAGACCATTTTTGACTTGTATTAAATCATCCTATCTTTTTCTATCCCCATGCTTAGTGGTTTATGAAATGGCTTTACTTTTAAGTAATTGCCTTTAATACCTAAGAATTACTACTGTGAAATTGTCTTATACTGAATTCCTTGTAGTTAATTCTGAACCATCTACTATCAGCACTCTTGTATTTATGTTTTTACCTCTTAAGAAAGCATTTTATTTTCTGCAGGATCACAGATATTCATTAAGTTGACATGCATTGAATTCTTAGTGTTCAGGCCACTGCTGTATAGGGAATTGTAATAAAACTAGAATACTTGGTTCTTTAAAAATCTCATTATATGGTAGGGATGATGGGGCCAAAACAACTGGGAAACATAAACCATTTGTAAGGATAATGGACAGAAACATGACACTCAGGAGGTTACATTCTCAGCCATCCTATTAACTAGAGATGTAACATGAAACAAGTCAATACACTCTTTTTCTGAGTTTCCTCATCTGAAAGATAAAAAATATTACTTCCATGGTTCCTTTTGTCTGTGCAAATTGTACGCTTTTGTTGTAATTATTATTTCTTCATGTTTTCTGACATTAACAATAATTGTAATTACCTGTGATTTCAGAATAACATTCTTAAAAGTATAGAAAGAAGAAACACTTAAGCTTTAAATGTTCTAATTTATTTTTCCACATAATATTAACCTCAAAATATAAATAATACATGTTCATGTAGAAACCTTTGATAATATATTAACATATAAAGACAAAATTCAGATTCTCCCATAAGGCACCCACACCTACAGAAGCACTGAAAAACTATAGTATACCTATGTAATAAATATTATTTTTAGACCTGGGTACACTGCATTTTATGACTTAAGTTTATATTTCAGATATTTTAGCCAAAATGTCGTCCTTATATTTGAATCAAGGCCTTGAGAAAGTTCTATGAATTTAAAAATTCAGTGACTACGTCCTAGAAAGTAATACAAATGATGTTGTGAAAAATAAACCAGAGTAAGCAGATACCTCAAATAGGCACAATAATTGCATCGGGGAGAGTCATATAGAATGTTATTAGCCATTACATTCATTTATAAACAAAACAGAATGAAAGTAATGGAGAGGAGAGGTAAGGTAATGTCCTCAAACAATAGTGTTCTTGGAATTAAGTGGACTTCCTGATGTCCTGGGATCCTGGACCTATTTTCCTGCATACCTTTAAGGAAGGTGTGCATTTATAACCTAGGTTATGTTACACACTCAACAAAAGAAGTTCTTGAAAAAAACTCAGACTGAAAGAATAATAGGCTCTAGGAGAATTTTAAGGTTGCTAATAAGCAAAGTTAGCAGAATTTCTTGATCAGTTTTCAGATGTATTAGTTTTAGACCACATGTACAAAAAATATTCATCTTGCTTAGACCAAATAATACTTTTAAGTAGCTATTATTATTAATCATGAGCAAATAGTGTGGAAATAAGAAAATCCAAATGACAACTTAACCTTTGCTTGTATGTTATGCATCTAAGTTCCTTGCCATCAGGTTCAGACTCTGTTGTCATGGGAAGTATGCTAAAAGTGTAGTGTTGGTTTTATTGCGGTTTGAAGAAAAATTTTAAAGGAGACCATTGCTATGTCGGACAAGGACAAGGTTGCATGGAGACAGTTATCAGTAAATCTGCTAACTCTCATGCTCTGATTTCTCAGAATTGCACATCAGCCCCTGGATGTGGGAAGGGAATGGGGGAGCAACTGTTTTTCTCTGTTTTACCCAGTAGTCTTTACTACTTGAAAGAGGAGCCCATATGCAGGAAGTAACTAAGTGCCTCTTGTCTCAAGTGAGTAAAGGGACCTATAGGAAAGAAGAAGGAGGTTGAGAGAGTCCTGAATAGGAATTATTTAAAAGATTTGTAGAATTAAAAGTAATACACTCTGAATCTTCCCAGATATTATTTTTTACCACACCTAGTTTACATGTCTTCAACAATATTTGTAATTGTGTGTTCTCTCATTTTTCCTCTCTGATAGTACCTATCAAAGATTTAGCTCTTATATAGGTATCCTGCACCCTCTCCAAATAAGGGTAGCATTTGGTTGTATTAATTTATCTTTTCTTCAATTTTATTTATTTATTTATGTATATTACTATTTTTTCTTTCACTTCCTTTGAGGCAATTTTGCTTTTTTTTTAGATTTTTATTTAGCAGCATAATTTTATAAAAAATTTCTCTAATAAATATATTGAAGACTGTAAAATGTATTCTGAATGCTTTAGATAGATTTTCATACATAGTTAATTCAGTACTAAATTTATTGTCATTATATTTCTATTTCTTCATTATCATCAAATTTATTTGAATATTTAGCTGATTTCTAAATACAAAATTCTAGAGTCAAGAGGGCTTTCTTTTGATTTTTCTATTCTAATTTCACTGCATTGCATTCGGTGAATATGGCCAGTATGATAGGAGCTACTTAGAATTGTGGAGATTTATTCTGTCTTCTAATGCTTGATCAATATTGTTGTTATGCTATATATATTAGAAGAGAAAATGTTAGGAAGAAAACAAAGGACATCATTTCACTCATTAAAGATCAAGCTTATTAATTATGATAATCAAAACCTATCACATTTTTGTACTACTATTTTGGGTTTTAATTTATGTATTTCATCAACTCGCCACCAAATATTTATTCAGCTTCTACTGTGTTCTGGGTACTGTTCTGCCTTGCTTTCTTCCTTCCTTATTTGCTTATTTACTTTCCTATCTTTCCACTTCCTTTTTTCACAGTGGGTTTGCTAGTCTCACATAGTAAATCCATTTTATTATTATTATTATACTTTAAGTTTTAGGGTACATGTGCACAATGTGCAGGTTTGTTACGTATGTATCCATGTGCCATGTTGGTGTGCTGCACCCATTAACTTGTCATTTAGCGTTAGTGTATCTCCTAATGCTGTCCCTCCCCCCTCCCTCCACCCCACAACAGTCCCGGGAGTGTGATGTTCCCCTTCCTGTGTCCATGTGTTCTCATTGTTCAATTCCCACCTATGAGTGAGAACATGCGGTGTTTGGTTTTTTGTCCTTGTGATAGTTTACTGAGAATGATGGTTTCCAGTTTCATCCATGTCCCTACAAAGGACATGAACTCATCATTTTTTATGGCTGCATAGTATTCTATGGTGTATATGTGCCACATTTTCTTAATCCAGTCTATCATTGTTGGACATTTGGGTTGGTTCCAAGTCTTTGCTATTGTGAATAGTGCCACAATAATACGTGTGCATGTGTCTTTATAGCAGCATGATTTATAGTCCTTTGGGTACATACCCAGTAATGGGAAGTAAATCCATTTTAACATGCCCAACTTCCTGGGTCTTTTGATGCCTTTCTCATTGCTCTGCCAAAACCTGATTTGATGAGGGACATATTTGTGTCTGAGTTTGAAACAGCTATCCTGAAAGTATACTAGGACTGAGTGCATATAACTTCATCAAGCTATCGTATCCTGAGTTACAGGGGTGAGCCCTCATATGAACAAAATGTTTCCTACTGAGTATTTAATCTGTGCCTCTGTTCTAACCCTGAAGACCTATATGTATATGTGTTACTCTAGGCCTCATTGAAATACATTAGTAAGATTCTGTAGATCTTTGTTTTGGTAAATAATCTATTTTCTTCTTCATATCAGGGCTTTGCTATGCCGAGCTATGTTAACTGAGTGAGCTATGCTGAGCCATGTCTCTGATTATTGATCTAGATCATAAGAGAAGGAAGGGGAGTATATTAAGGAGGATAAGCATCATTTTATGATGTATTTGCCTGAAGTGTGGCTTTTGTGATATCTTTGCAACAGTAGACACAGTACTATAGAAAGGTGGCTGCTTCTGCTGGCCTGGGGTTTTCAGAGGAATCTGAAGATTTAAGTTTCCCTGGCATATGCACCCAAATGTCATCATTCTAGATTTTGGATTCTAACTCTTTCCCAAGCAGGGCCCTAATTTTACTGTAGGAGAGTTTCTGGGGTGTGTACTCAATCTCTTTTGTAGCTTTACCACTCTAGGAATCAAATCCTATACCTGCTTAGTAAAACTGCCTTATTATTACAGGAGATTAGGGCTCTTTAAATATTGGCATTGAGGTTTTCTGGTTTTCAGTAACAAGCCCTAGGTCTGGAGTTGGCTAACATGAGCCTATTATTCTCTTATTCAAGGATTCTGAGGTAGCTACCTAAAACAGCCAACTGCACAATCCTTTTAATGACTTTTACTTCCATATTTTTAAGCCACCTGTACTTCAATCCACAACCACTGAAAGTCTTAGTAATTATGATGTCACAGCACACCAGGGGTTATTAGTATACCAATTCTCATAACAACTGTCTTGGTTTGGGTTCCCCTAAAAGCAGACCCTAAGAAAAGGACTTGGGTGCTGGTATTTTATCTGGGGTGTGATCTCAGGAACCATACAGCATGTGGGGAAAGTCAACAAGGCAAGAGAAGAAGCCAATTAAAGGATGTGTTAACAAGCAGGTTACCACTGTGTGCAACTGGGGCTCAATCTTACCAGGAACCATATGAGGTACCTCACAAGCATCCCACCAAAGAAATGGGAAGTTGGGGATACTTATCCATCAAATTTAGTTCCTCATTGTTTATGGGTTGCACCTGGGAACATGGAATTCTCAGATCTTTGGGGCTTTCCTGGATACAAACCGAGCACACTCCAGTGGTGCTGGAGAAAACCTTTAGGAACAGAAGGAGAAATCTCAGGCACTTGATATGGTAAGAAATCGTGTTGGGAACTGTCCACTTCAGCTTCAGGCAAACTTAGACATGGATTAAAATGGCAGGAAATGGAAGCATCAAGTGTCTGCTCCAGTATGTCACTGAATTTTTAATATACTTCTAGTATATAGCAAATAGATGATTTTTTTTTGCTTTTTAAGTATACCCATATGTATCCTGTTTGCTTGAGATTGATTTTTGTACTCATTTCTTCCCAGAGTTAGAAGTTATGCGATCTCTCTTTTTCTCTAGATGTTTTCAAGTTATATTTCTCATCTAGTGTTTTAGTGCTTGAACTTAAATGGTTAACTTAATTAGCCTTTATTCCTCAACAATATTTTGAATAATCTAGTATTTATATTCACTGTCTTCTGCAAATATGTACTCTATGTTCATGTGAAATTTTATTTACAAATTGATGTTAAGAATTAGTAATCAAAATATGTGATAATATTTTACTAATTTATTTGGTCACCTGTGCATTTGACACTTCCTCTTGCATTCATTTTTTTCACTTGATGGGCTATGTATGAATTGTAAATGTTTACATACCTAAAATATCTTAATTCACTATATCCCCTGAATGGCTTTTTGGCTAAGTGTTATGTACTATTCATAATTGTATATGCTATATTTTTAAAAAATGGGCAGTGCAGTAGGTTTCTTACACCAGCATCACCACAAACATGTGAGTAATGCATTGTGTTATGAGGTTACAATGGCTGTGACTTCAGTAGGTGATAGGAATTTTTCAGCTCCATTATAATCTTATGGAACCACCATATATAAGCTGTCTGTCATGGATGGAAACATCCTCATGTGGTGCATGACTACGTAACTATGAATTTTTTTGTTCGGTCTCCTATATTAACTTTTTTTTCCTCCACAGGTACTAGTTCTGCTTGTTGAATCTGTTTGTTTCTCCTTAATGGCTCTAAATTTTGGCATATATTTGCTGATTTTTTTTATTTAGAGCTCACACTTTGATATGGTTTGGTACTGTGTCCCCACCCAAATTACATCTCAAATTGTAATCCCCATGTGTCCAGGTAGGGACATGGTGGGAGGTGATTGGATCATGGGGGCGGTTTCCTCATGCTGTTTTCATGATAGTGAGGGACTTCCCACAAGAACTGATGGTTTTCAAAGGGGTAGTTTTCCCTGTACGCCATGTGTCTGTCTCCTGCTGCCAGGTAAGACATGCCTTGCTTCACCTTCACCTTCTGGCATGATTATAAGTTTCCTGAGGCCTCCCAGCCTTGCACAACTGTGAGGTAATTAAATCTCTTTCATTTATGAATTATCAGTCTCAGATATAATCTTTATAGGAATGTGAGAATTAATTAATGCAGAGAATTGGTACTGATAGAGTGAGGCACTGCTATAAAGATAACCTGAATATGTAGAAGTGACTTTAGAACTGGATTAACAGGCAGAGTTTGGAACAGTTTGAAGGGCTCAGAAGAAGAAAGGAAGATGAGGGAAAGTTTGTAACTTCCTAGAGACTGTTGAATGGTTTTGACCAAAATGCTGATTGTAATATGGACAATGAAGTCCAGGCTGAGGTGGTCTCAAATGGAGATGAGGAACTTATTGAGAGCTGGAACAAAGGTCACTCCTGCTATGCTTTAGCAAAAAGATTGGCAGCACTGTGGCCCTGCCTGAGAGATCTTTGGAACTTTGAACTTGAGAGAGATGATTTAGAGTATCTAAAAGAAATTTCTAAGTGGCAAAACACTCAAGATGTGACCTGGCTTTTCCTGAAAGAATACAGTTACATGCATTCACAAAAAGATGAGTTGAAATTGGAACTTACGTTTAAAAGAGAAGCAGAGCATAAAAGTTTAAAAAATTTGCAGCCTGGCCATTTGGTAGAAAAGAAAACCTTATTTTCTGGGGAAAAATTCAAGCCTGCTGCAGAAATTTTCATAAGTAGTGAGGAGATGAATGTAATAGCCAAGACAATGGAGAAAATGTATCCATCACATGTCAGAGATCTTCGTGGCAGGCCCTCCCATCACAGGCCCGGAAGCCTAGAAGGGAAAAAATGGTTTCGTATGCTGGGACCAGGGCCCCACTCTTCTGTGCAGCCTCAGAACTTGATGCCCTGCATCCCAGCCACTCCAGCTCCAGCCATGGCTAAAAGGGGCCAAGGTGCAGCTCAGGCTGTGACCTCAAACAGTGCAAGCCTCAAGTCTTGGCAGCTTCTACATACTGTTATGCCTGCAGGTTGGGAGCCTCTGACTAGATTTCAGAGGTTGTATGGAAATGCCTGGATGTTCAGGCAGAAGTCTGCTGCAGAGTCAGAGCCCTCATGGAGAATCTCTGTTACGGCAGTATGGAAGCGAAATGTGGGGTTGGAGTTGGAGTCCCCACACAGAACCCCCACTGGGGCACACTGCCTAATGGAGCTGTGAGCAGAGGGCCACTGTCCTCCAGATCCCAGAATGGTAGATCCACTGACAGCTTGCACCATGTGCCTGGAAAAGCCACAGGCACTCAAAGACAGCCTGTGAAAGCAGCCAAAGGGGCTGTACCCTGCAGAGCCACAGTGGTGAAACTGCCCAAGGTCTTGAGAGCCAACCCCTTGCATCAACATGCCCTCGATGTGAGACATAGGGTTGAAGGAGATTTTGGAGCTTTAAGATTTAATGACTGCCTGACTGGGTTTTGGACTTGAATGGGGCCTGTGGCTCCTTTGTTTTAGCCAATTTATCACATTTGGAATAGGAACATTTGCCCAATGCCTGTAACCCCACTGTATCTTGGAAGTAACTAACTTGTTTGTGATTTTACAGGTTTATAGGTGGAAGGGACTTGTCTTGTCTCAGATGGGACTTTGAACTTGGACTTTTGGGTTAATGCTGGAATGAGTTTAGCAGACTATTTGGGAAGGCATGGTTGGTTTTGAAATTTGAAAAGGACATGAGATTTGGGAAGGGCCAGGGAAGAATGATATGATTTGGCTCTGTGTCCCCACCCAGTTCCCATCTTAAATTGTAATCCCTGTGTGTTGAGGGAGGGACCTAGTGGGAAATGATTGGATAATGAGGGATCATGATAGTGAGGGAGTTCTCACGAGATCTGATGGTTTTCCAACTGGCAGTTTTCCCTGTGCATGTTCTGTCTCCTGCTGCCATGTAAGACATGCCTTGCTTCCCCTTCACCTTCTGCCATGATTGTAAGTTTCCTGAGGTTTCCCCAGCCATGCAGAACTGTAAGTTAAACCTCTTTTGTTTATGTATTATCCAGTCTCAGGTAGTATAGCAGTGTGAGAATGGACTAATACACACTTATATTTAAGATTTCTTGTTTGATTTTACCTTGTATCTTTGCCACTGTTGTTTGTGAGGATAAATACATTAGACTACAGTGGCTTTTAATGCTCCATTTCTTAAACGAGAGTGAAAGGTCCATAGACGATTTGTGTAGCTTTGCTTCTGTTACCCAAGCTCCTGTCTCCACTGCTGTTGCTTTAAGGCAGACAATCAATTACTTGGCAAACTGGCCCAAAGAGAGAGGGGATATGATAAAAGTCAATCACCTGTGTACTCATCACTGCACTTCAATAGTCAAGTGGAGGATACTCCTGGATACTTTCCTGTGCTTGGTATATGCCATCTCTAGAATAAAACACTTTAGTTGAATACCACCTTTAATATTAGTCTTTTCTTCCTGACCTCTGTAAAGTTTTGTAAATAGTTCATTTCATAATTTTTCCAATCTTATTTTCTCTTTTCTTTGAAGAATCATTTATTTTTATTGCCAGATTTAGTAAATAAAATAGTCTAAACATTAAAAACTTACTAAATGCACTAAATATTAAATGCTAAAAATAATGTTTTGGTTATAAGTATATCCTAAATATTGCATAGAATCTACTTATACCAAAAAGGCATTTGTTTTTTTATCTGAAATTCAAATTTAACTGGGCATCCTGTACTTTATCTGGCAACCCTACTCATATTTTTTGTTTAGCTGTGCAGCTGTCTTCTTATTCTTGGCATACTCATGCATCTATTTAGTTTTACTTTTTTTCTGTCATTGCTAGGCATCTGCAGTGTGTGGCAAAAGGGGTGTGTGTGTTTCACGTGATTAAAGTTTTTAATTGCATATTGATTTGAAGTGTTTAGTTATTTACTCTGTATAGAATTCATTTTCTATATGTGATATGAGATATGCATCTCATTTTGCTATTTTTTCAAAATGGATAGTCTATCATCTTCATACAATTAATTGAATAAGCTGTCATGTCCTCTTTGATTTGCAACCATTCAGGAAAAATATTGGCACTATCCTTAAGATGCCTCTTTTCTTTACCCTTCATCCAGTAGATCACAGTCATGTAGAATTTAACCATTAATTTGGAAAGGTAAAGAAGGCCTCTTCCTCTTATCCTCCTCATGCCACCTCCCCACCCCACACAGAGTTTTCTTACAGTTCCTTGCATGAGTTATGGCCAAGGGTAGCTAACAACAAATTGAGCTTGATTATTTCAGATATAGAGCTTTCCAAGGGATAAACTTTAATGTGCTTTGGGCCTGGACTCATTTCTGTTGTCCATTTAAGTTGATTCTATGTCTTCTTTTTTGGGCCAAGCTGCACTTTACTCATGTGTCATGGAATAGGCATTAGGGTGAATGCTCTCTCTCTCTCTCCCCCTCATCATTCTGTCCTTTGTCACTCTTCATATGGCCCTCAAGTTGTACAGTCATATATTCTCATGTTCAGGGTTGAAATTAGATCAAAGAAACCACTTAGCTAAAGGTAGTGTTTTGAGTATACCCTTGTTGTAGGCACTGTAATACTGCCCATATCCTTCTCTAGGAATCAAGAATTTATTACTTCATCTCCGAGGAGTGTTGCTGGCCTTCAGCTATTGGTTCCCTTGGATAACTGCCTCAGCTCAAGATACTCACTCAGTATCATGCCCACTTCTTAGGATGACCCATAGCCAGTGAATAATCAATGGGAGGTTATAATGACCTGATTCTCGTCTAAACTCAGGACATTCCTGAGAGGTCACTAAATTTTAAAATTCTCCGTATAGTTGGATGTCTCACCCTGGGAATACATCTGCTCATTCCTACTTGCTTCCTACCCCTTTCCTTTCATTTTCCTAACTTTCCTTTCCTTCCCCTGGTTTTAATTCTGAGAGCACTCTTTAATAAATCTCTGAAATGTAATCTCTATGTCTTGTTATTAGAAATTCAAACCTGCAACTCTGTATTAGAGTTCTCCTTTAGAGCCATTAAGGCAGAGCCACTGGTCAATATAAAGTGACATAGTGCTATACTGATTATTTATCTGGGCACATCTCTCTCTTTGGTACTCTGTGGAACAATTGATATAAAGTTGAATTAACATAATAATTGGCTTCGATATCACATGTTGCCTTTTAAATTATAATTTTGCCTTTTATTATGTTTATTTTTAATTTTTAGGATTACAAAGCAATTTAGATATACTCTGGACAGTTAGAAAATACAGAAAAAACAGTAAAGTAAAATAAAAATATCAGATTTCCACAATCTATAGATTACTATTGTTAACACCTAAAATTATGTTATTCCAGATAGTTATCTATGTATCTACATAAATGTATATGTATTTTTGTCACAAAGATCGTAGTGTATCTACTCTTTTGTAATCTATCCTCTTTTAGATAATATTCTATTATATTTCAATACATTTTCTTAGAATACCAAGTCTATATTCACATTTCCCCAGTTGTCAAAATGTCCTGTATTGTTGATTTCATTATATCAGGCACAGACCTTGTAGCTGGCTGTTTTTTCCCTAAATATTTTTAAATTAGGTCAAACTCCCTACACCCCAATGTGCAATTATAGTATTATTTTAGCCATCTTAATAGTGTGGTTCAAACCCTGGATTTAGACCATGTACTGTCTAATTCTAGACCATTTACTTGTTAGTCATGCTCCTTCTGTAATGTTTCTATAATCTTTCTATGAATCAGTTACCCTATATGTAAAATAGAAAAGATATTGTTACCTATCCCATTCAGTTATTGTAAATATTAAATAAAATAATATGGGTAAAAGGCCTAGAACAGTGTGTGACACATTATCATTGTTCTACTCTTATTAACTATTAGTACTTTTATTGCAATTTTTCTGCTAACTCAATCAACCCTCAACAACGCCTCCTAAATAGCTCCATAATCCATTCATTGTTCTCATTGTCAATGTTTGCCACTAATCAAGTATCACCATAGCTTCAGAAGCAGAATACCTATATCCAATATTTTTCCTTTCCAAATAATTCATCACGTTGCAACCAGGATAATTTTCTTAGTACAATTCTGATAATGACAATTAGCCTGGTTTAAATATCTTCATGAATTATATTGTAATTCTTATTATAAAGTCTAAATTCATTGCCGTATTTTGTAAAATGATTTCTGATCTAATCCTCCCATGTCCCTTTACTCTCTTCTCTCCCCTCTCAAAACTTTCCTTTTCAAGTTTTTCAGGTATTCTATGCTGTCTCACACCTTTAGAAGCTGAAAGATGGTATCACCATTGCCTGAAATGGTTCCTCTTTTTTCTTACTGAATCTTGTCTGGTTTACTTCCCTAGTCTCAGCTGGGATGTTTGTTCTGCTGTTAAATCTTCTTTTATTCTCTAGACTCAATTGGATGACCTTATTATGCTCTGCATTGAGTCTTCTTCATCATTGTTAAGTCTCAATTGATTATAATTGCATGTTTAAACTCTTGTCTCTAACCACTTTTGTAGAAATAGAGGAAATATATCTGTTTTACACGTTATTGTTTCCCCAATACCAAGAACATGGTATAGGCTCGCTAAATACCTGTTACATGAATCATTGATTAAATGAACAAAAAAGGAGGCTCAGGAGATAATGATTGTTTGTCTTTAATAATTCAAATTTGTGACTAAAAGAGTATTTTTTAAATAAATATTTGTAATGGATGTTACAGACTGATGAATGTGAAGCTTAAAAAGTTTAGTAAGAAAGAGTTTCTGTCATGATGTAAGGAACTAGAAAAGCAGAGGGCAAGTGACTGAACATGTGAAAACAGTTCCCTCTAAGGCTGAAAAAGGAAATGAAAATAAATGGGCTTTACTTTCTTATATGGTTGTTTCCCCTAATTAACAACAACAACAACAACAAAAACAAAAATTGGGACTCTATTGAGGTCAATCATTTTCAAGAGGAATGGGATAATTAGATATGATAAAAATAACAGACTTGAGACAAAATCAGTCTTCTTCTTGTTTATCTTAGAACAATGTTAAATGGAAGCTTCAGGCATCTACTGGTTCTGAGCAAGTATATAATTTCAGAGCTTAAACAAATAATTGGGCTGGTCAGGAGAAGAGAAAGTGGAGCCTGCAGGTTTACCCTACATTTGGGGGTAAGTGGCAAGAATTGAGTAGGCTTTTCCAATTTCTTATTTTATAGTAGAAACATATATCTCCTCCCCTTGCAGCTGGGCAGGCTTTTGAGTACTTTGGCCAGTAGAATAAGTAAACATGGTTACATATAGTTTCTGGCCTCAAAGAGAGATTGGTACTTAATACTTTTAATGTTTGTGTTACCATGAAAGAAGTCTAATTACTCTCAGATCGCAGCACTAGAAAGGCCAAATGTAGCCATTCCGGTTGACTGGAGGAGTGAGCTCAGTCATTCAGCCATTCTTGAAAAAATGCCAGATATGTAAGGGATACCTTCTTGGATTCTCCAAATTTGCCTATCTACAGTTGAACACTAATAAGTGACCAATTCAATGCCACAAAGAATAAATTAGTTTCTCTGTCTAAATTTCTGAACCATAAAATCATGAGATGAACCATAAAATCATGAGATGATAAGATATTTGGTTTAATCCATTAGTGTTAAGGAACTATGTATGTAGCAATAAAAGACCAAAATAAAATTTAGCATCTAGAAGTAGGGTGCTGCCTAAAACTTGTGACTTTATTTTTGTGATGGAGTGGCAGATAGGAGCTGCAAGGGCATCATAGAAACGGTTAGTAAGGACATTAAAAAGAGTGAGGAAATGCTGCTGGAGGCTAGAGAAAGGGTACCAGATGTCTCCAGCAGTAAAATGGGAAATAAAAAGGTCACTTAATGATCTGGCCAAGTCAGGGACTTGACTTCCGGTTGATATGATAAAATAGAAGAATGCAATAAATGAAAGGAGAAGCTGTTCGATTTTTAAGTAGAATTCAGAGAAAATATATGGGTGCCAGTTTTGAAAATAAAACTGTTTCTCATCTTTGGTCTCTCCCACCAAGAGAATCTCAATTTTGAATGCTATTAGGGCAAAAATGAAATGTAGAACAGCTACCATTAAGCATGGCCTAAGGTTAAAAATCACATGTTGTACACTTTTGTTGATATATCAGAAAAATTTAAGGGCCAGCACAGTAGGATTCAAAAATTCTTAGTACCTCCTCTTAGACATCATCTCTGATAGGATGAGAAAGGGTCTACAAGTCTTAGACAAGGCTACCAGTATGTCCAATATGCCAATGACTTAGAAGAATCTTAAGAACATTTTCCTGTAGGATTCTGACTATTAGTTCAAGGTAGAGAAGGGCCTGTCTCAGAATTTGTTTAGTAGAGTGAATTGTAATTTGATGCACAAGGAACCCTCGTGGTTCTAAAAGAATTAAAACAGCTTAGATTGAATGTGACAGAGACAGTGCAAAATGAAAAGGGGTCTTAGGACCTCCAAATTTCTGTAAAGACAAGGCAGGCTGAGAAGCTACACAGTTATGACTATAGCATTTCGAATGCATGTGATAAATGAACCAGAGGGCAGAAACAAGAGCTCAGAGGGTACTGTCAAGAATTATCCTAGAGATTAGTACTGGGCCTTAATCAAAGAGTAGGAGTCATGTGCCTGATTAGATTTCAGAAATGTCATGGACTTGTTACTATTGTGTACCTTCCATTTCCAAATTTCTTTTATTGGGATTTTTTATATTGGTTTTTCTGTCTAAGTCTCACCATTGAATGTTATGTGTGTGGAGGACAAATTATTTGTTTCACATATATTCAGAATGAGAGATGCTTTACCTGAGGAAGCAAACCTGAGAAGGCTCATCTTCTTCTGGTTGTGATTTAGGTGACAAGATCGAGGAATTTGAACAAATACTATAATGGGAGGAGACATTGGGGGTCATGGGAGGAGACATTGGGGGTCACAGGAGGAGATGAGTGTATTTGACATGGAGGAAAAAATAATTTGCAGTCAGAGAGAAGCCTATGGCTAATTAAAGACAGTCACAGTATTTTAAAAACTTTCCTTCCATAGAGGTGTATGTGCATGTGTACAGGGCAAGTGGTGTCTACAATTCCTCTCTTCTACCTGGGCGGGTTTGGTGACTGTGATGACCCAGAACATTTGGGACAGATGGTAATACTGTGTCTTATGAGAGTGGCAGCTTCCACATTCTGTGTCTTACTTAGAACACCTTTTCTGGAATCTCTAAGTGGCTTTGTGAGAAGTCAAACTACTTTGAGACTGCCAGGTTAGAAAGGATTTGTCTAGTTGCCCAGTTCAGCAGTCACAGATGAAACTAGCTTTCTTGGCTATCCCTACCAAGGTGCCAATATTTGAGTTAAGCCCCTCTGAATACTTCAGACCAGCCTATCTTCTAACTAAATACCATCAAGTGACCTCAGTTAACACTACATGGAGCAAAAGAGTTGCCCAGTTTAGCACTGCCCTATTTCTTGACCCACAACATTATTAAATATAATAAAATGGAGATTTTTTAAAGTAGCCATTTTGGGATTTTTTTATACAACAGTAGATAATTAAAACAATTAAAATATTTTTAAAACATGAGATTATAATATACATATGATTTATAACTTCTTTTTAGATCCATGATATATTATGAATATCTTTCCATGTCAACAGATATTCATCTAAAATATATCTTATAATAGCTGAATAAATACATGTTCCCAACCTACTTATTGGAAATTTGGGTGTTTTAATTTATTTCACTGCCACTTTTTTCAAGGTCAGGAAACCATCATCTCTCAGATGTGGTAAAAATTTTTTTGGGAGGCCGAGGCTGGCAGATCACTTGAGGTCAGGAGTTCAAGACCAGCCTGGCCAAGATGGCAATACCCCATTTCTACCAAAAATACAAAAATTAGCTGGGCGTAGTGGTACGTGCCTGTAATCCCAGCCATTCAGGAACCTGAGGCAGGAGAACTGAGATCATGCCACTGCAATCCAGCCTGGGTGACAGAGCGAGACTCTGTTTCAAAAAAAAAAAAAAAAAAAGAATTGTTGAGGAGGCCATTAGGCTGAGATGGCTCCAGTGCATTAGATAAGCAAACCAAAACCCAATTCAATGTAAACAATAAAACAAAGTTAAACTTTCTACTAATAAACAACAGCCAACAAATCCCCAACTTGGGACTTTTTACCAGACCATATTCATATGCAAATAAGGTTAATGCCTAGATGTAGCAAATTAAATAATTTCTTACTTTGATTCCTTGTTTAGCCTATAAAAGCCCACTGTTCATGCTGCTAAGGTGGAGCTCTTTGAACCTTTTCTAGTTTTGAGTGCCGCCTGATTCATGAATCATTCTTTGCTCAAATAAACTATGCTCAGTTTAATTTGTATAAAGTTTTTCTTCTAACAGGTGGGATATTACAAAGATGTTTAAAATTTCTCTCTACATTAATTCTCACTTTTATTCAGTCTGTTCGCTATCCTGAAATGAGAATTATTTTTGAAAACAATCATCTGACCATTGCAGTATAAATTTCCTAAAAGTGGAGACCATGAATCTTTAGTTTACAGGGTCTTACATACAGTAGATGCTGAATAAAACATTGTTGCAAGAATAAATTAGTTTGCCATGCTTCTACTCAAAGGATTTCTGTTACTCTCCATTGTATTTAAATATGAACAATTCAACTTGGTTTACCCAATCTTTATATGATCCTAGCTTAAAATCACATCATACTTTTTTCAATGTATTATGCTTTTTCCTTGCTGCAATTCCCTTGCAAATGCAAATTTTATTGACTGGCTTATTCTTTTTCCTCGCTATTCTTTCTTCATTTACCAGTTTACCATTCATCTTCCAGGATTCAGCTTCTATGCCACCTTCTCAAGAAATTCTTCTCTTGTTCACTTTATCTAGGTCAGAAATCTAGGTTCTAAGATCTCATTGCACCTGTATGATCTCTGTAATTATGACATTTACTCCCAGCTAAGCTAAGCTATAAGATCCATAATTGTGACAGTCACAGAGTAATAACGTTTACCCCTAGTGACTGGAATATATTATTTTATTTAAAAAAATTTTTTTTTAAAACTTTTTTTTTTTTTTTTTATTATTATACTTCAATTCCCACCTATGAGTGAGAACATGCGGTGTTTGGTTTTTTGTCCTTGCGATAGTTTACTGAGAATGATGTTTTCCAGTTTCATCCATGTCCCTACAAAGGACACGAACTCATCATTTTTTATGGCTGCATAGTATTCCATGGTGTATATGTGCCACATTTTCTTAATCCAGTCTATTGTTGTTGGACATTTGGGTTGGTTCCAAGTCTTTGCTATTGTGAATAGTGCCGCAATAAACATACGTGTGCATGTGTCTTTATAGCAGCATGATTTATACTCCTTTGGGTATATACCCAGTAATGGGATGGCTGGGTCAAATGGTATTTCTAGTTCTAGATCCCTGAGGAATCGCCACACTGACTTCCACAATGGTTGAACTAGTTTACAGTCCCACCAACAGTGTAAAAGTGTTCCTATTTCTCCACATCCTCTCCAGCACCTGTTGTTTCCTGATTTTTTAATGATGGCCATTCTAACTGGTGTGAGATGGTATCTCACTGTGGTTTTGATTTGCATTTCTCTGATGGCCAGTGATGATGAGCCAACTTACAAGGGATGTGAAGGACCTCTTCAAGGAGAACTACAAACCACTGCTCAATGAAATCAAAGAGGATACAAACAAATGGAAGAACATTCCATGCTCATGGGTTGGAAGAATCAATATCGTGAAAATGGCCATACTGCCCAAAGTAATTTATAGATTCAATGCCATCCCCATCAAGCTACCAATGACTTTCTTCACAGAATTGGAAAAAACTACTTTAAAGTTCATATGGAACCAAAAAAGAGCCCGCATTGCCAAGTCAATCCTAAGCCAAAAGAACAAAGCTGGAGGCATCACGCTACCTGACTTCAAACTATACTACAAGGCTACAGTAACCAAAACAGCATGGTACTGGTACCACAACAGAGACATAGATCAATGGAACAGAACAGAGCCCTCAGAAATGATGCCGCATAGCTACAACTATCTGATCTTTGACAAACCTGACAAAAACAAGAAATGGGGAAAGGATTCCCTATTTAATAAATGGTGCTGGGAAAACTGGCTAGCCATATGTAGAAAGCTGCAACTGGATCCCTTCCTTACACCTTATACAAAAATTAATTCAAGATGGATTAAAGACTTAAATGTTAGACCTAAAACCATTAAAATCCTACAAGAAAACCTAGGCAATACCATTCAGGCCATAGGCGTGGGCAAGGACTTCATGTCTAAAACACCAAAAGCAATGGCAACAAAAGCCAAAATTGACAAATGGGATCTCATTAAACTAAAGAGCTTCTGCACAGCAAAAGAAACTACCATCAGAGTGAACAGGCAACCTACAGAATGGGAGAAAATTTTTGCAACCTACTCATCTGACAAGGGCTAATATCCAGAATCTACAATGAACTCAAACAAATTTACAAGAAAAAAACAAACAACCCCATCAAAAAGTGGGCAAAGGACATGAACAGACACTTCTCAAAAGAAGACATTTATGCAGCCAGAAAACACATGAAGAAATGCTCATCATCACTGGCCATCAGAGAAATAAAAACTTTTTTAAAAAAAAGTTAATTTGTATTTTGATGAGCACCTTCTCATTGCCTAATTATTTACACAATATATTCCTAGTAACACAATTACAGAATAAAAGAGTAAACGTGATTATTATTTGAATTATATTAACAAAGTTTCTTCCAGTGCACTGAATAAATATTTTGGTATTTTCTATGACTTTTTCTAAACATCTTTAGTAATTTCATTAAAAACAATTGCTATATTGTAGATATTTTAATTTTATTTCTTTGATTATAAGTAATGGTGAACATTTATTTATTGGCTATTTGTTTATATATGTTTATTTCTTTTGCCATTTTGTCTTTGTCTTATTGATTTATCGAATTCTTTATATATTAACATTGTCATGTTTATTTAACATTTTGCTCTTTATCTCTACATTTTATATTGTTTTGATGTGTAAACATTTTAATTTTTAAATAGTTTTTACTTTTAAAATTGGTTGTAAAAATTTATATTGTAAAGATTTCTGGCACATATTTTGGTGTGTTATAAAAACATTGATCTAATATTTCTCTCAACTCTATCCATGTTGACCCAGTATCACTTGTTCATTCTTTCCTTTTCCAGTATTTATGAAACAAAAACAGTTTCAAAAAATTTGTAAGACTTTAGATTTTTATCAATCTTAGCACTGTGGAGAGTTACTAATCAAGCTATAACATGAGCTTGAATACTCATGGTAATCAATTAAATATCCAAATGACAAAAAATATGAGATATTTTAACTCTCCTAAGATCATTTAATGTAAGATATTATAAAAATTATTTGTCAAAATCATGGAGTAGAATTTTCAGTTTTCTATGTGATTTTCTTTATAGTTTATTGAGAAAAATCAGGAAACTATCCTGCCAGAGAGATAAAAAGTGGGGAAAGAAAGCAGGAAGAATATGCAATTGTAAATTCAAATATGAGTCCTAAATGGGCTACATTGCCTTATTAACATTGAGTCAGACACCTGGTGAGATTCTAAGTCATCAGCAATATAAAACAATAATTTTACTTAGTAAATTTTTAAAGAGATGGCAATATACACGATGTTCTGGAGGTATACCAGTATCTTCTGTGTCTTCATCTTTCTGTAGGAAAGTGTACCAGTTTCTCCATCTTTCTGTAAGATAACTACTACTGTCAGATGAACTGATCAGCTTTGTTCCAATTAGTTACTTTCAGAAAGAAAGAAAACGGAATATACGTGCATTTGTGCCTTTACTGTGGAATGTATGTGTTAATAAGTAAAAAACTCTGAACCATTGAAAAAAGACATTTAGCCAATTATTATGAGTACTGCTCAAAGAGGCCTTGTTATTTTGAGGTCTACTTTTTATATTTTTTTCTGAAAAATCATATTGCAATTGGTTTAATCACTGTCATCATCAGCTTTCTTAAGGAAATTCATTTCAAATTTGTGCATTGTACTTGCTGGTATTTGAGTTTTATGTTATGTGCTGGTTTATTAACAAGAACATCTATATTTTTTCTGAAATGTTAGTTTTGAATGACTAAAGAGATATGAAGGAGTTAAGACAGACATTAGTCTAGAAAGAGAAAAAAGTGATTATTTAAAAATTATAATCTTAAGATTATATTGTTGGAAGGAAGCTTAAAAACTAGCCACCCATCTGGCAGCTGATTTTTTTAAATCTCATTTTTATCAATTAGTGGATATTCTGTTCTCTTCCATGACAGGAAACTCTCCACTTGTTGTGTAATAAGCTATCTAATTTCTGGATACCTCTGAGTCCAGTAAGCTTTTCCACCTTTAGTTGAAACCCTTCTGTATATGGCTTTTTTTTATATAATAGCCAAAAACTGTGACCCAAGAGCTATGTTTATACTCTGCCCTGATCCTCTAAGTAATTATGACATAATGAAACAGGCTGATGAATATATAGCAATAATTTCTATCTTATGAGAAAAGTGGGGAGACCTCTTCCTCACTTCTTTCACACACTGATGGATGACATCATGCATCTGCCTACATGTAGAACAAATGTTTCTCAGTAGGGCAATGGCTGTAAATAGCAACCATCTTCTTTGTTGAATTCAGAACCATATGAGAGTCAGTCAGACGGCCATCAACATGTCAGCTTTATTGCTAGTAAAGCTGACTTCCAGGGTTGCGGAATGTATGGTTTTATGTACATAACTAATATACTCTCCTTGCCAGTTTAAATCTTGTGACTGGCCCTCTAAAATGAAAGTTTGGGCCTAGGATTACTGCATCACATTAATGCAGCAGACAGAAAGGGAAGCAAAGACAAAAAAATCTATAAATACATAAAGACTCAAAACAAATACAACTAGTACACCATTGATAAATGTGGACAAATTAGTCTGTTAGAACAAGCAAGAAAGTGTTTGACAAAACACCAGACTTACTGCTCTATGGAAATACAAATAGTGGGATTTCTGTTGTCACCCTATGTCCAGGTGGTACTATATTGGACATCTTATTTTAAGAATAATAACAAATGTTATTATTCTTGTGGATTTGTGCAAAAAGTTATTTCATTTAAAACTTGGAAAATGAGTTCAAGACCAGTCTGCCCTACCTGGCGAAACCCCATCTCTACTAAAAATACAAAAAATTAGCTGGGCGTGGTGGCGGGTATCTGTAATCCCAGCTACTTGGGAAGCTGAGGCAGGAGAATCGCTTGAACCTGGGAGGCGAAGGTTGCAATGAGCCAAGATTGAGCCACTGAACTCCATCCTGGGCGACTAGAGCTAAACTCCGTCTCAAAAAAAAACAAAACAAAACGAAACAAACTTGGAAAATTAGTTTTGATCGCTTAAAAAAAGGAAACCTACTCTACGCTCATGCTGTAGAAAGGGTGTATGGTAAATACAAGATAAATCTGTCAAGTTTCAAGATTCAGCCACTGTCTGTTGATTGTCATCTGAGTGCCAGACGCCATGTGTATTGCTTACACATTTAATTTAGCCAGCATAGCTTGGAGATGTAGAGATGATTTTAAAAATATTTCAGATAAGAGCTAAATATTTTTGTTAAAGTCACATAAATATTAAAATCAAGATTTGAACAGATTATATTGGGCATGTTTTCTCATATTCACTCCTCTCTTTTCTCTTCCTGTTTATAAAAGGTCTAACAGCTAATATCCTGTTCTTCTAATGACTGATATGATTGTCCTGGTTGGTGTTTTTATGCACATTGTAACTACTGGTGACCATAAAGGTATAGTTTAACTCTTAAAATTATAAAATGCTGCAAAGACATCTTTTTACACTTTCAATGTCTGTCATTTGATGCTTGAAACTTTATGAAATAAAGTCACCTATTTATTTGATTTAGAGAACACTTTCAGGGTAAATGACAATTCTGTGTTTTTAAATGGTGGGTATAGATTCACAGGCTTCCAAAAATTCCTTGCAACAGTGCTTTAGGATGCATTCTAAAGTGTTTTATACCTATATATCGGGTCCTCTTTTTGAATGTATTCAAAATAAAGTTCTCAAATAAAGATTCATAACTCAAATGAAAAGATGTTGTAGATATTTTACAAATTCAATACAATTTCCTAAAACATTCAGCTGCCTTTAAAGAAAATCAGTCTTTCTGTCAGGCCTTGGCAGTTAAGCTATAGTCTGCTGAGCTGGTGGTATTCAGCACGCTGCATCCTGCTCTGCAGCAGACATTAAGCTTTGGCTGTGACCATGCAATCCCGTTTTAAACTCTTATCTCTATATGTGTCAGTTACAATTTGGCAGCTGGCTGGAACAATCATTCAAATCTTTAGATCTGAGGATTTAATTAAAATACTCTATAATAAAATGAAACCATGAATTCCATGGTTTGTAAATATATAGTTAAATAATTCCAAAATCTAAAATGTATGTTGGTATGTTTCCTTTGCTGTTCTAAATTTAAAATTAGAGTGTATTTTAATATTGTAAAAACCCAACAGAAGTTACATGGGATATAGTATTCTAAGCCTGAGCTCTTAAGTGGTGTACGTCTTTCTTCAGTAAGGTCATTTGGCAGAGAACAAAAATGCAGAGCTCAGGAGGATGAATTCACAGCTTTTTCTCCCATCTGCACACAGAGTTACAGCTCAGTCCTTTGCTGATGGCTGGCTCAGCTTTGACCTTTTACACTGTTCTAATCTCTTAGAAATAATTCTAGTGAGAATGGAGTAAAAATTCACTATTTAGCAGTTTAAGGAACCAGGTAGTTCCTGACCACATGCCTTTATACTTGATTTCCTAAAGGTGCTACATCCCTTTTGGGGACATTTTAGAAAAATTCACTGGAAAAGTTTCTGTGGTGTCAGATTTTGGGCATAGTTGCTGCTCTTACAGAACTCGAAACTGTGGCATGTCAGGTAGTGACAGACAAAAAAGATTGTTTCCATTTGAGGAAGCAGGAACAAAGAAAAGAACCAACCTGCCACATAGTGACAAAATTGCTCTAGGAACCCAGGCCCTTTAATCCCTAGTCCAGTTCCTCACCAACTCATAGCACACTGCATTCAAAAAGAATCACTATGAATTTTAAGAGAATTTGTCCCCCCGCTGATTGGGAACAGCTTACTATTTCTGTGTCCATGTGGCTCTTCATGATTTCAGTTTTTTTAAAAAATTGTATTGTATACTAATGATGGTAATTTTTCACTGCTCACTTTTTGACACATAAATAAAACATGCTACAAAGGAAAATAGTGGGATTTACTGGTAGAATTACTGAGATAATAGCAAAGTGGTTAAGAATACGGACTGTAGAGAGCTAGATTCCTAAGGCTTGAACACTTAATTTGCCACTTTTTCAGTGTGGGATCAGGGACACATGACTGACCCTTATATGTATGTTTGTTTCCTCTGTGTGAAATGGGGGCAAATATTAGTAGCTGTCCCATTGAATTGTTTAAGGATTTAATTAATCTATATTAAGTAATTTTAGCAGTACCTGGCACATGATTAAGTTTGTATAAGGGTTAGCTATTACCATTATTAGTTGGACAAACCTAGACATCTTAATCTCTGTAAGACTCAATTATCTGATCTGTAAACCGTGGGTGTTACTTATCTTGTAAAGTTTTTATTAACATTTAAATAACATATAACGTAAATGAAATATATATAATTATATAACACATGCACACAGCCTAGCAAAATAATTGACAAAAAACAGGTAATCAATATCTGTTGGTTCACTTTCTCTAAAGAGGATACACTGATATTTCCTTTAAAAATATGTATTAAGTTGTTTATATTTTTGAATGGGCAACACAGTTTTACATGGGTTAGAAATTAAAAATTTTCAAATCTCTACAGTAGGAAGTTCAGCATCTAACTTTTTCCCATTTGTTCAGTTTCCATTACCCACTATCATGGTTAATAATTTTTGCTAGTTGTATATATGTCCTTCTAAAGTTGTTTCATGCAAATATAAATACATAGTTTTATTTTTTCCTCTTCCTTTCACATATGAAGCACATTACACAAACTGTTATGCATCTTTCTTTTTTCACTTAATATATTTTGGAGAGTTTGGCATAGTGGTAGTATACACAGCCATTTCCTTTTATAAATTTACAGCTGTGTAATAGCCCATTGCAGGAATGTACTATGATTTTATTAATCAGTGCCCTGGTGATGGTCTTTTGGGTTGTTTCCAACCTTTTGCTATTAAAAGCACTGCTGCAATGAGTAACTTTGTACATAGATTACTTTGCACTTATGGAAGGCCATCTGTGAGAAAAATTCCCAGAAGTGAAATTGCTGGGTGAAGCGTATATACATTTAATTGTCAAATTGTCCTCTAGGAGAATTGTACAGATTTACCTAAGCATTAGGTATTGTATAACTTTTGAATTTTGCCTGTCTGAATACATGAAAAATACACTTCAGTGAATTTTTTATTTATATTTTTCCTATTACCATAGTGAATAAACATTTTCCCATTGTTTAGGGGTAATTTGTATTTATTTTCTGTGAACCTTCTTTACAAGTTTGTCTTGATTTCTTAGGAACCATGAACGTTTAGGGATATGAGCTCTTCATCTGTAATAAGATTGGCAACTGTTTTTCCTAACTCAACAATTATTTTTATACTAATTTTTCCCCATACAGGCATCATAAAACATCTTTATGTGTTTGAATTTATTTTCTCTTATGTGAATTTTGGATCTGTGTTAGAAAGGCTTTTCCTATTCTGAGGAGATATAATAATTCTCTTATTTTTTCTTTAAATACTTTTATGATTTCCTTTTTTTCACTTAATTTTTTAATCAAAAGTAATTGTTATCTGTACTCTGTATTCAGTCTATTGGCATTTATATTACCTCACTATTATTCAAAGCACCTACTGGCATGTAGAAGATGCTAAATGTATGTTTATTGAATTGAATTGCATACATTATTCGACTTTACAAGATATTCTTAATTCTGTAACACTAAGGTCAAATAACAGCCCCACATTAAATGCCATGCTTGGGTCCTGTGTGCTGCACTGTATGCTGCACTCTACATCATTCCAGGGACACCATTGCCATTATGATGGGGCAGAACCTAATCCTCACGGCCATGAGTGGCAACCTACCTTCATTTGTCCTACCTCCATTAGAGAGGCATCAGTCCTCACTTCAAATTGTTGATAGGTTCTTGGAATCTGTGACTTTAAATGAAATGACATACCGTAGGCCCTCAAATAATGTGGTTTAATTGTAATGATGAGAAAAAAATCTGTTTCATTATAGTCAGTTTGCTTAAGGTAGCAGTTTTCAAGAACCTATTAATAATGTGAAGTCAGGATGTATTGTACATGTTACAACCTACTTGCCTTCCCATGATGTCATGATCTGCCCGAAGGCAGATACTTTGAAAATTCAACCTTTGATATCTAGAACATAACAGTATGCTTGCATACCTTATATATGTTATGAGTCACTGTGAAATGAATGATCACATACCTAATACATTTTTGAAAGTGGAGACAGGTTGTATTTGGTTCATCTACAGTGTCATTTTTTATTTAAGTAAGCTATTAAATATAGTTCATCGTTTAAACTAAATGTTCATTCAATATTTCTTTGCAAGAATAAAAAAAGGTTTTACTCATACATTATTCCTAGAGGCAAGGGTTTCTCATGGAATTGCATAATTTTTAATATTTTTAAAATGACTGCCATATTCAGAAAGATATTATATGGTTTCTAGAGGAAAACTTTTATTTATGCTTGTTTTAAAAATATAACTACAAACAGATATCGTTATTGAGCACATCCTACAGCTATAGGCACTATACTAAAATTTTGGCACACATGCTCTCTCATTTAATTCCTTACAACAATGTGATCATTATCTCCATTTCATATATAGGAGAATCACAGTGTTTAATGTCTTAAATTGGAGATATTAAGACTCTTGCCCAAAGCCACAGATGTGATTAGAGCCAGACTCTAAACCCAAGTAATTTGAATCTAGGGCCTAAAGGTAACAGCTATGGTATTCTGCCTCTCTCCTGACCTTGTTGAGGCTCATTATCCTAAGATTACTGATGTGGATGTGTAAAATTAGAGGCAAAAAAGAGAGAGAGGTCACTAGCTGATATGGTTTAGCTGTGTTCCCACCCAAATCTCACCTTGAATTATAACTCCCACAATTCCGCGAGGAACCTGGTGGGAAGTAATTGAATCATGGGGGTGGGTCTTTTCCCTGCTTTTCTCATGATAGTGAATAAGACTCATGAGATCTGATGGATTTAAAAGTGGGAGCTTCCCTGCACAAACTCTCTTTGCCTGCTGCCATCCATGTAATATGTGCCTTTTGCCTTCTGCCATGATTGTGAGGCTTCCCCAGCCACATGGAACTGTAAGTCTGTTAAACCCTTTTTTCTGTATAATACCCAGTCTCAGATATGGCTTTATCAGCAACGTGAAAATGGACTAATATACTAGCATTGCTTGATTCCTTAAACATTACTTTTAAGGAGAAGTTCCTGATTCTCATTTCTTTCATGCCGAAATCCCTCAGATGACAGTGGATCTCTGAATAGTTATCATCACCTGGAAACCACTGAAGAATGACCTGGTGGTATCATAATTGCCAAACAGTACACAACCAATGCATTTCTAGATGTTGGGCCTCTCTCTAGTGGTCAGGAATATATGTTTCCTTTATTTCAGAGCTGCAGAGACCCAAGATCATATGTTGTCGTACTCAGATTGCCTGTGAGGAATAAATATTTTAATTACATTCTCTCCAACAACTAAAGTTAGATTTGCCACTGCCCTTCTGCCTATATGACAACTTAAATACCCCAGCCCCCACCTAACAGGTAATTGTATGTGTGCACCTGTGCAATCTGGTTGAAGTTCCTCTAGTAATTGCAGAAAAAATACATTTTTTAAAATTCATTTATCTCTCAACATTCTTAAAAATTCTTTCTGGTCTACGTAATATTATTAACTGCATGATGAATAAACATTCAAATGAGGTACCTCATTATTTTGGGCTTTCAGGATTAGCCTAACTCCAATGAACTGATAGTCATTTTCCTCACACATAAAAACGAATGCCACAAATGGGAAAACCCTCCAAATTCTATGATATTAGATCAATTATACATGACATAGTACAAGAAGGAGAGAGACCAAAAACAATGACATTAGTAAGTATGGGTTAAGTTAACTGAAAAATTGTTGGATAAATAATCACTAATTTAAAAAAAAATGCCTGTGGTAAAATCAGAATTCTGTTCTGAAATGTTAGCTTCTTTTAGCTTTGTATTTTGACTTTTCATGAAATTCAGTATCCTGTTAATTGGTTATTCTTAATTTATACTTCGCTACATTTAAACATGTGAGAAAGTAAAAATTAACTTGGACTAAGAAAGTAAAAGTCTACCCTGCCATCCATCAGGCTGAAATAACAGACATAGATGAAGTTAATAGTTAATTTATCGGGAAGCAATATTTTTCCCAAGGACACACTGCAGATGGAAAGTGTCATAATGACCTCCTTCACTCAATTGGAGACTGTGTTTTTACACACTGAGAAACTTTGTTCTCTCAAATCATAGACTATCCGAAAATTTGCTCTTTGAAATTACGTCAGTAAGAATTAAACACTGCATTCTTGCCTGGAGTACCAAAGTCACTTTGACACAGAGATGCAACTCAGTTTCCAGCCTCGTCCTAGAGCTTCAAATATGGGGTTTCTAAACACAACCTTCTACCTTTATCTTGACTTTTTGGATTCTAGGAAAACAGGATCCAGAATCCACTTCGCAGGCCATATTCTTTTTTACACAGTTCTGCTTTACATCAATTAAAATCCTGCTTCATTTAAATTTCTCTTATACTCTTCCCTTCTCAATCTTATAAAACTCTTATCTTTTTTTGTTTAATGAGATACCCCAGATTTCTACTAGAATGAAGTTTCCTTCACTGCAATTGGTCAGTAAATTAGGTTTGTCCCTGGTGTTAATAGTCTGATTGGGCTGAGACACATAGTTAAATATATATGAAAAAAGATACATCTGATACATCAGGGAGAAATATGAATACAATTTATAGGGATAAAGGGTTCAAGTTGAGTAAAAAATGTGAAAGATTAACTCATAAAATATACGGCATGCTATCCTTTGCTTTTCTAGGGATGGACAGCAAATTTACCTCTAGGCATGCAAGTAGCAACGAGAAAGATGCAATCAGTTTCAAAGCTTGCAGTATTTAAGAAAAATCAAATCAATTGCCTAGAAAAAGTTAAATTCTTTATGCCACTGGGATTTGCAAGAAATGTGTCCTTAGAAACACATGAAGTGAAATGTAGTCTCAACTCTCTCTAAATTGAATAGAGAATAGTAACATGTTCCACAAAGCAATTAATGTTATTGAAATTCCTCAGGACTAAAGAGCTGCTCTTGTCTGTGTCTACATTGATCACATCACCTCTCATGACCTATCTGAATTGCAGGTCTCTCTTGCCATTATCTCATCCTCTGGGAAGTGATGGAGAGCCTTAGTCGGAGGACATGCTCATCTTACATGTACCTGCCAAGCTACTAGAAACATGGAAATTATGAGAAAGTGCACAGGCAGATGCAGTCAGCCCACTCATTCCATTTCCCATGATTTCTCCCAGAGTTTTGGCAATGTAAAAATTAGAGAAATAAAAATATAACCCTAACTGGTCTACTCAAAAATCCCCTATTATATGCATAAAATCATCCATACAATCGTAAAGTACTTACTTATTTTCTACCAAGGATGTGGAGAAATAAAAAGAAGCAAGCTATATGCTAAGGATATTATGGCTCTCCAACACCTTTAAGAAGATATACAAGGACAAATAAACTCTCGAAAAGGAATATGCTCATAGTTAATTTGGGTCCATGCTTGAGGTTTCTAAAAGACTATTTTTAAATTTAAGTCCTAGTTGTTATGAAAGAGAAAAACAAAATTATATAATTTAAGGGATAAAATGCAAAATATGTACAAGCTGTAACTTCAGAATATTGTTCATTGTAGGGAACAATATTTAATCTTTAAAAATATTTTAATGATTAAAATAAGATAAATTAATTTATTTAAGTATTTAAAATCAAAATTTATGATAATTTATCTAAAGTCAAAAGGGAAAAAACTGTCACATCTATTAAAAATACTTTGTTTCTTTATCTCAGTCTCAGCAATTGTTCAAAATAAAAAAGTTCTGTTGTTTTAGTGAAGTTATCTTGCATCAATATTTTAAAGCATTTGAAAGTTCTGAAAATTTTTTCATACTTATTTTCATTCTGGTAGTGTTATTTTTTGTGTGAAACTTTTTGAAAACATTATCCATCAATCAAACCAGTATGTTTCAATGTTAGGTATTGTGAAAGTTAAGAAAATAAAAAAAAAAGACATAAATTGCGAGGTTTGAGTCCTTGTCACAGAGGGATTTGTGACTCAGTTTGGGAGACATTTCTTTTTTACTTATTATTATTAAATGTAAGCAAGTGTGGGTCTAATGAATGCCAATTAGAGGCAGGCAATATCCTAGGTGCTTAGTGACCCAGTGGTGAGTGGCAAGGATCAGATGGAACACTCGAACTGGGTAATTTAAGAAGTTGTTTACCAAACTAGGGGTAGATTTTAGGGAAGTCATCAAGGCATTGTGCTGCAAAGGCTGCCATCAAAGGGGAGTTGTTTCTACCTCCACTCTGTGGGTGGAGGTAGCTCAGTGGATGTGAGACTAACATCTGACTGAAAAGAAAAAAGTGAGAGACAGCATGATGTGTCAGGAAAAGTAAATGTAATTATAATATTTTATTGTCATTTTGAAGTATATGTATGTATTGATATGTTCATATTTGTGGTTTTTTTGTGGAGATGAGTAAACGTGGGAAATTTGTTGAGATGAATAAACGTGGGAAATTTGTAGGACTAGAATAGTTCAAACTTCTGATGCTATGTCAGTGGTGTAGAAGGAGAAAACGGATTATTCAGAAGGTATTTAAGAACATTAAGCGGGAATCACAGATGGAATATAATGGGAGCTGCATAAGAAGCAGGAGTTAGAGATGAGTCTCAGTTTTTGGTTTTATGGAATTTGAGATTTGTAATTTTATTTACTGGGATAATTAATAGGGAAATGTAGTTGGTTTTGTAATATAGATTATTTTCGTGATTTCTAATCCCAAATTATTTCACTGAATTCTCTCATCCAAAATCATTGATCTTTTCACCATTGGAACTTGAAATTTTGTATTTCTTGCTCTGATAAATAACTAGGCTCAATCCCTAATATTTGAGGAGCTTATAACTTAATACAAATGAGGATGATGAAAATAAGTTCTTGCTTGGGCCACATAACTTTAACTTTAAAGAATAGTAAATAATATAACCAAATGTCCATGATTGTGGTTCTGCAGTCAAAACCATAAAGATAAATGAAAACTCAGTGTTATAAACTATTTCAAATACATAGATTCAATATAAGGTTCCATATTTCATATTTAGTTTGATATATTTTAAAAAGCCAGACATTATCTTTTAGAACTCACCAAGAACAGAGATCCTTTGTTTTTGTTTTAGAGGCTTAAATCAGTAATTTAATTACTTTAGTTACCATTCTTCTCTTATCCTTACTAGGCCCCAGATTTCATATTGCTTTAATACAATTAGTTTATCTGTGTGTCTCATTTATGTATTTATGGTTTGAGTAATTCTAATTTTAAAAATAGTTAATTGCAATTGCAGAGTATATCTAAGTTAATTTAGGATTATAATGTGTAGTGTTGCCATACCGTTAACTTATTTGGCAGCAAGGGATATTTAGGGGCAATGATGTTTTCCTAATATAAATAAGCGTTATTCCCAGGTACTAGAAGTACCCAACTTCTCCAGAATCCTGATTTGTATCTGGACTGTGGAGTTTATAATTTGGAGGGAAACAGTATGGAGGCCTCTCAAAAAAGTAAAAATAGGACTACCATATGATCCATCAATCTCATTTTTGGGTATATCCAAAGGAAATAAAATCACTATTTTGAAGAAATATCTACACTCCCATGTTCCTCGCAGCATGATTCACAATAGTCAAGGATGGAAACAACCTAAGCGTTTATCAACAGATGTACTGATAAAGAAAATGTAAAAAAATATATGCATTGTATATAATAGAATATTATTTAGCCTTAAAGAGAAGGAAATCCTGCTATTTGTGACAGCATGGATGAATTGGAGGGCTTTATTCTACATGAAATAAGCCAGGCACAGACAGACAAATACCACATAACCTCACTTATATGTGAAATTTAAAGTAGTCAAACTTACAGAAAGAGAAAATAGGATGGTGGTTAACAGGGGTTACAAAGGGCAGTAATGCAGAGATGTGGGTTAAAGGGTACAAACTGTCATAAACTGAACAAGTTCTGGTGATCTGATGTATGACATGGTGACTATAGTTAATCATAACTAACTATATACTGTAGACATGAAATTTCTAAGACAGTAGATCTTAAGTATTCTCATCACATTAAAAAAGAGTCACTATGTGAGGTGATAGATATGTTAATTGGCTTGATTATGGCAATTATTTCACAATGTATACGTATATAAGTCATCACATTGTGCATCTTAAATATGTACAATTTTATTTGTCAATCATATCTCAATAAAGCTGAAGAAAGCTGCTGGAAAAAGCAGAAAGTGTTATTCCTAAAGCTGTTAAATTTTAAATACTGTATACTCAACCTCAACTGCTGAAGATCTTCTGCCTGAGTTTCAGAGGGAAGAATTTATTGGGTTATAATTTTCACACAGATTAAAAATGGTTAGGAGCTCCAGGAAAAGATCCTTTCTGAATTGTCTTTTCCTTACATTGTGATAAGTGCTTATATTACTTGGTATTGATTAAATGTTTGTTTAAATAGCTGAGGGAAAAAGGGAGAGAGATTGATTTTGTGTGAGGCGTTAAATCCTGCAAATTATTTACCATGAGAAAAAACACAATAATTGTTAGGTAAACAGTCACTAGAGTTTATGTCTGAAACACACACACAGACACACACGCACGCACAGACACATACACAGATGCACACACATACTTGCACACACACTGGGGATGTTTATTTACCTCATTTATATTAGCTTTGAGGAATCTATGGAGACTCATTATATTTATAATGATATAAAAATGCTCTTTCCTAATGTACTTGCACTGTTAAAGCAATGTTGATAGTAAAACAGTGTGAGAACATTCCAAGGATATTTTAAAGAGATTAAACCTTGACATGGAGCTATTTATTACAATAAAATACATTTTTAGACTGGGCGTGGTGACTCATGCCTGTAATCTCATCACTTTGGGAGGCTCAGGCAGGCGGATCATCTGAAGTCAGGAGTTCAAGACCAGCCTGGCCAACATGGTGAAACCCCATCTCTACTAAAAACACACAAATTAGCTGGGCGTGGTGGCACTCGCCTGTAATCCCAGCTACTCAGGAGGCTGAGGCAGGAGAAAAGCTTGAACCCGGGAGGCAGAGGTTGCAGTGAGCCAAGATCGCGCCACTGAACTACAGCCTGGGCGACAGAGTGAGACTCTGTCTCAAAAAAATAATAACAAAAAAATTCATTTTTACACACACTTTTCTATTTTTTCACAGTATGTTTAAAATTCTATTGTAATTAAGTTTTCAAGAAAACGTCTGCAGCATCTTGTACATTGATACTCATAACATATACAGTCATGTGCCACATAATGACATTTTGGTCAATGACAGACTGCTTATACTATGGTGAACGTATAGGATTATAATAGAAATACAACATTTTTGGTCTTTTATGCCGTATTTTTACTGTACATTTTCTATATTTAGGCATACAGATACCATTGTGTTACAATTGCCTGCAGTACTCTGTACAGTAGCATGCTGTGTAGCTTGTAGCCCAGGAGCAATAGGCTGTATCATATGTGTGTAGCAGGCTATAACATCTAGGTTAGTGTAATCACACCCTATGATGTTCAGACAATGATGAAATCACCTAACAGTGCATTCTTCAGAGCATATCCCTGTCATTAAGTCACACATGACTGTATTTACATAATTACACCATTTTAACATTTTATCTCGTTTTAAATTCATAATAATTAAAAATATGTTTTAAACTGGAGTTTTTGATTAATATATGCATGCCTCTATACTAAATATGCTATCTTAAGATTTAATAAAGTAGTGCTTTGATCTCAGCCCATGAAACAGAAATGAAGACCAAATTTAAAAATTGGGTTATATTTAAGTGACAAAACTCTGCCACAGTGAAATAGTGTTCTTCGAAAAAAATCAATAGACATTTGCAGCTTAGAAAAGCAAATCTTATTGTAAATAGTTATGTCTTGTAAATGGCTCTTTCAATTCATTTTAAGTGCCAAAATACACTATAGTTGGACTTATGTTTAAGTGTTATGTTTTACTACAATCACAGTACAGTATCTCCTAACCAATTCTACCTAATAGTTTTCCTGGATAATGTGAATAGTTCTTTATTTTCTTTATGGGGAAAATTAACCATGTATTTAGTTAACAGATTAACTATTGATGATTCCTATTGTAGTGAATACTGTGATATTCTACTCAGATCTCCTTCCCAGAAATGAATGACTGTCTCCTAACTGCTCTGTGTGCTGCTAGCACATACCCCCTTCAAGAAGTCTGATATAGTTTGGCTCTGTGTCCCCACCCAAATCTTACCTTGAATTGTAATAATTCCTGTGTCAAGGGGAGGACCAGGGAGAGATAATTGAATCATGGGGGCAGTTTCCCCCATACTGTTCTCGTGATAGTGAGTGTGTTCTCATGAAATCTCATTATTTTATAGGAGGCTTCCCCCTTTGCTCAGCTCTCATTCTCGCTCCTGCAGCCCTCTGAAGAGGTGCCTTCTGCCGTGCTTGTAAGGTTTCTGAGGCCTCCCCAGCCATGTTGAACTGAGTCAATTAAACCTCTTTTCTTTATAAATTACCCAGTCTCTGGTTTTCCTTCATAGCAGCATGTGAACAAACTAATACAAAGTCCTTTAACTGAAGAACGCCATGTTCCTGGCTCAGCTTGCATCCAGTGATGGGTTAATGTGGATGATAAAGGTTAAGTCTCTTCTCTCCCAACTCAGTGCAATTCTGAAGGGTCATTCCAGCTCCAGAGTTCCCTGAGGGGTTGGCTGAGGCTTTTCTTGAGAATGGATCACAACCCAAACTCTCCATCTGCCCAATCCCACTTTCTTCCTTATCTTTTCTTTTCACAGTTATTGATCTCAAGAACAGTCCCTAATAATCCCTCTTTATGCTAACCTCCATTTCAGAGTTTGCTTTTAAGGATGCAACCTGCAACACACACCGAAATCTCATGGCTTCCAGGCTACTCTCAAGTATGCCCATACAATTGATTACTGCAAGCTTACCCTGGCCTGTGTTATTATAAAGAGTTAGGTGTATTTTCCCTAATTTATCTATTGTAGTTATTTTTGTAATTACATGATTTAACTGAAGACTATATATAAACAAGGTAAAAATGTGAATTTTTTTCTTCTGATTATTGTTTTTCATTAAAAATATTTGCAATGGAATTAGGTGTGGACAAAAACAACTGCAATTTATGGGTTTTTGTTGTTGTTGTTGTTTGTTTGTTTGTTTGTTTGTTTGTTTGTTTTGAGACGGAGTCTCGCCCTGTCACCCAGGCTGGAGTGCAGTGGCGCAATCTTGGCTCCCTGCCACTTCCACCACCTGAGTTCAAGAGATTCTTCTGCCTCAGCCTCCTGAGTAGCTGGAATTACAGGTATCTGCCACCACACCCAGCTAATTTTTGTATTTTTAGTAGAGGCAGGGTTTCACCATGTTGGCTAGGCTGGTCTCGAAATCCTGACCTCAGGTGATCAGCAATTTAAGATATTTTAAATTGCAAAAATCTATAAAATTTTACGAACAGATTGATTAAGTAGAATAAATTTTTTCTCCTTTCACTTATAAGAAATAAAAGCAAAAGTTATAGAAGATGTGTAATGGGTGTGTTTTAAATCAGAAAAACAGTGAAAAACTCTTCTCAACAGACCTATATTCAAAGAAAAATCTTTAATTAAAATATCGTTAAGAACATACATGTATATAATTTTATTTACTTATTTTTATTTTATTTTATATTATAATTTGAGACAGAGTCTCGCTCTATTACCCAGGTTGGAATGCAGTGGCATCATCTTGGTTCACTGCCACCGCCATCTCCTGGGCACTAGCGATATTCCCACCTCAGCCTCCTATAGCTGGGACTACAGATGTGCACCACCATGCCCAGCTAATTTTTGTATTTTTTGTAGAGATGGGGTTTTGCCATGTTTCCTAGGCTTGTCTCCAACTCTTGAGCTCAAGCATTTCACCTAACTTGGTCTCCCAAAGAGCTGGAATTACAGGCATGAGCCACCATGCCCAACCTAATTTTATATTATAAAAAAATATTTCAGTTGTAAATATGGGTTAAACATTTTTCACTTAGCTAATAAACTTACTGTCTAATGCATCATATAGCAAAACACACTATACTGCATAATAAAAACAAGTAAAATATTATGACACCTTTATTTTTCATCTGTATTTTAAAACAAAGTTGACTATATGGGTAGTGATTGTCTGAAAGGGTTTTAAAACTCTTGAAAGCCAGATGACCCAAGAAAGGAAGAACACACAGAAACTTCTAGTCTGCTTTGTGCCTCCCATCCTGTACTATGGCTACAAAGAGCCTGATGAATTTGTTAAGATGCAGATTTGGATTCAGTATGCCAGTGGAGGGGCTGGAAGTTCTGCATCTCTAACAAGCTCCAGTCCAGGTAGATTCTATTGCTATGAGAACCAGCAAGATCTAGAAAACTAGCTCAGCCATTTCAGTATAATTCATTTTTCCTTTGTTCCACTCTTAATTTGTACTTCTAACAAGGGGCTCCCTGTTAGTGAATTGCTTGTTATTCACCATTGTATTAGTTCGTCTTCACGCTCCTGATAAAGTCTGGACAATTTACAAAAGAAAGAGGTTTAATTGGATTTACAGTTCCACGTGGCTGGGGGGCCTCACCATCATGGTGGAAGGCAAGGAGGAGCAACTCACATGTTACGTGGATGGCAGCAGGCCAAAAAATAAAAAAGCTTGTGCAGGGGAATTCCTTTTTATAAAACCATCAGATTTCGTGAAACTTACTTACTATAATGAGAACAGAATGAGAAAGACATCCCCCATGATTCAATTACCTCCTGCTGTGTCCCTCCCATGACGTGGGAATTCAAGATGAGATTTGGGTGGGGACACAGCCAAACCATATCAACCACTTTTAAACTTTAATTCTATTCTAGTTTTCTGGCTTTGTTTCTCCATGTAAAATTCTATTAATTAATGTATGGTAGTCCCATTAGGTTAACTATTAAGCCAACACCTAGTATGGTTAGAGCACAATTCTGAGGTGATTTTTGATAATATCTGATGGGATAATTCTTCCTCCTTTCCTACAGTTTCTGAGTCACTGGCTATAAGGTCCTATTGCAGAAATGAGTAGCTAATCATGCTGAGAAGTAGAATAGAGATATCTGATGGAATTGAATGAGTAGAAGTGTTGAACAGCAAGATCTGGCTGCAGTGGGAAAATATATATTTTAGCCTAGTGCTGATAATCACAAATAAAGTGTTCTTTTTCTGAGAAGATGAGATTGGACGTATGTGTCTAACAGAAAAGGATTATAGAGCTAATACTGCATCTTGGTCAAAAAGCAGGCTGGTCTTATTTGTAACTTTTTCACATTATGAAGCTGGTAATAACAGTTATACAGGAAAAAAACTGTCCTATTTTTGAGACATTCAATGTCTTTCTGTTTGTGGACATATATATTGGTTCATAGCATATTGAGTTATAAAAAGTTTGCATGTACTCATTCAACAAACTTTTCCTTGCATCCAAAATAATGGTTTTGGAATCTTGTTTCAAAAATTAGTTTTTCAAGTTGGCTGAGACAGTTATTAAAAAGCATTTCCTCTATTAATAATATTTGTTAACAATAAGGTTCTTTTTGCTTGTAAAGAACAAATTCCAGCTGCTTTTGTATTTTTCTCAACCTTGTTCCACGTATTTAACTTTTTCATAAGCTCAAGAAAAAAGTACAGCTTTAATTATACAGCATTAAAATAATTGGGGAAAATAACTATATTTATAAATATATTTTTTAAAAAATAGACATAAAAAGACATCAAATCCATTAGTGGTTTTTCCAAACAAAGAATTACTCTTTGGTTGTCTGTTTGCCATACATTACTAATATTTCCTAGAAGGAACTCGGTAAATTCTTGTTGATTATATGACAGCATTCCAAATATTACAGGGACAACTTGTCTTCATTTAAGATATAATATGAGGGATGATTTTGACTTAAATAATATATCAAACTTGATAGTATCAAACAGTAATTTCTCAGACTAACAAAGAATCTATAATTAAAATAAAACAGCCTTCACCATGTCTGAATATATATGACTTAATTATAATGTTGATTCAGAAGATAGTTCAGAGAATTTAGTGTTGCAGAAAAGATAAAAAGCCACATTCTGTTAAGATTAACTGCATAGACTTTAAAGATATCTTCATGGCAAAAAATTCTAAAGTAAAAATAAAAAACAGGTATTATTCAAGCTGGTAATTCCTACTCTGACACTGTAAGATATATCTGGTTTACAAACCTAAGTGCTGACTTGTCCTTTATTGTAAGCTTTAATAGTGTTATTTGTTTTTCCAGGAAATAAAGTGTGGCTGTGATACCACAGTTTACCATAATATTTGTTGGCCAATATAGTCTATAAACGTCTACCCTGATTATTAGCTTTGGTGGGAAAATCAGGAGAGGCAGCCTGCATGAGTAAGTTGTACCTCTCTCTTATAAATCCAGTATCCTGTGGTTGGGTCAAAATAAACAGATTTAAATATTCTAATCTCAGAAGTGACATCCCATCATTCCCAAACAGACTCCTGAGATTTGTTACTATCCTGTAACATTTCCTTCTCAAGTAGCCACTATGGCTTATTACCAAATGTATGCATTTGATTTGAGACAGTAAACCTGAATCTTGCCTTGACACCATTACAACTAAGCACATGAGGTTCCATAGTAGGGAACAACAACACGAAAGAATTTCACATCCTGAGATAAACTAAACACATATGTAATATCTTGCCTAGTGCTAACCTCCAAATAAATAGCAGACTTGAGCTCTTTCTTGTAAGTTGCTAACTTCCTAACATAAACAATTTTATCTCTGACTTTTGCAATACTGGCATCTACAGATATGTGGATATTCTCACAGATATGATAATGCTGTAAAAAAACTGTTGCATCCTCCCATTGTGAAGTGAATGGCAATAATCATGGTTTTATATTTTATATCAGACATACTGTATATTAGACATATAATACTTCTTATGAAGTTTTATAAATATAAATATAAAACTTCTTATGAAGTCTGAACTCTCTTTCAAACCATTTGCAGGTAAAAATATACTTTTTATTGTCTTAATGCTTTTACCTGTGGCTTTTCTTTCCAAAGATGGAGGTCCCACCAAATTGCTCAGATTTAACTACTGGTGCCGAGTAGATGCTTTTGTCCAAGAGATGTAACTCATGAACTCCTCATACCCAGGTCAGCCTTTTCCAGCTCTAAGGATAAATCTCATAATTCCCAGATAAGAAAGTTTTTCTCTTGCTGACTCATGTTACTATTGCAGATTCTAGTTCTTGGTGAAGTCTGGTTCTTTTTTGTACAAGTTTGCCAATACATGGCTTCTATTAGTGGCAGAACATTAGCAGCCTAGCTTTGATTATAATATCTGATTAACTGGTCTTTGTCAGGTAACAGATAACAGAAAGTGTGAGCTTTTCTTTATATCTGGCCTTTTTATTACTGTCTTTGTCTTGATGTTTCTATAGCCTCTTTCTTGGGACACCCATGTCCTTGCTACCAGGTTATAAGATATCATAGGTTTAGTAGGACCATTAGCCAGTATCAGCCATCAGGTTGAAAGTTGCTTGTGTCACTTTTTGTCTTCAATACAGAAGGCTATTTTGTCTTCTGACTTTCAGTAGCATATTTTGTTGTTGTTGTTGTTGGACTTGTTTGTGTACCATTAAGAGCTCAAATCATTAAAACAAAAACCACAAAACAAAAACAAAGCTTTGTGCCCCGTGGAGTAGAGAGCAGCCCCTGGGTCAAAAAACCATAGCAAGTTTGTCTCAGATATCTTTTGGACTCCTTGACTTTTCTGTTAGAGAGCTAAAGCAAGCAATAGGAGAGTTTTTGTTGAAAATAAATTTTGTGCTTCTCTTTTAACCTATGGCTAAATTTGTAAAACTAAGTGTGAAAGTTTTCTGTGTGTATATTTGTGTAGATGTAAAAACACAGAATATTTTAATATCTTTTTATAATTGGAGTGTTTTTTTTTTTTTTTTGTCTGTGGCTGGCATATATTCAGTTGTTTTTGGACTCTGTATAGGTCATTGTTTTGTTTTAAAAAACATGTTCACACATGCTATGATTTTTTTCCCCCTTCAAGAAGTGGAGATTTATTTGTGTTCCCTTGGATATAAACTAGAATTAATGACTAACTTCTAAAGAATAGACTATGACAAAAATGATAGGATGTCACTTCTGAGATTAGAATATTAAAAAATCGTGGCTTTGTCTTGAGTTTGCACTTTTCTAGGGGGCAGCCAGATGACATATTATGTGAGCAGCCCTATGTAGGGGACCATATGGCAACCACTTGACTGTTTTATTCCTGAGATAACCTGACCCAGACCATTCAGCTAAACCACTCCCATATTTCTGACCCTCAGAAATCATATGAAATAACAAATGGTTTTGTTTGTTTGTTTTAAGCTGTTACGTTTGGAGTCATTTGCTATATAGCAATAGATAACAGTAATGTTATAGACAAACTAATTTTTTTTACTTGAAGAAATATAAAAATGATGTGTAATGTTTATTCATGTGGCAGCATCCTCTCTAGAGAGTGTGAGTCTTGGGAGTGCATGATTTTATGGGGTCTTTAACTATATAAAAATTTAACTAAAATGGAATTATAAAATTCATGGGTTCATGTGTGGTATAGTATATTGTAGCTTATCAACAAAAACTTAGAGTAATGGTTAGGAAAAATGCTCTTAACTATTGCTTGATTATTCGATCAGTGAACGAGAAGATTCTTCATATTGTTCAGGCACCATCTCTTTCTCTTCAGTTCCAGGAACCATCTTTTCGTGTTCATTATCGTTAATTGTACATGCATAGCTAACTTCCTGTCTCTTACCACGTGGAAAATGTAGCAGTACTGATGCAATGCAATGGCTTTTGGGAAACTGTTTGTATTAAAATAATATAGATCTTCCCTCTGCAGTTCTCCAATATCATGTATTTAAACCTGGTTACATCATTACTTATGAGGCTGCATCATCTATCATCTGTCCCTCCCATGAATACTGGCTTCCAACAACTCCTTTTACAGTTGTTAGTGTGTTTCTTTGATAATGACCACAATTTCAACACTTGCCCAGAGCAGGCAGCAAAATGTGTATGATATTTTGTTTTCTGGTCATGTTAAATTTAGCTTTTGGAATGTGTAGGTGAGAATAGCACATCTTCCAACTGCAACTTCTCTGGAACTGTGAGATTATAATCATTTCATTACCAGAATGTGGTCTCTTTCAGTGATGAATGCAACTACTTCCTTCGGCATATTGCCATTCAAGGAGCCATGGGTAGAACAAGAAGAGTAGTGCCATCCATGCAAGGAATGATCATCACTCCTGAAATCTGGCTTAAGAGTAACCTGGAAAAGCACAGTATCACCCTTTCAATAAAAAGCAAGAACGGACACCAATGGGAAGAGCCCATAGCCTTGCAGAACAATAATCTGAGAAGTCCTTAAGTCATTTCAGGAAATGGTTGCAGCCACTGCTAGGGGACTGCCTGATATGTAGTGAGGCTCCTGTGAAAGAGATGGAATGACCAATTTCAGTGTCAGTGAAATAGGTAGGCACACAGTGAAATGTGGTGGGTACACAGGATAAAAGATGCCTGCTGTCACTCACCTCTGCTGCCCTCGGGAACTATAGACCAGAGGTGGCAACATAGTGGGAACACTGCCAAGTAAGTCCATACATGTGGCTTGAACTCAAGGTTTGACAATGTCCACAAGAGCTCTAAAATTGTCTCAGGTCCCATGTAAGTGAGAATTATCCTAAACATCGTTATCACCAAGGTCATCGTTATTCTGGTGGTCTAATCTTGCTTATTCCTGTGAAAGAAATATTGCATTTGCCTGAAGAGGAGAACTCTTGCCAGGGCCAAGCCATACAGCTCTGAGATAACCCTATAGAATCATATTCCCAGGATCTGGAACCTGTGTATGGTGTAGAGAATAGGAGAGCATACCTAAGGGTTTTCAAAAACTGAGATGGGTTCCCACGTTGGATCTGGAGCTAATATAGGAGCAGACATGACCTTGGATTTCTTTGCCTGAAGAGCACTGTTAATCTCTGCTGATCCCAGGCAGAGGAAGGGAAGCATTTCTAAATCAGGGGGTGCTATGAGTGTACTGAGGCCTCAAGCCCAGGGCAGAGGTCTGAGGGTGATAGCATAACTAGGGATGAGCATATGCTAGGTTCAGTGGTAGCAAAATAATGGACATGGTTTTACCTGCTTATTAAGGGAAACATTAGAAATTTATTGATGTAATACATTCTCTATTGTCTTGTATGTTAAGGTGACTATATCTTAAACACTTGAAGCTGTTTAATTATATGAATGCATCTAGGTACACATATATACATATATAGAATATTAAAATTGTAAAGAAACATAAATAATGAAGAGAAAAATAAGAAAAATGGTATTTAAGTATACAATCTGTTCTTAATAAAACTATAGCATTATTGTACAAAGCTTGGTCATAGAGACATGTACGTCTATGTGTCAGACCCTACTTTTTTGGGAGAAGCCAAGCTAAGACAAATATACAAAATGCCTCTATTGAGTCACTTTACTTTTCATGGAAATGTAGTAATTTATGTATATTTCATAAGAATTTGTCTTCTTTCCCAAAAATATATAACTGGACAAATCGAATTAGTAATCATGGCTGTGATAGAAATGTCACATTTAAATATATATATCATTCCACAGACATAATAAGCCTGCTATAAAGAAACAGGGACTTACACAAGCACTCCCAGGAAAACAGCCTCATACCTTATCTGTGGCTTACGCCATCCACACTTCGTAGGCTGCATGTGGGAAAATTGCCCTTTGAGTGTGGCCTTGTGGAAGACAACATAAAATTCTAAAAAAATACATAAAACTGATATCATTTTAATATGTTTTGGATTGTATCCTTTAACAACTTTCTAATATGGTATCTTTCAGATATTTTTATAAGTACCTAACAATTAATATACACAGGAGAATACACACACACTAATCTGTGTACACCTAAATACACACACACACACACACCGCCCCCCCCAAACGGGGATTTAGATGTCTTAAAAGTGATATAAACAAAGATTTACAGCAGAGAAGCATCATGTTTTTTACCTTTCAAAGGATCTGTTTTTATTTTCTCTAGATTATACATGATAATTTATATTCTTGTTACTATATGTATAGTATTGGGTATATGCTTGCCTATGTGAATCTTTTAAATTGTTTTAAACTATAAAAGTCCACTCTATTTCCAGGCATGTTTTGTTCAGTTGCTTAAAGTGGTTGAGATGATAGAATTAAGACCATAAGGTTAATTAAGATACACTTTGTTGCATAGCCACTAAACACGTTCCTAACAGCGGTCAGTGAAATCACGCTGAATACGCAGTACATGCACTCAAACTGAACTTCAAAGGCAAATGGTTCTAATACGGTAATGGTCACATTTGTTCTATTTTTGAGTGGAATGCTACAAATTGACCCAATATTTATGAAGGAACCTAAATTTGTGCTTTAGATATTAATCACAAATATGGCTCTTCATTTGTCTGATATCACAAAAGGTGATAAATTTTAAGTGTTCTGGGCCTCTTTTAATGTCTGAAAAGACTATTCTTTGACCATTGTTTCCTGCTTTTATAAGCAATCAAAATATAATATAAACCAAAGTAGAATTCACTGATCTTTGTAACTTAAAATCTAAAAGAATCATAAAAATTGGTCACATTAAATAAATTTTTACTAAATAAATATAAGGCAAAACATTGCTTAAAAATATGAATATAGTCATGTTGAGGAAAACCAGTATTTTCAGTATGAATGAGAAATTAGCAGTAAGAATGACTATCTGTAAGCATAAAACATTTAGTATTGTTTTTGTTCTTTTCTCCATTTTTCTACTCTGAAAAATGCATTTATTTTCTTTACAAAAAAGTACAAGATAGGTCGGGCGCGGTGGCCCATGCCTGTAATCCCAGAACTTTGGGAGGCCTAGGTGGGCGAATCAGTTAAGGTCAGGAGTTCGAGACCAGCCTGGCCAACATGGTAAAACCCTGTCTCTACTAAAATACAAAGATTAGCTGGGCGTGGTAGCATACATCTGTAATCCCAGCTACTCGAGAGTCTGAGGCAGGAGAATTGCTTGAACCCGGGAGGCAGAGGTTGCAGTGAGCTAAGATCGCACCACTGCACTCCAGCCGGGGCAACAGTGAAACTCCATCTCAAAAAAAAGAAAAAAAAAAAAAAGAAAGAAAGAAAAGAAAGTACAAGCTATTAATATTTTAAAATTGTAAACAAACCAAAACCAGGTACTTCTCATTTTAACAAGTAAATGTGCTGAAATATTACAGTTAAATATAATTTGTTTTAAAATTGCAATTAAGACCAGCTATATGCAGTTGTAAAACTTTCTACAAAGTAAATGATGTTGCTATAGAATAGTCATTTCCTAATTAATGTACAGGTTCTAATACGTTAGAGATAAAGGAGAATACTATATATAATGGTCTATAAGAAACCTTGGTTCTGACAAAATATAAGTGGTATATTTTGTCAATATACTGTGTTACAAAATAAATATATTTCTAAATTAATATCAAAGATGTAAACAAAAGTTCTCTGAAAAGGAATTTGGAGAAAAGAGACTTTATTCCAGTGAACAGTTTGCAAACTGGTGAGAGACAGCCTCTGGTGTAAAATGAAGGTGCACTACAGAGAACAAAGAAAGGGTTTTGATTTTATAGTAAAAGTGTCCTTCCAGATTCCTAATCAGGTCTATTTATGCAAATAAAGGACTGAAATTCACATAGTTCTGATTGGTCTGTATAGCTGAATTCTGAATCATTTGTTTTCAAGCCCCAAACCAGAAGTCTCTGTCAGATGTTTATTTCAAACAGTCAATGAGAGTAATAGTTCCTGGGAAAAGTTTATCTTGGCACCGACGACAGGAAATGGTTTGGCTTGACTACAGAAAGAGGTCCTGTGACACCTTTACAATGTCTTTCTGAGAACACAGACATCCCTTACCCAGCTGTAGCTTCCTGGTTCTGTTGTAACTTTGAATACCTCAGTTAACCATGAGGAGTCTATTTTGGTTGTTGGCCAGGGCTTACTTTAACAAAGCTATAAGAAAGATAAATTAAGTGGGTCCATGAAGGTTTTGAATATATTAAGCCTATTTTATGTTTATAAATATAAAGCAAAATAAAACCCCTTATCAAAATTTAAATTCATGCTTTTATTTGAAGCAGCCTCTGGATCCTTAAGCGTAATCTATGGCTACTTCATGAATGGTTCAGAGGGAAAACTGCTGGGCATGGAAGTATGACTCAGGACAGCTAAACAAATTAAAAGCAAACAAGTAAACAAAATAAAAAATCAAATTGAAACTGGTCATTGACCATTCAGATCTAGATTTTGCAAATGTTTGTATGTCTGAAAGTTTAAATATTGTAATAGTCAAAAAGTGCAAATAGAAAAATAGGGTTCTATTTTTATTGCACCACCTAGTGGAATTGTTATATAATTTTAATACCAAAAATATAGTAAAATAAACTAAATGAAGTGCCCTTTTTTATTTCTCTTTCTGGGCTCTGGCCTGTCTATAACATTTATTTTTCTGAATAGTTAAACCTCTCACATAAAAAACGATGTATTATTGTTTAGCTACTGGCATTTTTGTACAGGATGAATGCTTTATTATTATGTTTTACTATTCCCCATTCTTTATATATATATATATATACTTTAAATTCTGGGATACATGTGCAGAACGTGCAGGTTTGTTACATAGGTACACACGTGCCATGGTGGTTTGCTGCACCCATCAACCCGTCATCTGTATTAGGTATTTCTCCTAATGCTATCCCTCCCCTAGACTACCACCCCTGACAGGCCCCACTGTGTGATGTTCCCCTCCCTGTGTTCATGTGTTCTCATTGTATAACTCCCACTTATAAGTGAGAACATGTGGTGTTTGGTTTTCTGTTCCTGTGTTAGTTTGTTGAGAATGATGGTTTCCAGCTTCATCCATGTCACTGCAAAGGACATGAACTCATCCTTTTTTATGGCTTCATAGTATTCCATGGTGTATATGTGCCACATTTTTTTGTCCAGACTATCATTGATGGGCATTTGGGTTGGTTCCAAGTCTTTGCTATTGTGAACAGTGCTGCTCTGTTCTAAGGATCAATGAGAATAAATATCAGCCTTCTAGGATCAATCTCTAGTGTGTCTAAGAAGCAGAAATAAAGCATTAGTATTGATCCCTGTTATTAGATCAAAGCTGTAATTTTCTTTTTTTTTTTTTTTTTTTTGAGTCGGAGTCTTGCTCTGTCACCCAGGCTGGAGTGCAGTGGCACAATCTTGGCTCACTGCAAGCTCCGCCTCCCAGGTTCACATCATTCTCCTGCCTCAGCCTCTGGAGTAGCTGGGACTACAGGTGCCCGCCACCACACCCGGCTAATTTTTTGTATTTTTAGTAGAGACAGGGTTTCACCGTGTTAGCCAGGATGGGCTCGATCTTCTGACCTTCTGATCTGCCTGCCTTGGCCTCCCAAAGTGTTGGGATTACAGGCGTGAGCCACTGCGACCAGCCCAAAGCTGATATTTTCATTCAGAAATTCAAAATTTGCAATAAAGATGCTGGCTTGCTATACATTGGCATTTGTATGTGATTTGATCCCTCTTTACTATTTATAAATATATGAGTATGCTTATTATATTGTGTTTTCTCCATGCAATCACTTCTTTTCGTTTCCTTTTTTTGTTTGTTTTTTTGAGACAGAATCTCACCTGTGCCCCAGGCTGGAGTACAGTGGTGTGATCTTGGCTCACTGCAACCTCTGTCTCCCGGGTTCAAGCGATTCTCCTGGCTCAGCCTCCGGAGTAGCTGGGACTACAGGCACGCACTACTACGCCAGGCTAATTTTTGTGTTTTTACAAAAAGTAGAGACGGGGTCTTACCATGTTGGCCAGGCTGGTCTCAAACTCCTGACCTCAGATGATCTGCACTCCTCGGTCTCCCAAAGTTTGGGGATTACAGGCGTGAGCCACCACACCCAGCCACTTCTTCTTTTCCAAATGCAAAATGTTAGATATCTCAGTAAAATAAAAATATGCCTGTGATTATTACAGTATGCTGTAATTTCAATTGTTATTGAAACACTTTCAGGCCAGGTGTGGCGGCTCACGCCTGTTATCCCAGAACTGTGGGAGGCCAGGTGGGTGGATCACTTGAGGTCAGAAGTTTGAGACCAGCCTGGGCAACATGGTGAAACCCTGTTTCTACTAAAAATACAAAAATTAGCTGGGCGTGGTGGTGCGTGACTGTAGTCCCAGCTATATGGGAGGCTGAGGCAGGAGAATTGTTTGAACCCAGGAGGGGGAGGTTGCAGTGAGCCAGATCATGCCACTGCACCAGTCCAGCCTGGGCAACAGAGCGAGACTTCGTCTCACAAAGAAAGAACGAGAGAAAGAGAGAAAGAAAGGAAGGGAAGGAAGGGAAGGAAAGGAAGGAAGGGAAGGAAGGAAAGGAAGGAAAGGAAGGGAAGAAGGAAAGGAAAGGAAAGAAGGAAGCCAACTGTCTATTTTTTACTTGTTAAAAGGAAGAATTGGAGAACATTTAAGAAGGTAAAAATATATGCTTACGAAGTGTAGCCTAAAGTTTTATTTTATATCTAGATCAGATAGTTCATTTAATCAACATTGCATAGTGGTTAAAATCGTAGCTCCTAGAGGCAACATGTCTGATTCCAACTCTGGCTCTGCCACTTACTGTTTGGCCTTAGATAATTTTCTTAACCTGTTTGTGCCTTAGATTTCTCATCTGCAATTCATGTATTATAATGGTACGTGTTTCATAGAATTAATATAAAATTATGTGTTATTATATTTGAACACTTAGAAAATATTTATAACTGGCAGTTATTACACACTATAAAACTGTCAGCTTTATTAGCATTATAATAATATACTATTATTGTTATCTAGCTCACTATTTTTTCTATACATTTTATTTTATTTTGTTATCTATTACTAATATGAATATTACTACTAATATTATTATTTCCTTGTTTAATCCATTTATTTTACAAATGAAGCCAAGAATGTGACTTGCTAATGGTCAACCATCTAGATTAGGGAACTAGATTTCAGTTAAGAAAAAGAGGAGGAGAAACCAGCCTCCTGAAGGACAATATTCACACTTATTATTATTATTATTATTATTATTATTATTATTATTTGAGGCTACAAAACAAAGCGTTCTTCAGTTTCTCTATTGGTCCTTGTCCCATTTTTTTTTTTTTTTTTTTTTTTTGCTTTTAAAAGGAAAAACAAGGCCGGGCGCGGTGGCTCACGCTTGTAATCCCAGCACTTTGGGAGGCCGAGGCGGGCGGATCACGAGGTCAGGAGATCGAGACCACGGTGAAACCCCGTCTCTACTAAAAATACAAAAAATTAGCCGGGCACGGTGGCGGGCGCCTGTAGTCCCAGCTACTCGGAGAGGCTGAGGCAGGAGAATGGCGTGAACCCGGGAGGCGGAGCTTGCAGTGAGCCGAGATTGCGCCACTGCACTCCAGCCTGGGCGACAGAGCGAGACTCCGTCTCAAAAAAAATAAAAAATAAAAAAATAAATAAAAGGAAAAACAAATACACAGATTCTTGCCTAGACTTCTGAACAAACCTTGTTCTTCAGGTTTTCCAAAAAATCTAAATCCCTGGAAGAAGTAATATATTGTATTACAATCTGAAAAAAAAGTCAGAAAATAGCTTCTACCAAGAAAGAATGATGGCTCCAAGCATGAGGTCTGTGAGCACCACAGGCCCTGAGATCCAAGCTAAATAGGTGATGTCCGTTTCATGAGATTGTAGTTAATCCTTTTGCTTAAATGGCATCAAATGTAGTAAAACACAGTAATTAAAAACATAAAGTTTTGTGGGTTCATATCTTAGCCTTATCATTTATTATCTGAGGGATATCAGTCAAGTTACTTGACCTTTCTGAGCTTCTGTTTCCTCATCTATAATGAAATAGGTATAGACAGAGTACCATTCTCATAGATATGTTGTGAGAATTGAGTAAAGGATGTAGTACAATTTCTAGCATAGGATAATTTCTCAGTATTTAATATTATCATAAACAGGTATAAAATGATTAGTATTTTAGATATTATTACTTATAGGAAAACATATTTTTTTTTAAAAAAGATAATCTGGGCTGGGCATGGTGGCTCACACCTGTAATCCCAGCACTTTGGGAGGCCTAGATGGGCAGATCACAAGGTCAAGGGATCGAGACCATCCTGGCTAACATGATGAAACCCCTTCTCTACTAAGAATACAAAAATTAGCTAGGCGTTGTGGCACGTACCTGTAGTCCCAGCTACTCAGGAGGCTGAGGCAGGAGAATTGCTTGAACCCAGGAGGCGAAGGTTGGCATTGAGCAGAGATTGCCCCACTGTGCTCCAGCCTGGCAACTGAGCGAGACTCCATCTAAAAAAAAAAAAAAAAAAATAGCTAATCTGTCATTAATTTGAATAGTTCTGTTACAAAAATTTAAAGGCAATTTTGGCACATGCAACTATATAATATCTGTTACTATAGTCTCACAAAAATTTCCCTGGGTAATTAATTTCAAGGAATATTGCTGAGTTTGCAGATCATTGTCCTTTACAGCACTTTTGAGAATAATTAAATACAGCTCAGAGACAGTTTCTTTTATCACAGATTTATATTAACACATTAATTAACATAGAATATTTAGTGCTTGCCAAATGACACTGAGAACTCTTAGTTTTACTTACTATCAAGTTTCTCATCTCCTGAGGTCTCTCTATTTCTTATCAATGACTAAATATAGAGCAAGTCTTTCTTACCCTCCTGGAATCAATCTTTGACTTCAAAGTAGCCTTAGCTTGCTATTCTGAAGTCCAAGATTCAGGTGAATAAAATGTTTTCGTTTTCCCCTGGAAAAGGAACAATTTTTTTTTTTTCAAAGATTGGCCATGTTTTCCTGTTTATTCCTGGGCTCTATCCCTTTACTGTCATCATCTCACCTGAAGAGCTTAGCTCTATGCACGTGTGAGGATCCTTTTCCTGTGGCACCTCTGACAGAACTTGCTTCTGAGTTTTCAGTTTTCTCTAGTATGTATAATTTTGTCGGTACTGAAGTGTTAACTAGAGTTGTTTGAGATTTAATGATTGAAATTCTACTTTCCTGGCCAATGGATACTCTATCACAACTAGAGATGAAATTGTGGTTAAAAGTATCAGGAGGCTGTGTGTGGTAACTGGGATTAACTGTGACCCTGGAATCAAGAGATTGGGGTTTAATTCTGTGGCTGTCCCTTAATTTCCTCTGTCTGTATCCTTTAGTAAGTCGTTTAATCTCACTGAGGTTCAGGTTCCTCACAGATTAAATATGATAATAGCATCTACTCAAAAGGTTATTCTAGGGCAAAGATCCTTAAAGCATAGTCTGGGAATCTCTTGCAGATCTCAGAGACACTTTCACGGGGTCTATGAGGTCAAAACTCTTTTCATATTAATACTAAGACATTATTTGCCCCTTTCACTCCTATTATTTCTCAAATGTGCTGTAAATTTTTTCAGTGGCTGACACGTAATATCACAACAGACTGAATGTAGAACCAGCTCCAAGAGCCCATCTGTCTTCTGTTTAGCCAGAAATTAAAGATATTTGAAAAAAGGTAAAACAGTGTCATTGTTCTACTTCTAAAAAATATAGTTATTTTTATTAAACTATATGACGCTAAACTGCAATAAAATTAGTATTGTTATTTTGAATGAATTAATAGATATTTTAGGCATTTCTCTGTTTTAATTTCTAATATGGCAAATACTGATGGATATAATTGTCATGAACAAAAGTTCTTTATGGTTTCCAATAATTATTAAGAGTGCAAAGATCCTGAGACGCTGTTTGAGGGGTTTTGAGAACTGCTGTTTGTTCTAAGGATTAAATGAGATGTCTCCTAAAATAATGCCATACAAAATAGGTATTCGATAGACACGTTAAGAATTACATTGGCTCTGGTAAGATGAGACATAACTGTATTTTTAGCTTCTTTTCTTTTTATTATTTATTTATTTTAAAATTTCAACTTTTATTTTACAATCAGTGAGTACAAGTCCAGATTTTTTACCTGGGTATATTGAGTGATACTGAGATTTGGGATATGATGAATCCCATCACCCAGGTAGTGAGCATAGTGCTGAGTATAGACACTGGGGACTATCATTACCATCTTTATGTCCTTTAGTACCAAATGTTTACCTCCTACTTATAAATGAGAACATGTGGTATTTGGTTTTCTTTTCCTGCTTGTTTGCTTAGGATAATGGCCTCCAGCTGCATCCATGTTACTGCAAAGGACATGATTTCATTCTTTTTTATGGATGCATAGTATGCCATCATATGTATGTACCATATTTTCTCTATGCAGTCCACCGTTGATGGGCACTTGCATTAATTCCATGTCTTTGCTATTGTGAATAGTGCTATGATGAACATACACGTGCATGTGTATTTTTGGTAGAATGATTTATTTTCTCTAGGGTATATATCCATAAGAGGATTGCTGGATTGAACAAAATAATGTTATTACTGCTGTATTTCCTGTTCTTATAATTTTTTAATTTTACTTTTAAGTTCCGAGATACATGTGCTGAATGTACAGGTCTGTTACATAAGTATACATGTGCCATAGTGGTTTGCTGCACCTATCAACCAGTCATCTAGGTTTTAAGCCCCACATAAATTAGGTATTTGTGCTAATCCTCTCCCTTGCCTCCCACCCGCCGACAGGCCCTGGTGTGTGATGTTCCCCTCCCTGTGTCCATGTGTTCTTATTGTTCAGCTCCCACTTACTACTGTGAACATGCAGTGCTTGGTTTTCTGTTCCTGTGCTAGTTTGCTGAGAATGATGGTTTCCATCTTCATCCATATCCCTGCAAAGGACATGAACTCATCCTTTTTGATGGCAGCATAGTATTCCATGCTGTATATATGGCACATTTTCTTTATCCAGTCTATCATTGATGAGCATTTGGGATGGTTCCAAGTCTTTGCTATTGTAAACAGTGCTGCAATAAACATATGTATGCATGTGTCTTTATAGTAGAATGATTTATAATCCTTTGGGTATATACCCAGTAATGGGATGGCTGGGTCAAGTGGCATTTCTGGTTCTAGATCCTTGAGGAATCACCACACTGTCTTCCACAATGCTTGAACTAATTTACAACCCCACCAACAGTGTAAAGCATTCATATTTCTCCACATCCTCATCAGCATCTGTTGTTTCCTGACTTTTTGATGATCACCATTTGAACCGGAGTGAGATGGTATCTCATTGTGGTTTTGATTTGCATTTTTCTAATGACCAGTGATAATGAGCTTTTATTTGCATGTTTCTTGGCCACATAAATGTCTTCTTTTGAGAAGTGTCTGTTCATATCCTTTGCCCACTTTTTGATGGGGTTGTTTTTTCTTGTAAATTTGTTTCAGTTCCTTATAGATTCTTGATATTTGACCTTTGTCAGATGGATAGATTGCAAAAATTTTCTCCCATTCTGTAGGTTGCCTGTTCACTCTGATGATAGTTTATTTTGCTGTGCAGAAGCCCTTTAGTTTAATTAGATCCCATTTGTCAATTTTGGCTTTTGTTGCCATTGCTTTTGGTGTTTTAGTCATGAAGTCTTTGCCCATGCCTATGTCCTGAATGATATTGCCGAGGGTTTCTTCTAGGGTTTTAATCGTTTTTGGTTTTACATTTAAGTCTTTAATCCATCTTGAGTTCATTTTTGTATAAGGTGTCAGGAAGGGGCCCAGTTTCTGTTTTCTGCGTATAGCTAGCCAGTTTTCCCAGCACCATTAATTAAATAGAGGATCCTTCCTCCATTGCTTGTTTTTATCAGGTTTGCCAATCAGATGGTTGTAGATGTGTGGTGTTGTTTGTGAGGCCTCTGTTCTTTTCTATTGGCTTATATATCTGTTTGGGTGCCAGTACTATGCCGTTTTGGTTACTGTGGCCTTGTAGTATAGTTTGAAGTCAGGTAGCATGATACCTCCGGCTTTGTTCTTTTTGGTTAGGATTGTCTTGGCTATACGGGCTTTTGTTTGGTTTGAATTGAAATTTAAAGTAGTTTTTTCCAATTCTGTGGAGAAAGTCAATAGTACCTTGATAGGAATAGCACTGAATTTATAAATTTCTTTGGGCAGTATGGCCATTTTCACAATATTGATTCTTCCTACCCATGAGCATGAAATTTTTTTCCATTTGTCTGTGTCCTCTCTTCTTTCCTTGAGCAGTGATTTGTAGTTCTCCTTGAAGAGGTCCTTCACATCCCTTGTAAGTTGTATTCCTAGGTATTTTATTCTCTTTGTAACAATTGTGAATGGGAGTTCACTCATGATTTGGCTCTCTGCTTGTCTATTATGGGTGTATAGGAATGCTTGTGATTTTTGCACATTGATTTTGTATCCTGAGACTTTGCTGAAGTTGCTTATCAGCTTAAGAAGTTTTTGGGCTGAGGCAATGGGGTTTTCTAAACATACAATCATGTCACCTGCAAACTGGGACAATTTGACTTTCTCTGTTCCTATTTGAATACTCTTTATTTCTCTCTTGCCTGATTGCCCTGGCCAGAACTTCCAACACTATGTTGAATAGGAGTGGTGAGAGAGGGCATCCCTGTCTTGTGCCAGTTTTCAAAGGGAATGCTTCCAGTTTTTGCCCAATCAGTATGATATTGGCTGTGGGTTTGTCATAGATAGGTCTTATTATTTTGAGATATGTTCCATCAACACCTAGTTTATTGAGAATTTTTAGCATGAAGGGGTGTTGAATTTTATCAAAGACCTTTTCTGCATCTATTGAAAAATCATGTGTTTTTGGTCATTGGTTCTGTTTATGTGATGGATTACATTTATTGATTTGCGTATGTTGAACCAGCCTTGCACCCCAGGAATAAAGCCAACTTGATCATGGTGGATAAGCTTTTTGATATGCTGCTGGATTCAGTTTGCCAGTATTTTATTGAAGATTTTTGCTACAATGTTCACCAGGGATATTGGCCTGAAATTTTCTTTTTTTGTTGTGTCTCTGCCAGGTTTTGGAATCAGGACGATGCTGGCCTCATAAAATGAGTTAGGAAGGAGTCCCTCTTTTTCCGTTGTGTGTGATAGTTTCAGAAGGAATGGTACCAGCTCCTCTTTGTACCTCTAGGAGAATTCGGATGTGAATATATTTTATATATATACATTATATATATACACACACACACTGGGCATTATATATATATTTCATCCTGTATATATGTGTATATATATATATATGCAGTTTTTTATGATGCAGTCAGTTTTATACAGTATTATTTAACTCACGTCATTTAACAAATGAGAAACTTTAAAAAGTATTAGAGGTTATTCACTTCCATTATTTGCAATTTATACATTAGCTAGTATTTCATTCATTCATGTGGTCATCCATATATTTTTCCTTTCAATCAGCATATATGTATTGATGATCCATTATTCTAGCCACTGTGATCATTTCTGGGATGCAATGATACTCAAAACTTAATTCTTGCTCTCATCAACATTACAGTTAAGCTGAAAACAACCACAAACAAAGAAAATGAGTATGACAAAGTGCAAGCTGTAGATTCTCTAACTTGCTACCAAACTTGAAAATAGGAGAGATTTTTTTTTTTTCAATTACACTGCTGGAAACCATGAATATCCTGAAGAAACTATTTGAGTATGGAGAATGAGATTAGATGAGGAAGTGCAGATGATGGCTGGCCAGAAAATGATGTGCTTCTGAAAAGCATGAACATGTGAAATAAAATTATGACTGCAAAGATGCTGTGTGTTTGCAATAATTAGCCAGGTGTGGTCCTGCTGATAGTGCTTGGCAGAATTATCTATAGAACAGAAATGGAAAGTTTGCAGAGGATTCTAATTTAAATAGAACAGCTACTCTGTGTAGGGAAAAGTGTAAATGGAGAAAAGTGTAAATAACAGCTGGCAGTAGTTATGTGTCTCAAAAATCCAATAGTGTTCTGTTTTTGAATATAGGTTAAAGTAGATCTGATATGCCAGTGCTTTTTTTAGGATGTGGAGTCCTAGAAGTCTGTAGAAAACAGAGACTGGTGTGATTTTGTGCTCTGCAGGATGTAGGCGCTCTTGGTTTACTTATTTGATAAACCTGCTGTGAACTACTGGGAAAACTTTATTATTTCAGAAACATTTTGTCAATCCAGTGTACACTTATTCCTATATCAGTTTTTAAGTCTATCTGTTTTTAAAAGCCTATCCATACACCTGGTAATAAGAAGAGAATGTCTAATAACCATGTCTATACCACGGTTGGTGGTATTATCACCCTATTCTTTCAGTATAGACTGATGGTGTTACATGACAAGCTCTTCAAAATTTCATGAATAATTCTTCTTCTGCTTACAGTGAACAGCATTCCTGGATTAACAAATTTAGGCTATAAAACAATATGAATTAGTGTGTTTCTAATTTTTCAGAAGGAATATGCAACTTTAGATTCTCTATCTTGCATTTTCAGGGATATTTTTGTTTTATAGTATCTGTTATTCCTGTAAAATGTGATTCTTAGTGATAGGTATATATCTGGCTATTGTTTAGTAAGCAAGGTTTAAAAAACCTAAAATTATATAAGAAGCATCTTTAATTTTGATAATTCTATAATTTAAGAGAACACAATTGGCATTATGAAGCTGAAAACAACAAAAAAGAGTATAACCAAGTGTAATCTACAGATTCTCTAGCTGCTGAACTTAAAAATAGGAGATTTTTTTTTCAACTATGCATGTTTACCTGTGAAGTTTGTAAAATGTGCTTTTTTTTGCAGATTACAGCACTCTATTAATTCAGAAAACCAAATCAACAATCATGCTAGAGTAATAGATTCACAATATCAGAAGAACATAAGAAATGCAAGTAGCTTAAAAATCCGTATTTTGCTTGATACTATCTATTATTGAGTACTTTCGTTGACAGCAAACTCATTAATCTTTAAGACCTCCAGTCCTGTGTTTACATGTCTCTAGTTGTTGGACCTTACACTCTCAGCTATTGGCGTTTTCTCTCTAATTACAGTGAAGAGTTGTGCCTTTTCTTTCCCTTTTAGTAGTGTGATTTCATCATCTCCCAAAAAGTAGCCCTAACATCCTTGCTGTTTTGATAATCACATAATAAAAATCAATTTTTCTTTCTAGTATTTTTGTTGTTTTGTTCACAGAGCCTTAATGTTTAGATGTCTTAATACTTACCATTTTTGTAAATTAATGCTACTCTTTTTTAATGGTCCCTGATTACATGCATGTATTTTTAAAATTTGTCTTTTTTTTTTTTTTAAATCAGTGTCTCCTGGAAATCTCTGGACAGCACTATCTACTATATATATTTCTACAGTTTCCACTTCTTTTTATTTCTTCTTGGTGTAAATGGTCATTTTGTATTTAGAATTCGCTATTTTTGCTTTTCTTTTAGTCTCCTACAATGGAAGCGGACTTAGGAACTTTTTCAAGGAATGTGTCTTCTAACAGTTGAGGCGTGTAACATTTATCTGCTTACATGGCTGCTCCTGTTGCCCTCTCATATAAAGGGATTTGGTTCTGTATTCATATAGAATTTACTAGCCTAAACCACAATTTCCAATGAAAACATTTTGCCTACTTGTAGGAAAATAAAAATATTGTAACATGTATTTTACAATTATGACCCAATTTAGCTTTGATTCTCCAACACACTGTACTTAATTTATTTTCCTGCCTTTTAAAGAGCCACTGAAATTGTATCTCATGGCTGGTTACTCAGGAATGCTACATTGCAAGATGCAAAATAACCTTTGCTAATAAGCTTCGAATGCAATTATTTTCTACCCAAAAATCATGGTAAAAATATCAAATACAGGCCAGGTGCTGTGGCTCATGCCTGTAATCCCAGCACTTTGGGAGGCCGAGGTGGGCAGATGACGAGGTCAGGAGATCGAGACCATCCTAGCTAACACAGTGAAACCCCGTCTCTACCAAAAAAAAAAAAAAAAAAAAAAAAATCACCGGGCGTTGTGGTGGGCGCCTGTAGTCCCAGCTACTCAGGGGAGGCTGAGGCAGGAGAATGGCATGAACCCAGGAGGCAGAGCTTGCAGTGAGCCAAGATCGCGCCACTGCACTCCTAGGCGACGGAGCAGGACTCCATCTCAGAAAAAAAAAAAAAATCAAGTAAATAAAGAGTTTTTTAAGTTATATATGCAGTATGTTATTTCCGTGGTGCAGCAGAGTTTTCTAAGTTTTGTTTCTTTTTTTTTTTATCAAATATATTGTTTTTGGGGTGATGTCTCCTACTCCTCTATTAATATGTAGGAGACATCTTATTAGAATGATAACTGGCTTTTTATTTTGATAACCTAATTCTTGTTGGTTTTCCTCACCACTTTTTCTTGACATGTGGTATAGCCAAAGCCTAGAGATACCATTTTTAGAATGCGGTTACTTCTAAGATAATATTTAACATATCACTTATTTATTTATTAGCTTCTCATCTATAGATATGATCTTTAAATGCTTTAATATTCGAAGTACTTGATTTACCTTGCCTTAAACTAAGAAAATTAATGCAAAATTATTGTTTCTTTTCATAATGCACAATGGATAGAAACTAAAATTTTAGTAAGTTCATGAGTCTTTTAGTGAGTTTTGTTTTGTTTGTTACTTCATGATTTAGTGAGTTCTAATCATCCACTTTAAAAAGTGTGTTGACAAGTTCACAGCAATATGTTAACCTCTATCTGTTTTTATCTTTTATATGACAGGTTGATAGTTAACTTTTTCTTGTAACTCCAATTTTGTTGAATTGTTATAAGAGTAGCAGTTGAAAATCACTCTGCCCTCCATTTTCCAAGAACCAGGTGAAATAGTTGCTTTTGTTACATTTACCAGAGAGAATGTAAAATGTACTTAAATCAGGCTTTATTCCTCTCAAGTTCCGAGAAAGGAACACTCTTAGTTTCCTATTGCTAACCATTGTTCACTCTTGTGCCTCCTCATCTCAACGTTTTTCAACCAATTGTGGGATAGTGGTAGGGAGTTCATTCATTTCTTTTCATTCTTTTTTTTTGGGGGTGGGGGTAGGCAGAAGCATATGACAGTCTACTGAAAAATTGTCATGGGTGAAAGGGAAAGGAGAGAGAAAATGGTTTAATGGTTTTACTTCCACAGGACACGATCATTTCTGTAGGTAATTCTCCGGACTGCAATGGCCATTTTCCAATTCTGAGATAGACTAAGCCAAAACGTTGAGGGTAACAGAAAGAAATAACTAGCATCCTTGATGATGCAATTGCCACATCCCTTGAACTGTTCTCCTTTAGTGCTTAATGTTTTATTAAATAGTAATTACATTATTGCTTTAAAATGTTTTGATTCAGGTCTTCTTATACTTGTAGTGAAACATACAACCCTTTTTATCTTATGATTAAAGCCCTTTAATTTCTCTAACCTCTTTTATTCACCTGTGATTGGAGCTTCCATTTTATTTAAATTTCATTCCTTTACACCTTTTTATTTCCTTCTCTTCATACTACAAGTAGAGAAGATGACAGACATTAAAACTAACGGGATGATAAATTAAAAGAAAGGAGTTGGATTGACTGTAATATTCTACTCCAATTATATTTAATAGTATTGACTCTGAATAACATTATAGAAATCAAGAACTAGAAAGCAATAAATGTTTATTATTTTTCATATCACTGGTCAATATGCTAAGTGTGTATCCCACTAAATACATATTTTTAATGGTTATATAACTTCCCAGAACTTTGTTAAATAAAAATACAACATTTAAAAGTATTTTAATAATTTTACGGCTCAAAAACTTAGTAATGCAGAAAATGTTTCTCTTTAAACTTTTCTGAAAGCCAAGCTTGATCTTTATATTGAGCTCCCATTTTGCTTGACAAAAGGGAACTTTTAAATCCGCAGAAATTTTACTTCCAAAGTCATTCACTGAGAATATAGTATATTTTAAAGTTAAGTTTTGTCAAATTCAGATTTTTCCTCCTCAACTTTTTTATTTCTGTTGTAGAACCTGTATTCCTGTGGCTTTTATGGCATTGTGATATTTCATGAAAAAATAGTCCACACTCATTTTATGGTGGCATTCCTGAGAAATAGTCAGCCCACATAGACTTTAATTATTGGCACCAACCCACAGTGGCTCTTGTCAATATATCCATTGTCCTCTTGCACTTTTAATGATGCTCAACTGCTTTTCCCTAACCTGGTTTTCAGATCCATTTGAGCCACTGGCTTGCCATCAATACTGCCTATACCCTTTTAATAGTCCCAGAGACAGTTTACTGTGTTTCCTTCATGTGGGGTATTTGAGGATATCAACAAAACCTCTCTGTTCCTAACATTTCATACAGTGGTCTTATTTCAGGATAGAACTTAAAACTGATAGGTGAGGCTGTCACCCGTCCTTTTTGTGATATTTAATATGCTACCAAATATTTATAAAATTTGAAAGCAAAGGAAGTATGGCATAAGAAGTGACTTGAATATCCTTATTAATCATTGACATATTAGAATACAACCAAGTGGAAACTTTCAGAATTTTAGCTTTGCCACTACTAGAAGCATTCTTTGGAATGGAATGCTTTTCCTAAGAATTAGAACCTCCAACAATAGTTTAGGTGGGGAATTGTCCTCCCTCTCTCCCTACCACCAAATCCCAATCTTAATCAGCTCCCTCCTCAATCACCCATGTAAATAAGTACCTCTTTAAGATTCCTTTTATTACAACTAGATCTCCATGACTAAGGCCTGCTTATATAGAAAGCAGAATATGACTCTATCATAAGTATTCTCACTTTGTTATGTAGGAAATATTCAAATTTGCAGTTTTTTTACAGTAAGTAGATCAAATAAGTACACACTCTTTTATTTAGTATTCCTTAGTAAGTAAAACATGATGCTTATGAACTTGATTCTAAACTATTTTATGTTTATTTCAAACTTTATTTCATTTATAATTGACATAATAATTGTACATATTGTGCAATGTGATGGTTCAATTCATGGATACATTGTATAATGATTAATCAAGGTAATTAGCATATCTATCACCTTAAATGCTTCATTTCTTTGTGGTGATAATATTCAAAATTCTCTCACTATCTTAAAATATCCTATACATAATTAATAGCTATGGTCACCCTACTGTGTAATGGAACACTAGAAATTATTCTTCCTGTCTAACTGTAAATTTTAGAATCTTGATATAAGTCTCATCTCTTACTTGAATGAGAATTTATGTTTCCAATATTTCTAAGAAGATCAGTCATGGTTCTAGGAACTCTCTGATCAAATTATCTTTTATAGTCCTGTGGTCTCTTAAAAATTATAATTTTTTAAATCTTAGTGAAAACTGAAAAAAAAGTATGACCTTTAATTCCTTTTATCCAGTAAATAACATCATCTGTGTGTCCTTTTCTCAAAAATACATATTTCCTATTATTGCAACAAATAGGACTTTGCAAGAGTTGCACATTACTGAAAAATATATTCATTCAAAAATTGTACTAGGTAGATCTTTATTGTTACTCTTAATTAGCTTTGGACCCATCATAGATAATGGAGCTGGAATCAGACATCATCATGGCCAATCATTTTTTGCTGCAGGGAGAAAAGTTTAAAGAACAAAAGAGCTCTCTTCTCTTTGAAGCAGATATCTGATTTGAGGCAAAATCTTCTGACTCTCCTTCTGAATCTATAGCTGATACTGTTGTGGCAATATTTGAACATTGCATAATAGCATTTGGAGCATAGCTGATGACTTTCCTTTAGCCTCTTTGTACTCTGAAATTTCTACCTCATTGCTTATCTTAAAAGAAACAAAATCAAGCCTAGCTTACTGAAGCTACTCCTGACTTTCAGCCAGAACCTAGTATACTGAATTTCTGACTATATTTTATTGTTAGAGTTCTCAAAATATTGAGCACTTTTTTTTTTTTAGTTACTTAACTTCTATCATGATACACACCTTCACATATTTGGTCCTATTCTTCTCTCTGGAGCAACAGAAGAAATGAATATAATCTTTTTCACATAAGTCTATTTGGGGGAAACTATATATGTCCTGGCTATCTCCAAGTCCTTTCCTTTGCTATATTGCTTTTCCCTTGTTCTTTAATCAGTCCTCACCATTTTTTAGTACTATGTTGTTGAAACACCAGGAAATACCCTAAATGTAGATTAATTTATAGACGTCAAGTTAAATCTATCCTTTAAATACAAATAAACCATTCAATACATGGGAGGGTTTTTATCTTTTCTATTAGAAAGGCTTTCACTTTTTTCTGTCTATATCAAAGGGAAAAATGCACCTAAATGTCTTTGCACCTGTATGAGTGATCGATTGCCACAATAATGCTGAGTGACAAGCCACTACAAAACCTTATCATGATAGAACAATAAGCATTGATTGCTTACACATCTGGACTCAGCTGGGGATTGGTAGAGTGCTTCAATTGATGAAGCTTAAATTTAATCAAAATTTTAGAGGTTGGCTGGCTATTGGCTAATCTAAGTTGCCTTTGGCTAGAGTGAGTGGATAGTGAGCTTTTACTCCCTAATTTAGTTTCTTTTGAAATAAGCCAGGACTTGCTTTGGATGTTTACGCATGTGCACAAAAGTGTGGCAAACACTGAAGAGCATAAAAGGTAGTGCAAATGTGTAAGCATTTTCAAGCCTCTGCTTGCACATTTAGCATCCCATTGCCTAAAGAAGTTCATATAGATAAGCCCAGAATCAATATGGCAGAGTACTACAAAGTTACCTAGCAAAATGAGAGGATGAAAGGAGGGATGAAAATTTGGGGCCAGTTTTGTAATCTACCTAGAAATGCTTAATTCAGCAAGCATTTAAAAAGAGTCTGTGAATTCACCTCTGTTCCAGGAGGTCTGAAGTTTTTCAAAGAATAAACGTGATTTCTAATTCTATGATAAATGAGCTCACATTTATTGTTATAGTGATGATAAAATTTTAAAAATGGTTATCGACTTTGCATAAGCTGACATACTACATGCCTGTTAATAGTTGAGCTAAATTACAGCTTGTTAAAATTGTGCAATAAATCATCATGAGGAAAAAAAGGAGAATCCAAAACTACCAGTTGATCAGTTATTTAGAAATAAAAAACTGAACTTATACCTGAAAAGCTTTACCCCAGATTTAATGAACCTGAAATTATCTTCCATATCTTTAGAGTGGTTTTGAATCTGTTCCTGGTTTTTTAGGCTAAATGTGTAAGGATCTTCCTGAGATTTGAATAAATATAGAATCATGACAAACTGTCCTCCTTTCTTCCCTCTTCCACTCCACCGTTCCCCTCCCTCCCTCTCTTCTCTTCCTCTCTATCTTTCTCTCTCTGCCTTTTTCCTCCCTCTTACTTCTTTTTTTGTACTAAATAAAGTCTGATTTTAACAGTTATTAAGTGATGAAAATGTCTGGCAATAAAATGATAGAGATTGAAGCATGAAAAAATTACACCAACGCCTATCCTAATTAAATTGCTTAATACCAGTGATAAAAATGGAGTTATAAAATTAGCCAGAAGAAAAGACATGTTGCAAACCAAGGAGCAAAGACAAGTATAACAGTTGATAAAAACAGACAAACAAACAAAAAAACTGCAAGTGGGAAGTCTATGGTATTTAACATATTTAAAGTACTATAACATGGTGTCAACCTAGAATTTTATAGAAAACACAGACGTCTTTTCAAGAAGAAGGCAAAATACTCATTTGGACAAACAGAAGCTAAAAATATCACAGCATACCTACATTTTAAGAATATTTAAAGAAATATTTTTAAAGGATGATTGGCAATTTAAACAAAAATGATAACAATAAATTTGGGATTTATAATGTCTAAAAATACAATGAATGAAAATAGGACGCAAATTAGGAACGGAAAATATGAACTGCACTGTTTTAATGTTCTTGTACATGAAGTTGCAGAATATCACTTGAAGGTAGACTGTGATACATTAGAGATATAAAATATTGGCTCTAAAGCAATGAATACAATAACACACAGGAACACCTCATAAACCTAAGTTAATTATGGAGATAAGTAAAAACAAAAACATCAAAATTTATGTAAAAGAAACCAGAAAGAAAAGGAAAAATGGGACAAAAACAGGTGAGATAAATAAATATATAGCAAATTGTTGGATATAGACCTAGCTGTATCAATAATTAAATTAAATGGAAATGGTCTAAATATAAAAATAAAGAAGTAGAGATTGCCAGATTGAATATACAATATAGGCTGCCTAGTAGAAATAAATTTCAAATTAAAATATACGAATGGGTTAATAGTAAAAGGATAGAAAATAACAGCATATTAAAACACTTAAAATATATTTATATTAGTATCAGAGAAAGTAGATTACAGAAAAAAGCATATTAACAGGAATAATTTCATTTCATAAAGATGCAGGAGTCAAGTCATCAAGTGGACATAAGAATCCTAAAATTTACTCACCTAATAAGAGAGATTCAAAATACATGACACACAAATGGATAGAATTGCAGGAAAATATAGAAAAATCCACGAATATATGTTCAAATTTCATTACTGCTCTTTCAATGGTTGACAGAACAAGTAGGTAGAAAATTAGTTAAATATAAAAATAATTTGAACATTAGCAGCCAAATTTAAACAATTGGCAAATTAACCAAATAGCCAAATTAACTTAATAGTACTTGCCACCCGATAATAGCAAAATATACATTTAAAAATGTACCTGTGAAACACTTATCAAATGAGACAATGCTTGGGTCCATAAAACAAATGTTAACTTATAAAGATTCAAGTCATGCAAAGTATTTGTCTGATCACAATGGATTAAAATAGCAATAACGGTAAGTAAATCTTTGGAAAACCTTCAAATATTAGGAAATTAAACAATACTCTTCTATGTAACCAAGAAGCCAAAGGTAAAATGAAAAAAAAAATCATTATTTTGAAGTGAAAGAAAGTAAAAACACAATATATCAATATTTGATAACATTAAAACAGTATTTAGGGATAGATTTGTACCAATAAATATTTATATTAGGAAATATGAAAGGGTTAAAATCAATTACCTCAGCTTCTACCTTAATAAATTAAAAAGAAGAACAAATTAAATCCAACAAAATCAGAAAAATAATAAATGAACATGTAAATAAATTTCTGAGTAGAAGTCAATTAAAAAAAGGAGAAAAATAATTGAGAAAATTAATTAAATCTAAAGCTTTACAAAAAAATCATTGATGTCTCCAGCTTTGCAAACTATGATTCTGACAAAGGTCTTAAATCCAGCATCTATAAGGAGCTCAAATAAATAAAAGAGCAAAAAACAACCCCATTAAGAAATGAGCAAAGAAGCCAGATGTTGTGGCTCATGCCTGTAATCCCAGCACTTTGGAGGCCAAGACAGTCGGATCACTTGAGGTCAGGAGTTCGAGACAAGCCTGGCCAACATGGTGAAAGCACCTCTTTACTAAATATACAAAAATTAGTCAGGCATGGCGGTGCACGTCTGTAATCCCTGCTCCTCAGGAGGCTTGAACTCAGGAGGTGGCAGTTGCAGTAAGTCAAAATCATGCCACCGCTCTCCAGCCTGAGTGACAGAGTAAGACTCTGTCTCAAAAAAAAAAAAAAAAAAAAAGGCAAAAGACATGAACAGGCACTTCTCAAAAGAAGACATACATGCATACACGCAGCTATGCAGCTAAACAAATAACAAGCATATGAAAAAATGCTCAATATATATTTCCCTAATAAATAGGGAAATGCAAATCAAAACTATAATGAGATACCATCCCACAGCAGTCAGAATGGCTATTATTAAAAAGCCAAAAAAAAAAAAAATAGCAGATCCTGGTGGGATTGCAGAAAGAAAAGGGAACACTTATAAACTGCTGGGAGGAATTTAAATTAGTTCAGCAACTGTGGAAGGCAATCTGGAGATTTCTCAAAGAACTTAAAATGTAACTACCATTCCACCCAGCAATTCTGTTATTGGGTGTCTACTCAAAGGAATGTAAGTTATTTTACTATAAAGACATATGTAGTCATATGTTCATTGCAGTACTATTGACAATAGCAAAGACATGGAATCATTCTAAAGGCCCCTCATCCAATTAAAAAAATGTGGTACATACACACCATGGAACATTTTGCAGCCATAAAAAAAAGAATAAGATCTTGTCCTTTGCCACAAGGTAGGTGGAGCTGGAGGGCATCAATCTAAGTGTACTAACACAGAAACAGAAAACTAAATACCACGTATTCTTGCTTATAAGTGGGAGCTAAACACTGAGTACATATAGAGACAAAGAAGGAAACAAGAGATATTGGGGCCTACTTGAAGATGGAGGGTGGGAGGAGGGTGAGGATGGAAAAACTACCCTTGGGTCCTATGCTGATTACCTGGATGATGAAATAATCCATACACCAAATCCTCATGACATAAAATCTATCTGTATAACAAACCTGCACATGTACCCCTCAACCTAAAATAAAGTTTTTAAAAAAATTGAAATTGATGGGTGTCTAAAAATGCTGATTAGAGAAAAATATAATGAAATTATAAATTACCAGTATTGATCCTGAGAAAAATGACAGCAGTAAAAATTCTACAGATATTAAAAATATTAACCTTTAATAAAAAACTAGCTTATCAACAACTAAGATAAAATGGACAAATTTCTTGAAATAAATAAACTGTTAAAGCTGGCTAAAGAACAAATAGATTACTTGACTAACACTGTATGTATTGATATAAACACATATCCACAAATTAAGAGTAGAAGAGAATTTCCTCAAAGCGATTGATAAAGGGCATCTATGTAAAACCTAGTATAAATCAAATACATAGGAGAAAATCTTTGTGACCTTGGGTTAGGCAAAGATTTCTTAGACACAATACCAAAGATAAAATGGATAAATCAGACACTATCAAAATTTCACATTTCTATTTTTCAAAAAGTATTATAAGGAGAATGAAAAGACAAATCAAAGACTGGGAGAAAATATTTACAAATCCTGTATCTTATGAAGGACTGTAATTACTAGTTTTCTGAGGTTTTTTTTTAATTATGAATGTACATTAAATTTTTTAAAAAACATTTTTTCTGCATATATTGAGATGACTACTTTGTTCTGTTAATGTCATGAATTATTAGATTCATTCTTGAGTGTTGAACTAACCTTGCATTATTTTTATTAATATCACCTCATCATTATATAATAACCTTTTATAGCTTGCTTGATTCAATTTGCTAATGTTTTCTTGAGAATTTTTGGATCTTAGTTCATCAGGGACTTTGGTCTTTTCTGGTAACATTCCTGTCAGGTTTTGCTCTTTCTTCTTTGACCTGTGGGTTACTTGGAAATGGTTTTTGTTTTGTTTTTTTTTTTTACCAGATAATTGGGATTTTTCTATGTATTTTAATGTTATTGATTTCCAATCTGTTGTAAAGAGAATGTACTTTGTATGACTTCTTTCTTTTGGAATTTGTCAAAACCTTGTTTTATGGTCCCAGCATAAAGTCTCTCTTAGGGTTGGCAAAGTATGCTCTGTAGACTGGCAGTTATTGTGTGTGTGTGTGTGTGTGTGTGTGTGTGTGTTACTGAATGTACTGTGCACATTTCAAGAGAATACAGTTAGCCCTCCATATCTGCAGGTTATACGTTTGTGAATTCAACCACTGTGGACTGAAAAAAATGTTTTAAATACAACAGTGTAAGTAAGCAAATAAAAATACAGTATAACAACTGTTTATATAGCATTTATTGACACTGTATTTGGTATTATAAGTAATCTAGAGATGATTTAACATAAATGGGAGGATGTACATAGGTTATATGCAAATACCACACCATTTTATATACAGGACTAGAGCATCCATAGATTTGGTATTTGCAGGGGTTCCTGGAAACAACCTCCTGCAGATACTTAAAGGAGACTTAATTTTCTTTCATAGGTGTTGTATTTATAGCTATCAGTTACCATTAATTGGTTTATAGTGTTACTTAATCTTCTGTATCTTTATTGACTTATGGCCATTTTTTATCAATTATTGAAAGAGGAGTGTTAAAGTATCCAACTAGGATTGTGGGTTTTTTTATTTTTCCTTCAATTCTGTGAATTTTAGAATATTTTAAAGGAGTTAATTCATTTATGATTTTGAAATAATGTTTTTGTATTTTTGTATCACTCTTAAAATATAGCATATCAACATCTTTGTTATTTGTTTTTCATGATATATCTTTTCCTATATTTTACTTCTAATTTGTGTATCTTTTATATGTTAAATATCTCTGTTGAAACTAGACAGCATGCAGTTAGTGATTTCTGTTTTATCCAGTCTGATAATCTTTGGCTCTTTGACTTTTAATTGGAGTTTTGGTTTATTCACAACAAATATATTAATAATTATAATCTAGTTATTAATATGGTGGACTCTATCTGCACTAACATGCTATTAGTTTTTTCTTTGTTTCCTCTGTTCTTTGTTCCTTATGTCCATCCTTTTGTGTCTTCCATAGGGAAAATTGTGTAATTTTGATATTTTTTCAGCTATAATTATTTGCTTTTAGTTAGCAGTACCTATTTGATTTGTAGTTGTTTTATATATCACATATGCAATTTATTCACATAATACCTTGATTTTATATTATACTACTTCCCATATAAGGTAACACTTTAAAACAATATAATTTCACTTATATTTCTTCTGCCCTTTGTGTTATCACTGTCATACTATTTACTATGACATCTGTTACAAACACCCCAATCCCTTGTTATATTTTGCTTTAAATAGCTAATAGACATATACTTTTAAAGAAAAGAAGGAAAGTCTTATATGTACTCCATATTTTCCATTTGTAATGTTCATTTTCCCCTGTGGACTCAAATTTCCATCTTATACTATTTCTTGTTGGACGTAAAGAAGTTTTCCTTGCAGTTTTTGTAGAGCATGCTAGTTTTTGTTTGCCAGTAAATATCATTTCTCTAATTTTAAAGGACTCACTGTGCATAGAATTCTAGGTTGACAGTTTTCTTCTTTTAGCATTCTAAAAATGTTTTATTGTCTTCTGGCCTCTATTGTTTCTGAGAAGTCAGCTTTCATTCTTATTCCTTGTATGTAGTATCTCCCTTTCCCGCATGCCCCCATAAACTCCCATTTCCACTCTCACATTCCAAGCAAAAGCTATCTGTCTTTGACAGGCTTGCTCCTTGGACATTTTTTCCCCTAGTCGCAGCAACTGGCACAGATATGAAAATATCTTCTGTTTCTTGTTCAATTAAGGAATACTTGTCTTACAGGAGTTTGTTAGATTCTTTTATGCTCACAGTTCTTCGATGGATTTAAGGCAAAGAATAACATTTTTGTGTATCATTAACTTCTTGTTTCAGTGGTTGTGACAGAATTTTATGTTTTTCTACATCCTAACTAAAAGTAGATCATTATACATATAAATTTTAAAGGTAATAAAATGATAGAGATTGATGTTTTCGTCTTTTAAAAAATTTATGCATATTTACTTATTTAATACTTGGGTGTGGGTGTAACAAACTCCTATAAGACAAGTATGTGCGCTCTCTCTATATATATATATACATTTATTTGTAAATAAATAAATGTGCATATATATTTACTTATTTACCTTTTCCAAGGAATAAACAACTTTGAGAGAGATTTGATGAGAAGATTTGGTCATAATTTAGAGTTTCGTATCGACATGCATAAACTATTTATTAATTTGATATGTACTTACTAAATGTCTACTAGGTCTTAAAATTATGCTAAGTGTTGTGGAGACATTGTATTTGGAGATATAGTTATGTTATCTCAGAAGAAACCACATCTTAACACACATCATTTGAGTAGCTGGGACTACAGGCGCCCGCCACCACGCCTGGCTAATTTTTTTATATTTTTAGTAGAGACGAGGTTTCACCATGGTCTCGATCTCCTGACCTCGTGATCCGCCCGCCTCAGCCTCCCAAAGTGCTGAGATTACAAGCGTGAGCCACCACGCCTGGCCACTTGTTCATATTTATTTGAATATTAATAAAGTGAAGGGCATATAATTTTACATGTGAGGGTCAATTAACTTATACAAATACACTCATCCATGCCATCACCATACAAATTAAGATACAAAAGACTAGTAGAATCCTAGAAGCCTTCCTCACGTCCCCTCCCAGCTATTCTCTCTTCTGAGGGTAACCATTATTGTGACTTTCAATTTCAAAGAATAAAGCTTCCTGTTTTTGAATTTTTCACAAATGGAGTCATATCATATATGACACTCTGCTGTGTCTGGCTCCTTTCAGTCAATGTCAAAATAATTGTTCTCTATTACAAGGAATTCCTTAGAAGAATAGAAATAAAAGAAAGAAAAAATATAATAATTATAGCCACTAGGCTGGGCCTGATACAAAGGTCAGTATGATATGGACAATATTCCTCAAATCTGAGATGTAAGGTGCGTTTTGAGTTCTTTATATGAAGTCAGGTAATTTAATAATGTTCAATAAATTACTTGATTATTAATCTCAATGGTTTTTGATGTAAGAGATACAAACTCATAAGATAGAAGTAACATAATTATTTCATGTGCTTCTAATGATACAAAGTCTTTGAGGGGTGACAAGTTTGCAGAAGTTGATAGGGTAAAGTGTGCATTAAATGAGAAAAAATAGTAAATAAAGGGTTAGAGGAAACTGAAATAATAAAAAAAGATTACAGAAAAGCTATTTTTTTTTACTTCTAAAGACATTATTACATTACTATACAATACTTAATTTTATATGAATTTAGCAATGTAAAATAGTCAATTTGAAATTTAAATGTGTCTTTGAAGAAAACTGAGTTTCATATCTGCCTTCTTTAGATCTTTCAAAGAAAAAAGAAAGGTTGAAAGTATACATGTTTTACTCTCTTTGCTCATTAATTTTTAAAGTCTCATCTTTGAAATGTCTGCCGTACAATGATGTTTCACCTGATTGGTTATGGCATACACATTACTGTCATGTCACAAAACATGCTGCTTTAGAGAGTTGATTAATTTTGAATACTTGGTTAGAGATGAGAAAACATTGGTAGGTTGATTTTAGAATAAAGAATCTATGTGGAATTAATAATGCAATCTACAAGTTCAGGCAAAAATTGCCTATGTGCAGCATTTATGTTAATCATAGAATCACTGAGGTGATTTGCCCAAAAGGCATATTGATAAGGTAGCTAAATTTTTCAGACATCAGCGACATAATAATTAATGTTTCATTTATTTTCATCACGCTGAAAAATGCACTTGTAAGCCAATATTTGGACATTATAGAAAACTTATTACTTTAGATACAGGTGTTTCATAATTTTAGTTTAAACAATAATCTCTTTTTCAACAAAGATGATAAAAATGTAATAATGATTTATAACTTTCAATATCTTTACAAGTACACAGTTTGCCTGCATAATAATGATATCACCTCATGACCTTTACTCCATTTGTGTCTTAAAATAAGGCTTTCTTTGGGATGCCTGTTAAATATATGTTATGATAGAACACCAAATTTATTAGCAGAAACTAGAAAGTTGCTTTAGATCACAATATTAGAACTCTACATTGTCTGAAAAATAAAAGTGAGAAAGAAAAAGGGAATGGAGGTAAGAGTAAACAGAAACATTAAATTTAAAGTGAACAGGAGATGAAGGGGGAAAAAGTATGATTTGTGTTAGTCTTTTCTACTCCAAAGTTTTCTTTCCTTTCTTTCTTTTTTCTCCGTTCATGACTACTCTCTATATTAATCTTCATTTTACAGACTTCAGAGGCTAGGATTCTGAGCTGCATCTCTCCAGTCAATGTACTAGATGTAGAAATCCTTTGGCTCCAGCTTTAAGATTTAAACACACTTCTATTGGGTCAAATTCCCCTAAACTTCAGGCAGAAAAGATCAGCTCTACTCACTGGGACTTTAGCGTTTGTTGACAATATGCAAATAGAAAATTCACTTTTTTTTTTTTTACTTTGCAATTTAACAAAAGGTAATAGGTCTTTACTGAGAATAATATACTAAGTTAGCCTATGAAGCCTTAACCCAATAAGAGCTATTACCAAACATCAGTGAGATAGGCTTCATGAAATAATGCAAATATATGCCAAAACCTGTGTCACATGTTCTTAAAAATGACGATTTGATAGAAGACAGCTAGCTTGGACAGTATGTCCATTCCAAAAGCTCTACCAAGCTGAAACATGGTTTCCATATGCCCACAATATCATCTTCTATTTGTTGTCAATGCTTTCCAGCCGAAGACTATAAGAAATACATCTGTAGGTGAGCAAGTTGGATTTATTAATCATTGCAGTGAGAAAAAATGCATATGGGGGTCTCCTATGAGGTGTCTCAGTAAGAGGGTGTTAGAAAGGACTTAGAGAACTTAGGCTTTCATTGGGTGATTTGGGGCACAGTCCAGTGAAGCAGGGGTTCACTTTGAATTGAGAGCTTTCAGAAAGCAGAAACAATTTTATGGTGGTACATCTCAGTAAATCTTTTCCATAGAGTGGGGACACTAGAGCAAAACTAAAACTGTAATTGATAATTAGGTAGCAGTCACTCAATTAGCCTGAGATGAAGATGTTAGAAACTTTTTGAGATTTGGACAATGTTTTGTATGTGTTCAGACATGATTATGGAGTGGTTTTGTTTTGTCTTGATACACTGTGGTCACAGAATGGCCTTGTCCATGGATAATCGTTTTTGAAGTTGTTCATCTGCAGCAGAACACCAACACCTTATGGTGATGCTGTTAGAGCCTGGATACCAGGTCTGGTTTTTGTTACACAGCGGTCCAGGATGTAGGGTACAATTACTTCTCCTCCCTAACAATGACAAAGACATGTTTTATTTCTTATCTCTTCTTTATCATAACATAAAATTCAGCTGCATGATAGCCACTAAATAAATAATAGGTGAATGAGACTGAATAAAAGTATTGAAATAGGCACATAAACCAGCGGTTAGGCTAAAAAATGAGCTGAGCAGGCAAAATGATCAGTCACTTAACCAGATATCCATTGGCACTGATTTGAGCAAATTTTATTGAAACCAGGATGATTATAATACTACTAATAATAATTAATATTTGTTAATCTATGATAGTCTAGTCACTCTGCTGCATAATCTATTCAATTCTCAAATGAGTCTTTAAGAATAATTTTAACTTTAAAACTACAGTCTGGAGAGGATCAGTTATTATCTCAAGGTCATTCAGATGGTAAGGGTGGAGTTGGTACTCAAACCTCAAATCTCAGGTGTCCCACTCTCAAACTGCCACTTCCTCTTTATCCTTGAACCTATTATATTTTTATCCTGCTCCCTGCCACTAAAGCTGAATATACTGTAAATAGCCACCCAATTGCCATATTCAATAGCCTCTTTTCAAAGATAGTATTACTTAACTCCTCTATAGGTTTCAAACAGTACTGGATTCTTTTTTATATATTAATATATGGTTTATTGATCATTATTTTTAAGAGGCAATATTTTGTTTGGCAAAAATTATTATCATTTCCCATTTTGTATTATTTAGAGTTCTAATGATTGAATTTTTAGATCAGATTTTAAAAGATCAATTACAAAAACCTTGAGGTAATTTGGGGAATTTTACGTTTTTAAAAATCTCTAAAGGTTTAAAGGAAGTATGGTTTTGCACCATGTAATGACATTTTGCCCAGTGACAGACCGCATATACAATGATGGTCCCATAAGATTATAATGGAGCTGAAAAATTGCTATTGCCTAGTGATGTTGCAGTTGTCCTAACGTCATAGCGCAACACATTCTTCACTTGTGATGCTGGTTTGAACAAACCTACTGTGCTGTCTGTCATATAAAGGTACAGCACATACAATTATGTACATAAAACTTGATAATGGTAATAAATGGCTGTTACTGGTTTATGCATTTTCTATACTATATTTTAATAGTTATTTCTTTTTTTAATTTCAATAGGTGTTGGGGGAACAGGTGGTATTTGTTTACATGAAAAACTTTTTTAGGGATGATTTCAGAGATTTGGTGCATCCATCACCCAACCAGTGTACACCAGTGTACACTATAACCTGTGTGCAGTCTTTTTTCTTTTTTTTTTTTTTGAGATGGGGTCTTGCTCTGTCACCCAGGCTGGAGTGCAGTGGCATGATCCTGGCTCACTACAAACCCCGCCACCTGGGTTCAAGTGATTCTCCCTCCTTAGCATCCTGAGGAGCTGGGATTACAGGCACATGCCACCACGCCTGGCAAATTTTTGTATTTTTAGTAGAGATGGGGTTTCACCATGTTGGTCAGGCTAGTCTCGAACTCTTGAACTCAAGTGATCCACCCGCCTTGGCCTCCCAAAGTGCTGGGGTTATAGGCGTGAGCCACCACACCCGGAACACTGTGTGTAGTCTTTTATCCCTCAACCCCCTGAACCCTTTCCCCAGAGTTCCAAAAGTTCATTGTATAATTCTTATGCCTTTGCATCCTCATAACTTGGCTCCCATTTATGAGTGAGAAAATATGATGTTTGGTTTTCCATTCCTGAGCTACTTCACTTAGAATAACGGTCTCTAATTCTATCCAGATTGCTGCAAATACAATTATTTTGTTCCTTTTTATGGCTGAGTAGTATGCTATAGTATACATACATACACATATATATGTGTATATATGTGTGTATATATATGTATATATCACATAGTATATATATACATACACGTATATGTATACTATGTGACATATATGAGATATATACATATATATATATATATATGTCACATTTCTTTATCCACTCATTAATTGATGGGCATTTGGGCTGGTTCCATATTTTTACAATGGCAAATTGTCCTGCTAGAAACATGTGTGTGCAAGTATATTTTTCGTATAATGACTTCTTTTCCTCTGGGTAGATACCCAGGACTGGGATTGCTGGATCAAATAGTAGATCTACTTTTAGTTCTTTAAGGAATCTCCACACTGTTTTCCATAGTGTTTGTACTAATTTACATTCCCACCCACAATGTAAAAGTATTCCCTTTTCACCACATCCATGCCAACATACATTGTTTTTTGATTATGGCCATTCTTGCAGGAGTAGAGGTGATATCGCATTAAGATTTTGCTTTGCATTTCCTGATTATTAATGATGTTGAGCATCTTTTCATATGTTTGTTGGTCATTTGTATATCTTCCTTACAAAGTAGTCTATTCATGTCTTTAGCCCACTTTTTGATGAGATTGTAAGTTTCGTTCTTGCTGATGGTTTGACTTCCTTATAAATTCCGGATATTAGCCCTTTGTCAGATGTATGGATTGTGAAGATTTTCTCCCGTCTGTGGGTTGTCCGTTTGCTCTGCTTATTATTTCTTTTGCTGTGCATAAGATTTTAGCTTAATTAAGTCCCATCTATTAAATTTTGTTTTTGTTGCATTTGCTTTTGGGTTCTTGGTCATGAAGTCTTTGCCTAACCCATTGTCTACAGAGGTTTTTCCAATGTTGTGTTCTAGAATGTTTATCGTTTTAGGTCTGAGATTTAAGTTTTTGATCCATCTTGAGTTGATTTTTGTATAAGGTGAGAGGTGAGGATCCAGTTTCCTTCTTCTATATGTGGCTTGCCAATTATCCCAGCACCCTTTGTTGAATAGGGTGTTCCTTTCCCCACTTTATAGTTTTATTTGCTTTGTCAAAGATCAGTTGACTGTGAGGATTTGACTTTATTTCTGGGTTCTCTATTCTGTCCATTGGTCTATATGCCTGTTTTAATACCAGTACCGTGTTGTTTTGATGACTATGGCCTTATAGTATATTTCATAGTTTGTAGCAGGTAATGTAATGCCAGATTTGTCCTTTTTGCTTAGTCTTGCTTTGGCTATGCAGGCTTATTTTTGGTTCCATATGAATTTTAGGATTTCTTTTCTAGTTTTGTGAAGAATGATGGTGGATTTTTGAAGGAAATTACGTTTAATTCGTAGATTTCTTTTGGCAGTATGGTCGTTTTCACAATATTGATTTTATCCATCCATAAGCATGGGATGTGTTTCCATTTGTTTATATCCTCTAGGATTTCTTTCAGCAGTGTTTTGTAGTTTTCCTTGTAGAGGTCTTTCATCTCCTCAGTTAAGTATATTCCTAAGTATTTTATTTAATTTTTGTAGCTATTGTAAAAAGGATTGAGTTCTTGATTTGATGCTCAGCTTGGTCCTATTGATGTATAGCAGAGATACTTGTTTGTGTACATGATTTTTTTATCCTGATACTTTGCTGAATTTATTTACCAAGTCTAAGAGCTTTTTGGATGAGTCTTTAGGGTTTTCTAGGTACAAGATAATGTCGTGAGTAAACAGCCGCAGTTTGACTTCCTCTTTACTGATTTGGATGCCCTTTATTTCTTTCTCTTGTCTGATTGCTCTGGCTAGGACTTCCAGTACAATGTTGAATAGAAATGGTGAGAGTGGGCATCCTTTCTTGTTTTAGTTATCAGGGGGAATGCTTTCATCTTTCCCCCATTTGGTCTAAAGTTGTCTGTGGGTTTGTCATAGATGGCATTTATTGCCTTAAACTATGTCTGTTCTATGCAAATTTGACTGAGAGTTTTAATCATAAAGGGATGTTGGATTTTGTCAAATGCTTTTTTTTTGCATCTATTGATATGATCTTGTGATTTTTGCTTTTAATTCTGTTTATGTGGTGCATCACATGCACTGATATGTGGATGTTAAACCATCCCTTCACCTCAGGTGTGAAACCTACTTGAACATGGTGGATTATCTTTTTGATATGCTGCTGGATTCGGTTTGCTAGTGTGGGAATTTTTGCATCTATGTTCATCAGGGATATTGGCCTGTAGTTTCTTATTTTTTTTGTTATGTCATTTCCTGGTTCTGGTATTTGGGTGATACTGGCTTCATAGAATGATTCAGGGAGGATTCCCTCTTTATCTTTTGGTATAGTGTCTATAGGATTGTTATCAATTCATCTGTGAATGTCTGATAGAATTCAGCTGTAAATCCATCCGGTCCTGGACTTCTTTTTTTGTTGGTAACTTTTTAATTACCATTTCAATCTTGCTGCTTGGTATTGGTCAGTTCAGAGTTTCTATTTCTTCCTGGTTTAATCTAGGAGGGTTGTATATTTCCAGGAATTTATCCATCTCCTCTAGGTTTTCTAGTTTATGCACATGAAGCTGTGCATAGTAGCCTTTAATGATCGTTTGTATTTCTTTGCTATTGGTTTTAATATCTCCTGTTTTATTTCTAATTGAGCTCATTTGTATCTTCTCTCTTCTTTTCTTGGTTAATCTTGCTAATTGTCTATCAATTTTATTTATCTTTTCAAAGAGCCAGATTTTTGTTTTATTTTTTGTATTTTTTTGTTTCAATTTTATTTAGCTGTGCTCTGATCTTGCATATTTCTTTTTTCTGCTGGGTTGGGGTTTGGTTTGTTCTTTTTTCTCTAGCTCCTTGAGGTATTACCTTATATTGTTTGTTTGTACTCTTTCAGACTTTTTGATGTAGTCATTTAATGCTATGAACTTTCTTCTTAGCAGTGCCTTTGCTGTATCCCAGAGGTTTGGATAGGTTGTGTGACTATTATCATTCAGTTCAAATAATTTTGTAATTTACATCTTGAATTCATTGTTGGCCCAATGATCATTCAGGGACAAGTTATTTAATTTCCATGTAATTGCATCATTTTAAGAGTTCCTTTTCAAGTTGATTTCCAATTTTATTCCACTGTGGCCTGAGAAAGGACTTGCTATAATTTGGTTTTCTTAAATTTATTGAGACTTGTTTTGTGGCCTATGATACTGTTCGTCTCAGAGAATGTTTCATGTGCTGATGAATAGAATGTATATTCTGCAGTTGTTGGGTAGAATGTTCTGCAAATATCTGTTAAGTCCATTTATTCTAGGGTATGGTTTAAGCCCATTGTTTCTTTGTTGATTTTCTTTCTTGTTGACCTGTCTAGTGCTGTCAGTGGAATATTGAAGTCCCTGCTATTTTCCTATTTGACTAGTCCTTTTATCATTATATAATGTCCCTCTGTCTTTTTTAACACTGCTGTTGCTTTAAAGTTTGTTTTGTCTAATATAAGAATAGCAAATCCTCCTCATTTTTGGTCTCCATTTGCATGGAATATCTTTTTCCACCCCTTTACCTTAAGTTTATGTGAGTCCTTATGTATCAGGTGAGTCTCTTGAAGATGGTAGATAACTGGTTGGTGAATTCTTATCCAGTCTGCCATTCCATATCTTCTAAGTGAAGTATTTAGGCCATTTACATTCAATGTTAGTATTAAGATGTGAGGTACTATTCTATTCATCTTGCTATTTGTTGTCCGAATACCATTTTTTTCATTGTTTTGTTGTTTTATATGTCCTGTGAGACTTATGCTTTAAGGAGATTCTATTTTTGTATATTTTTGATAGAGACAGGAGACAGCCAAATGCCACCCAGGCCATTGTGAACAGGGGGTTGGCCTAAACATGGCCACAGTGAAAAATTCCACCCCTTAACACCCGCACAGTAAGGAAAATAAATCAATGTGGAGTGGCTCAGATTAAGGGCCTGCCTGGGCATGGGGAGATTGGGGTGGAGCCACCGGGAATTTGTGTTTTATGCAGGGGAGGGGATCCTGACCTCTTCAGCTCCTGTGTGGTGGCCTGGTATTCAATATGTGAGGGAGCCTGTTGACAGGAGCCCCACCACCCCCACCCCCCACCCGGCTTTTTTTTTTTTTTTTTTCTCTGAGAGCTTTCTTTTAATGAATTCCATTCTCCTCACCTTTCAGTGTGTCAATATGCCTAATTTTTCCTGGTCTTGAGACTAGAACATGGATTTTAGCTGAGCTAAGGAGCAAAAAGTCCTGCAATATCCTGAGGATTTGTTTCAAGATTTAGAGCAGCTCTTGTAGTGCTGACTTGGTAATGGTGAATTCTCTCAGCATTTGTTTGCCTGAAAAAGACTATCTTTCCTTCATTTATGAAGCTTAGTTTCACTGGATACAAAATTTTTGGCTGATAATTTTTTTGTTTAAGGAGGCTAAAGATAGGATGCCAATCCCTTCTAGCCTGTAAGGCTTCTGCTGACAGTCTGCTGTTAATCTGATAGGTTTCCTTTATAGGTTACCTGGTACTTTTGTCTCACAGCCTTAAGATTCTTTCCTTCATTTTGACTTTACTTAACCTGGTGACTATGTGCCTCAGTAATTATCTTTTTGCAATGAATTTCCAAGGTGTTCTTTGAGCTTCTTGTATTTGGATGTCTAGATTTCTAGCAAGGCTGGGGAAATTTTCCTTGATTATTCCCTCAAATATGCTTTCCAGACTTTTAGATTTCTCTTCTTCGTTGGGAACACAAATTATTCTTAGGTTTGATCATTTAATGTAATTCCAAACTTTTTGGAGGCTTTGTTTATTTTTAAAAATTATTTTTTCTATGTCTTTGTTGGATTGGGTTAATTGAAAAGCCTTGTCTTTGAGCTCTGCAGTTCTTTCTTCTACTTATTTGATTCTATCTCTGAGACTTTTCAGTGAATTTTGCAATTCTCTATTCATTTCCAGAAGCTGTGATTATTTTTTATTTATGCTATTTATTTCACTGGAGGTTTTTACATTCATATCTTGTATCTTTTTTGTTAATTTCTTTAAGTGGGACTTTACCTTTCTCTGATGTACTTAAGAGTCGATTTTCAGAATTCTTTTTCTGGAAGTTAAGAGATTTCATCTTGGTTTGGATCCATTGCTGGTGAGCTGGTGTGATCTTTTGGGGGTGTTAAAGAAACTTGTTTTGTCATATTACCAAAATTGCTTTTCTGGTTCCTTTTCATTTGGGTAGACTATGTCAGAGGGAAGTTCTGGAACTCAAGGCTGCTGATCAGATTCTTTTGACCCACTGGGTGCTCCCTTGATGTGGTTCTCTCTTCCCTCCCCTAGGAATGGGGCCTCCAGAGAGCCAAACTGCAGTAGTTGTTATTTCTCTTCTGGATCTAGGCACCCAGTGGAGATGCCAGGCTCTGGGTTGGCACTGGACAGTGTCTGCAAGGAGTCCTGTGATGTGATCTGTCTTCAGGTCTCTCAACTGTGGATACCAGCACCTGATCTGGTGAAGATAACAGAGGAGGGAAGTGTACTCTTTGAGAGTCCTTGTTTGTATTTTTTTAAATGGGCTGATTTTGTGTTGCTTGGCCTCCAGCCAGGAGGTGGCGCTTTCAAGAGTGCATCAGCTGCAGTAGTATAGGGAGGATCAGGCAGTAGGTGGGGCCATAAAGCTCCCAAGAGATTATGTTCTTTGCCTTCAGAGTTTCTCAGCTGTACCATGGAGTCTGCAGCAGCAATCCACCTCCTTCAAAAGGCCGTGGATTCTCTTGGCTTTTCAGGTACATTCCAATGGTAGTTCTTCGAACAAAAGTTCACAATGTAGGTCTCCACACACTGCTCAGGCAGTGGGTGCTGAAAGCTAGTCCTGCCTCCTAACTGCCATTTTCCTTCAATAATCTCCAGTATTGGATCTTAAACCCCTCATCTCCACTGGCTTTCATAGCTTTCATGTCATCCAAGTTGCTCCTCTGGCTCTCCTCCTGTATCTTTATTTCCTTCTTGTTTCATTTTTTTTAAATCACAGTTTCCTCAAGTTTTACCCTTCATTCTAAGTCTTCTCCTTTATTCTTTCTCCCTGTATAATTTCACTCCTACAATTTCATTTACTCCCCATCTTTCCAATTTTATATCATCACATCTGAGGGTGCATCTGAGCTCCAATTCTGCATTTTCAGGAGCCAATTACACAATTCCACGTGCATTCAATGCAGGCTTTTTTTTCATACATAGGTAGATAAATAGGTAATATTAGTTTGGACATTAGTCCCCTCCAAATCTCATGTTGAAATGTGTTCAGATGGTGCCTGGTGGGAGGTGTTTGGGTCATGGGGACTTGGAGCCCTCCTCGAGGTAATGAGTGAGTATCACTCTATTAGTTCACATAGGAGCTGATTGTTTTAAGTGTGGCATGTCCCTCCTTGCCACATGACACACTGGCTCCCCTTGCCTTCTGCCATGAAGGAAAGCTCACCATGAAGTTGAGCAGATACCAGTGCAGTAGTATACTTCTTATTTTTGTTGTTGTTGTTGTTTGTTTGTTTGTTTTTGTTTGTTTTTGGAGATAGAATCAGGATCTGTCGTCCAGGCTAGAGTACAGTGTCCTGATCTCGGCTCACTGCAACCTCTGCCTCCCGGCTTCAAGCAATTATCCTGCCTCAGCCTCCCAAGTAGGTGGGACTACAGGTGCGCACCATCACACCCAGCTAATTTTTCTATTTTTAGTAGAGATGGGGTTTCACCATGTTGGCCAGGCTGGTCTTGAACTCCTGACCTCAGGTGATCCACCCACCTCGGCCTCCCAAAGTGCTGGAATTACAGGTGTGAGCCACGGTGCCCAGCCGCATACTTCTCGTAAGGCCTGCAGAACCATGAGCCAAATAAATTTCTTTTCTTTATAAATTATCTAGTCTCAGTTATTCCTTTATAGCAACACAAAATGGACTAACACAGATAGATAGATAGATAGATAGATAGATAGATAGATAGATAGATAGATAGAGATAAAGCTCTCTCTCTGTATATATGTATATATATATATAAATATTTAGTTATATATACATAGTTAGATACATTTGTGTGTCTATATTTATAAATAACACCTTTCACTAAATGTTTTTATTTTATCTTTCTCCAACTCACTTAAATGAGTCCACAGAGTTGCCTGAACACAAACTTTAGAGGCGAGAGCAATCCTAATTCTATCTTATTTCTCATATTCAATTGGTGATAAAAACCTATCATTTCAATCTCTCAAATACCTCCCATCATTCAGGGTACTTACAAGTGCCTGCATACAGATACTCATCTCTTCAGTAAAAATTAACTCTTCTTACTGTATTTAAAGCACAGATCTGATTTGTTTTTTTTCCCCACTAAATTCTTACCTTTTTCTAGGCTTATAAGATATTTAACCATTTAATCCTAACCTGACATTCCAAATTTATTGTCATTGCTTTTTCTCCAATTGTGATCTCTACCAAAGTATATGCTTGACCTAACTAAGCCCTATCATTTTCTCTTTACCATTTCTTCCATGTGGATTCCCCTGTCTTTACATGGCCCCTTGGAAAATTCCTACTCATGTTAAAACACAAGATTTATGAAATGCTCCTAATTTCCTAATATTCTGTTAAGCCCTTTACATAAATTTTCTTATTTAATCTTCAAAACTACCCTATGGCAAAAACATTTTTGCATTTCCATTTTACACAGAAGGGAACTACAGACTAATGTGGATAACAACCTTGTTCATGGGCATATCATTATCATGTAGTAAAGTTTGTATTTGAACTCATACTTTTTACTATAAGCTATATTAGTCACTTCCAGTGCCAACTCATACAGTTTTTCCTCTGTAAATTCATTTGTATTTCCCCTCTTCTCTTGCCATAATAATTATTACATCCCCTTGACCACAGAACATACTTCTAAGCTTCTACTGTAGAATTTGTATATTTACATGTAATTGCTGTGTCTAGTAATTAAAATTGAGTATCTTGATAGCAGCCATTGTATCTTATTTGTATTTAAATCCAACATTCGTGCTTGGTAGATAGTAAGTTTTGTTGAATGAAAACTAAATAAAGAGATGACCCACAATAAAAGAAAGTATAATATTTTGGTCAGTAACATAAGACAGTGATTATGTGTTTATTTTCTAGTTTGAAAACAACAGTAAAATACAAAAGAAAAAATATTATTTATTTTCATATAAAAGATTTTATATGAACTGTATGAACCTTCTTATCCCTTTTCTCCAACATTCTAAACCCCATCCCTGAAACCTACCTAAAAATAAAATTCATGTAAAAGGAAGAAGAGGAAATAGTGCCTTAAAAATTTCTAGCATTGATTCATATTACTCTTTTGAATTACTTTTAAAGTGTTCAGTTAAACCACTGTTTTGGAATTTTTTTAGCATATGAATTTTCTTCACAAATCATGTTGTCACATTTATAAAAAATATTATACCAGAAATCCAGAGTTGCAGTGTCAAAAGTTGTTTTAAAATGTCCATGAGTAGGTAGACAACCAATTACATTCTTGTAGTTTTCATCTACTGACCAGTGTTCATTATTATATGGGGAGAGGATTATCCATGACATAGAAATATCGCTCTTTTCAGTAACTCTTCTCAAAGCCTGAGACATTTTCAGACTCTAATCACCTGGAAAGTGAAACACCGATTTTTCTCTAAGTTGACGGGAAAATAACTTCTGTAACAGGTGCAAGGATCAATACAGAAGTTATATAGTATACAAAGTTTACCGCTACTTACCTCAAAAACTTCATCGCGGCCTATATGCTACTGGATAGTAAAAACTAAACTAAATAAACTAAAAAGCAAAGAAACCAGTGTTGCAGGTGGGCCGGTTCAGGTTCTTGACTTTGCCACACAAAATAATTTGAGTCCAAAGTAAGAGTAAGCAAAGAAGTTTATTGCAAAGCAAAAGTAACACTCCGAGAGGCAGATCATCTTGTATGTCTGTAAAGATTCTAAAACACAACTTCTAATATCTGGCTTCCACCAAATTATCAAAAAATGCATATTCTGTGTATTCTTCCTGAACCTAACGATTCAGGATTATTAAAGAAGGTACCCAGATACTGTATGTAGTTTTATTCCACCTCAGTATTTCAAACTCTTATGCATGAATGTCCTTCGAGTACTGCTGCTTTACTGTAGCCCATTTAGGATGGAAAACAAATGAGAAATCAAAAGAACTGTTACACTAACAGCCAAGTACACTGTACTTCCTACTATGAAGATTACCTTGATATATTGAAAGAAATAAGAATTAATTTCTCTGTTAGATCAGTAAGAATTAATGTCAGAAAATGATATTTATCCTATTCTCCATCTATGACTGGGACTGTCACTATTTGTGCTCAACCTGTTTCATCAACTCCTATCTGAACTAGTTAAAGGAACAGGCTAAGTGGGCATTTGTCTGGAGTAGTCAAACATCACTCAATTGTAAAGAAATGGAGAAAACTGATGAGACCTCCTCTCAGAAGAGTTCTGAGTATGTTTGGTAGTAATAATTTGATAAACTGCTTGCTGGTTATATGGGGCAGCAGTGAAGAGAAATCGACTGATGACACAGAACACCTAAGGGTAGAGGAAAGATTTTTGTACACTTCCTTGATAACCATCCCTCTGACACATCCCAAACAGGCATAGTCTATTATTGATCTGGAATAATAGTTTGATATGCAATTTTTAATTAATCAAAGCTCCTCCTATGTTGGAATTTAGAATAATTAAGAAAAAGTCTATGGACTATTACTTTATACTATTTGGAGTATAAATATTTCAAATAGCTAAAGTTTTTTAAAATGGTAATCATTCATGAATCATGTGTGCTTATTTTCTTTAATTAAATTTATTTTGTATATATAAAATAATGTGTGTCATTTTGTTGGGGGTATTAAAATTGTTCGAGAAGACAACTTTTCCAAAAATCTATAAGCATAATGAACCCTTAAAATTAATAGTACTAGCTATTTACAAATAATTTCTATCCATTCATTAGGGTAAGCTATTTCAAACTTACTTAGGAAGCATTTCTAGAGCCCATATTTGAGCTAATCTTCATATTTGGAAGTTAAAAAGCTTAAGATGTAAAGTATCTTGCAAATATGTACTGAACAGCTTGCTATTTTTAATGTCCAAATATCAACTTTTTATCTTTATATTTTCTAATATAAAATGCTTATTTTTTATTTTTAATATAAGTACTAATTTGATATGTTTAGGTTATATTTTGTGATTTATTTTATATATGTATATTTTTAATTTCACTATTTTGCTGAAGGTAAGAAAACTCATGGTACCAAGATAAGAAATATACCCAGCCTCATCTTGGTATTGTTTCAGAAAGAAATCAGATGGTTTGTGATTATTTCTTGCTATGATGTTTGCTTGCAATATTTCATTGCTCTCTCCTGTGACATTGGAGGGCACCATCTTGATGTCAATAAACTTGTCTATGCTTCTGCAAATCAGACTAGCTCTCTCTTACCCTAGGACTCCAAGGATCCTATAACTAGTAAGTAGATATTTTTAAATATATATTAATGTTGAATTGTTCAAAATGTTATTGATTATTCTACTTCTTTGTGGTTGCTGCTTGGGTAAAATTATATCCAAATTAACTGAAATAAATATTGAACATTCTTCCCAAATATTTTTTAAACATTGTTTTATTAATATCCAAATTTCTCTATTAGATCGGTAAAAAGATAGTTACTACTCTTTGTCCTTAAATACCTCTTTTTATATAATATGTGAATTATTGCCTCAGGAATATAATATTCTAGCCTGTACTATTCTGTACCTTTCAGGATACTGAATACAATGACACTTTGGCTTTTATGCTCATTTAAAGTATTGATTATTTTATGAGACAGAGAAAATGACACAGCATTTCTTTACAGACATTTATTTTTTGTTTGCTGATTTCACTCTTATCCTATTTGATCAGGGAATCATTATCTTTCCTGACATCACATTTTATATTCATAGAGAATTATTTTTTAAGGTGTCATCATTGAAATTTTTTAAATGGACTTTACAGTTAGATGTAAACACAATCTGGTTCTCCATAGTCACTGTAAATGTTTTGCTTCACTATTTAACTGAATACACTTTTTGTAAAATTTTATTTACCTTCTATTAAATTTTGATTGTGTAAGTTTTATGTTTCAGATATCTTCTATGAAAATAAAAGTAATTTTACATAATATGGCAACAAATGACTTCAACAAAGGGCTGTGGTTCATAATATATTTTTACTAAAGGTTAGAAAACAGCAGAGGGTAGTTGGGAAAATGAAAAAGGAGCAGCTTTTAACTGAACGCCAGATAACTTTCAAAAAATTTATTGGTCTTTATTCTTTACAGAGAACCTTGTACAAACTATGAAGCCCCAAGTTCCATAACTGTGATTATCTTCCTTAGCCCTGCTTTCTCCTTCAAGGCCTTTCTTTTATATTTCCCCTTATTTAAGTTCTTCTCTTGGCTCTACAGTTAATAGGATAAAAATTGAAACCTCTCTCCTCTTATTATCGACAAAATACTGGATTATTTTTCCCAATACAAACCTCCTTCTTCTACACTATGTAAATGGGGCCATTTGTTTTATCACCCCAAACACACGTTTTTATGACTTGCAAACTAAGAAGACATCTACCATGAATAGCAATACATTTACAACTACAAAGACTCGATAACTGATTGGGTATAGAATTAGAGAGAGGAAGCGTTAAGAATAATTTTTAGATTTCTGGAACTGAGCACCTTGGAGTTCTTTATTGAAATAGATAGTATAGCCAAAAGCAATTTTGGGGAGAAGATGATGAAATCAGTGTTGGACGTATCAATTTTTGAAATATTGAATGGATTACTGTAGGGCTGGGATTTTACCTGGCTGGGGCTGCAGATGATAATGGGTCAAAGGATTTGAGAGTATTGGCAAAAGAATAGTTGGGTGGAGCAAAGGATTTGAGAGTATTGGCCAAAGAATAGTTGGTTGAAACAATGTGACACAAGGTCTGAGCCATTTAGGGAAGCAGGTGAAAACTAAATGGAATTAATAGGAAAAGGTAAAGGGGTAAAGGAACTAAAGATTTCAGTATGCTTAAAGAACAAATAGATAATGTGAGAGTTGGAAGAATGAATGCTAGTTTAAAGATTTCATAAGTAATTGTGGGAGATGACTGAATGGGCATGGATGGGTAAAACATAACCAATGTTGTTAGTGTTACAAAAGTAAACAGAGTAAATAGCTGAAAATCTGGACATATTATTTTGCATTATCAAAGGACACCAGAATGATGGCAAGATTTAAGTTAGAAAAGAAGTATTTGAATAATGAGAAGCCATGCAATTGACAGATGAAAATGATAATAAGAGAACGATCTCATTTATTAGATTGAGCTTAATTTCAAAGGAGATGTTATCTAGTGTTGTTGGAGCATCAGTGATCTGGAAGTTGCACTGAGTATTCAGGGGCATGCTAAGACCACTTCAACCTCCAAATTAATGGAGTATAGAAGAATGAGTGAAGTCCAATGTAGAGGGTGGATAGGAAAGTAATCCCTCAGAAAAAAAAGCTAGAATTCACTTATGAGAAGAAAAAACAGTATATACATAAACTAGTGGTCTATACAATGTATTTTTGAAGATAGTAGTATCAGAGGACAAAGAAGAAAGGTTGGGAAGGAGGCAGACAGTGGAAATCTGGCTTAGATACAAGAAATCACAGGCCATATATAGATGAATGCATGGGGAGATGGACATGTCAGCGGTCGGGGGAATTACTTTAGGAAACTGGCCAAGGATGGTGTTGACATGAGGTTTGCTCCAGTGATCTGGCTTTACAAGTAAGTACTTCATCATTCTCTAAAGAGATGGGATAAATTTTACCTTTGTTGAGAAAATGTCCCTCATCCTGGTAGCAGCAATAATGGGGCTAATTATTTTACAGGATCCTCACCATAATTAGCAAATAGCACATACCTAGGAAATTTTTATTATATTCATTAAATCATTATGAATATTTATTAAATACTTCTATTCCAGAAACCGTTGTAGAAATTACAGTTACAACAATTAGCAAGGCAAACAAGGCCCTGGCTTCCAAGGAGCTAAGCCTATGGAGCGCATACTGATGTGAAAGTGCCCCTCTCTCTGGCAGGAAGTTGGAAATGAACTGTTGGCCAAAGTCCTTGAGTAATAAGAGACTTGAGTTTCTTGAGAAAAACTCCCTAGGCCCACTGAGGAGGAAGGATTAGCTAAACTGGGCCAGGCAGGGTGGCTCACACCTGTAATCCCAGCACTTTGGGAGGCCAAGATGGGCAGATCATGAGCTCAAGAGATCCAGACCATCCTGGCCAACATAGTGAAACCCCATCTCTACTAAAAATACAAAAATTAGCGGGGCATAGTGGCACACACCTGTAGTTCCAGCTACTTGGGAGGCTGAGGCAGGAGAATCGCTTGAGCCCAGGAGACAGAGGTTGCAGTGAGCCGAGGTCATGCCATTGCACTCCAGCCTGGATGACAGGGCGAAACTCCATCTCAGAAAAAAAAAAAGAACCTCAAGGATCTAGAACTAGAAATACCATTTGACCCAGCCATCCCATTACTGGGTATATACTCAAAGGATTATAAATCATGCTGCTATAAAGACACATGCACACGTATGTTCATTGCGGCACTATTCACAATAGCAAAGACTTGGAACCAACCTAAATGTCCATCAATGATAGACTGGATTAAGAAAATGTGGCACATACATACCGTGGAATACTATGCAGCCATAAAAAAGGATGAGTTCATGTCCTTTGTAGGGACATGGATGAAGCTGGAAACCATCATTCTCAGCAAACTATCACAAGGACAAAAAACCAAACACTGCATGTTCTCACTCATAGGTGGGAATTGAACAATGAGAACATGTGGACACAGGAAGGGGAACATCACACACCGGGGCCTGTCGTGGGGTGGGGGCAGGGGGGAGGGATAGCATTAGGAGATATACCTAATGTAAATGACAAGTTAATGGGTGCAGTACACCAACATGGCACATGTATACGTATGTAACAAATCTGCACACTGTGCACATGTACCCTAGAACTTAAAGTATAATTGAAAAAGAAAAGAAAAAGAAATTAACTACTTTCAGAGAATTACAATTCTGCTTCTTAATTTTTAAAAAAGTGTATACAATGCATTAATGCCATGGATATAAGGCTAATTGTTTATGGTTCCTATAGCAGTCTGAATTTTAATAAGAGGTGGGAACAGAATTATTTTTTCTTTGTTTTGGAAGCTGCAAGAACTTGACTCTGTATTTTAGAGACATTGTTAATAGTAGGTGGTGGAAAAGTTAAAGGTCTACATCTCTTTACACTGTTACTTGGGCAAGCATATTGAGTCTTGTGCAAGATATTCCAGTGAATCTTAAATATGAGTTAGAACATATGCTAATGTTTTCATTTGTAGGTATTTAGACACTTATATGGCTTAGTTCATTTTTTCTTGCATATTTGTTTTCTTACATTGACGCTCATAAAATTTTTCAATAGAATGATAAGAAACATTTTTTCCATGTCATTTTCATGCCATTCATTTAATATTTCTTTCATGACATAAATTAGCTGATTGGAAGTTTTCTGGGTAAAAATTATTTATTTATTTATTTAATGGGTAACAAAATATTGTATTAAACAAAGTACTAGTTGGTTATTTTAATACTTTGTTTGGGAGATAATCAAGTCAGCTTTATCTTTCCATCCTACTCCCACTTTTTCTTGTACTCTTCTCTCCCTTTTTCTTAATCTATACCTGTGTATATGAGGAGTGGGCAGAAAAGGGACAGAAAATATATTGCCACCCTCCCATCTTATGGCATGTAGTCAGACTTTTTTGTGAAATTTCTCCAGCATTGAGAAGTGTTTGATCTCTACTTGAAAATCAAGGTGCAACTTGAAATAGTCATAATGTGAATAATGACTTAGATTAATACACAGAGTTTTTATTCTTTCTACAGTGGTGAATCTCATATTCCTGTTGTCTTCTGCTATACGTGATACTTTAGAGGGATTTGAAAAATTTCCAAGGGAAAATGTATTTTTTTCTAAGAAACCCAGAATACACTCAATTTCCCTTTTATTATATTACATTGTTGCATGTTTTATTAATTGAATAATAAAATTATTAAATATCTGTATACAGGGATATCTATATATAAGAAAATGGAGAGATTATGTGAACATTCCTAAATTATCTGATATACCTGTGTTCCTGATTTCTTATTAAAATGCAGTTTCATAAAATGGTCATTTATTTTCTCCTGAGTACTCATGTTAAAGAAATAGCTCCATGCTCTTTAAAAAACTATGTGCTTATCATCAGCATAGTGGCACTGGCTTTATTAATTTCTAATTTTTTTTAGAAATTCATAAAGCTTAATTAATTTCAAAAATTTTAAATTTTAATCCTGATAAAACAAAAATTTAAAAACTTTAGCAACCACTTAGGAAAGCCAGGATAATAGACTTAAATATTATATTTTTAAGTGTTATTACTTAGGGTATTTGGATGGAAATACTTCTTCTAACCTTAAAAATGCTAAATTCCCCTTGTTTCCAAACTGAACAAATGTTATTCGTGTGAAATGTCACTTTAATAAACATGTCTATGTTTATTACCTCTGTTACTGAGACTCTGTAGACTAAAAATTTTTTGAAAAACTGAATCTATTCTTGAATTTAACTCTCAAGGACAGGGTTCATGGTATTGAAATGGCATAACTATCACGATAGGTATAATGAAATGTATTGATAATATGTTAAAATTTTCAAATAATTATATAAAATTATTCCCAGGTTCACACAATCCTTTGTGGGCAATAAATAATATGTCACAAATATGAATGAGATGGCCAGGTAAAAATGATGTGCACCAGGGCAGGTGCAGTGGCTCACACCTGTAATCCCAGCACTTTTGGAGGCAGAGGCGGTGGATCACCTGAGGTCAGAAGTTCAAGAGCAGCCTGGCCAACATGGTGAAACCCCGTCTCTACTAAAAATACAAAAATTAGCCGGGCATGATGGCAGGCACCTGTAATCCCAGCTTATCGGGAAGCTGAGGCAGGAGAATCATTTGAACCTGGGAGGCAGAGGTTACATTGAGCTGAGATTGTGCCACTGCACTCCAGCCTAGGTAACACAGCAAGACTCTGTAAAAAAAAAAAAAAAAAAAAAAAAAAAAAAGATATGCACCCGTAGTCCCAGCTGCTCGGGAGGCTCAGATGGGAGAATAACTCGAGCCCAGGAGTTCCAGGCCAGCCTGGGCAACATACTGAGACTGTCTAAAAAAAAAATTTCTTTTTAATGATAGAGAGTGATAGTACTTATGCCCAAGTAAAGGACGCGTGTCTCCTCCTAAATGCATTGGAATTAGAATTTTAAAAGAGAAATATTCTGCTAGTCATCTATACACTGTTCCCATCACTTTACTAATTCTACATCATTCTTTACTACCATTTTGAAAGTTTCTTTGTGAAGTGGCAAATTTTGGGACTAAACACATGTTTCTATTTGAAAAAAGTCTTATTTTTTAACTGAAAATACAAAGGCATACACTTGTATGTGATTCTTGTGAATATACAATCTTCTCTCTCTACTCGATGTGACTTTTCTAGAAGGGCTTTGAGGCATGAATATGAATTAGGCCATTTTTGCTTCCCAGTATTCTTCCTTACGCCTTGGTCAGAATATATCATCATCACCATGTTTGAGCTGACTCTTCAAATAGAACATATTGTTATAATAATTACCAAGCCCTAGCCTCTTATATTTGAGCTGCTCTCCTAAGTAGGAATTTGATTCACAACATATTGTAGGAATCTATGCATTTTAATTGTCCTTCTCTGTAACCTGACTGTGAAGCACTCCAATGTCAAGGATGTTGAATAATTCATCTTTGTCTTCTAGCACTTAACTGCAGTTCCTTGCATATGATAATTCTATTTAGAATTTATTAAGTATCTTCTCTATGCTAGGCACTTTGGTAATCACTCAATGTAGCCTTAACTAATTAACAAATTAATGAATGAAAGTTGACTTAATACTTCATGTTTGATGGCTAGAAGAAAAAGAAAAAGACCCATTTGTTCCATTCTGAGGGTGAAAGGACTGGTGTAATTGGAAATGGGTGCATATAGTAGCAGACTCACAGTATCTGGCCGAACTTAGTATCTGCTAGTCTGATGCCCATAAAGGAGAAAAACACTGCAAGAGAAAAAACTATTGGAAAAATACCACTTGTGGGAAAATGAATTCCTGTGGTTTTAAATAAGTTTATGGAATTCAACAGATAAATATTACTATAGAACAACATATTTCAAAATTGAAATAAAATATAAATAGCATTAGACTGTTGGGCAATAATTATTCATGGATAACTATTATTTGTGTACATCTTAAGAATGAGGCACTTTTGGAAAAGGCAGTCTCATGCATACAATCTTTGACCGGCATTAGGCCACAAACATTTGCTTTATATAAAACATTTATTTTATATAAAACTCCCGTTATAAAACTTTTGTATTCTCTAAGTTCAAGGTCCCTAGGAACTTCTGTAAAGCAACTCCCTGTGTATATCATTTAATCCTCTTCATAGTACCCTTTATAAATTGTGGAAAGGGGACTAGTACAAAAGAATAATGACATACTGGCTACTGATATTGATCTGTGTAATAAAGCATTTTCTGTCTCTGACTGAGGAGTCCTGTTTCTCTACCATCATCTATGAAACTGTGGCAATCTCACATAACAACTTGCAAGTAGAGTAAAATCTCAGTCCCTTCAGAGCTCTTGACATAGACCTTCCTGGAATTTGGTATTCATTAACATTAGCCATGTTTGACAATAACTTACCATCTTTTCTTAGTATCCTTTTCCAGCTCTGAGAATTTTAAAATAAATGGGTAAATGTAACAAATACTAATTAATATTTCTCAATGATGGCATAATTGCCAGTAAAATCATCCACTTTGGTATCACTGTATAACTTTTATAGCGGAAAATAAGACACAAAAGTAGGCTGGTGTAGAAAATTCACCATGGATTTAGATATTGAGCTACATTCATATTTTTAAGGACATAAGTAAGGCTAGTAATAACTAATAATCTACATAAGTAATGGAAAGAGTGTTTTGATACTTACATAAAGATATTTGAAATATAATTATTAAAATATAAAGAAGGTTTTTAATCAATATGTATATGTGGTACATTTTTCAAATCTGTGGCTTGTGGGCTTAGGATAATTTTATTTAATTTTCCTTACTGAAATAAAAAAGATCTTCTAAGAACGAGTCTTCCTGTGAAATGAGAAAAAAGTTTTTAAAGAGTTTCTATACTGAATATTTTAAGTATCCACACATTACTACAATCTGTAGACCACAGAGCATAGCAGATTCTCACGTTGGAATTGTGAAGCTAAATATTGTTGAGTTACTGCAATGGAACATATGTTTATGACTTAGTCTCTCACCTCTAATAATAGTCTTGTTATAATTGCACCACAAAACGTGTTGGTTTTAAAACATCAGATTATTAGGGAAAAATGTAATAAAATATTCTAAAATATTTTAATACTTAAACAAACACTTAAAAACCATAAAGTAGGCTTTAAAAAAACTGTCTTTTAATTCCTTTTTAAATGTTCTTTTTAAATTTTTTCCTCTGCTTTCTCGATGCAATACTTAATATATTTCAGCAGCAACTTTAAAGAAATACTTTTCTGGTTATTTCTGTTTGAAGGGTCTTGAACAATACAATATAGTGTATACACTACAATTCTTTAAAGAAGCTCAGAAGATATAGTGTATATATAGAGCCAGTCCAAGTCCCAAAACTGAAGAACTTGCTGGAGTCCGGTGTTTGAGGGCAGGAAGCATCCAGCACGGACAAAAGATGTAGGCCGGGAGGCTATGCCAGTCTGGTCTTTTCACATTTTTCTGCCTATTTTATATTCCAGCTGCACTGGCAGCTGATTAGATGGTGCCCACCCAGATTAAGGGTGGGTCCGCCTTTCCCACCCACTGACTCAATCTCATTTGGCAACACTCTCACAGACACACCCAAGATCAATACTTTGCATCCTTCAATCCAATCTGGTTGACCCTCAGTATTAACCATCACACTATGTGAGGTCAATCATATCATGGTAAATAAGATCTGTGTTGGGGCTCCCTTACTTGCATTCAAGTATCATTTTTCATTAGAATATAATAGCACGTGGGCAGGGTCTAATGTGTATGGAATGCAGTGTTCCAAACAATGTCTATTCATTTTCATACATAATTTTACCTGGTAGCATGGTGTGTCAGGGATCCCCAAAGCCACCCTCAGGCTTGATCATTTACTAGTGTGTCCGGAATTGGTGGGTTCTTGGTCTCACTGATTTCAAGAATGAAGCTGCGGACCCTCGAGGTGAGTGTTACGTTCTAAAGGCGGCGTGTCCGCAGTTTGTTCCTTCTGATGTTCGGATGTGTTCGGAGTTTCTTCCTTCTGGTGGGTTCGTGGTCTCGCTGGCTCAGGAGTGAAGCTGCAGACCTTCACAGTGAGTGTTATAGCTCTTAAGGCGGCACGTCTGGAGTTGTTCGTTCCTCCCGGTGGGCTCGTGGTCTCGCTGTCTTCAGGAGTGAAGCTGCAGACCTTCGCGGTGAGTGTTACAGCTCATAAAAGCAGTGTGGACCCAAAGAGTGAGCAGTAGCAAGATTTATTGCAAAGAGCAAAAGAACAAAGCTTACAGTGTGGAAGCGGACCTGAGCGGGTTGCCACTGCTGGCTAGGGCAGCCTGCTTTGATTCTCTTATCTGGCCCCACCCACGTCCTGCTGATTGGTAGAGCCGAGTGGTCTGTTTTGACAGAGCGCTGACTGGTGCGTTTACCATCCCTGAGCTAGACATAAAAGTTCTCCAGGTGCCCATCAGATCAGTTAGATACAGAGTATGGACACAAAGGTTCTCCAAGGCCCCACCAGAGCAGCCAGACACAGAGTGTCAATTGGTGCATCCACAAACCTCGAGCAAGACACAGGGTGCTGATTGGTGTGTTTACAATCCCTGAGCTAGACATAAAGGATCTCCACATATCCACCAGACTCAGGAGCCCAGCTGGCTTCACCCAGTGGATCCCGCACCGGGGCTGCAGGTGGAGCTGCCCAACAGTCCTGTGCCGTGCACTCGCACTCCTCAGCCCTGGGGTGGTCGATGGGACTGGGCGTCGTGGAGCAGGGGGTGGCGCTCGTCAGGGAGGCTCCGGCTGCACAGGAGCCCATGGAGGGGGTGGGAAGGCAGCTAAGGCCCCGTGAGAAATCGAGCACAGTGCCGGTGGGCACCGCTGGGGGACCCAGTACACCCTCCGCAGCCGCTGGCCTGGGTGCTAAGCCCCTCATTGCCCGGGGCCGGCGGGCCGGCCGGCTGCTCTGAGTGGGGGGACCCGCCAAGCCCATGCGCACCCGGAACTCCAGCCGGCCCGCAAGCGCCGCGCGCAGCAACGGTTCCCGCTCGCGCCTCTCCCTCCACACCTCCCTGCAAGCTGAGGGAGCCGGCTCCCGCCCCAGCCAGCCCAGAAAGGGGTTCCCACAGTGCAGCTGTGGGCTGAAGGGCTCCTCAAGTGCCACCAAAGTGGGAGCCCAGGCAGAGGAGGCGCCGGGCCAAGAGCGAGCGAGGGCTGTGAGGACTGCCAGCATGCTGTCACCTCTCACTAGGACATGCAGGACTCAGAAACTGCTATATTCATGTTTATGGTTATCACAGTGAAATAATACAGATCAAAATCAGCAAAAAGAAAAAGTGCATTGGGTGAAGTCCAGGAGAAACCAAGAGTAAGCTTCCAGGTGTTTCCTCCCAGTGAAGTCAAAGATGGATGTACTTACTCTCCCAGAAATAAAAGGTGACAACATGTGTAAGGTGTTGCCAACCTGGGAAGTTCACATGAGCCTTTCTTCAGGATTACTACTGGAAATTAGTCACCTAAGCATGACTGACCTCAGCTATCAAAGTCCAGCACCATTACCTCCTTCCCTCTCACTATGTCAGCAAAAGCAGGCATTCACTTTAAATCATGGTGTAAAGATAAAACACTGACACTGCCCATAGATCTAGATATATTGCCAGAGGAACTCAGTGAAGATAAACTTACTGAAATAAATGAGGAAAATAGTTGTGATGAAAAGGATCAAAAAGTCTCAGAAGGAATGATGCTGCCAAAAGAAAAAGAGAAAAATTACACTAAAGGAACTCTAGGAGGTATTTCCCAACATTGAAAGTGAGAAGAATAACATGTTGTTAGATGATTCAAACCTAAAGAGCTGTATGACAAATTGTCATGGCATAGAAAAGACTACTGCTCCATACTGCAAGTTACGGTGAGTAGGAAGTACTGTTTAAACTACTCTTGTTCATTTTTAATTTTTTTACAAAAATACAACTTAATGTTTAATGTTTAATGGTTTAAGTTGGTGCACTAAGTAAATATTAGTTTTAGTAGTTTTTCATTTCCCGATACATTTATAACTGAAAGAGAGTTTTTAATGTTTTGACAAAAAAATTTTTAAAGGTCATGGGACAATTGTACTTTTTCCTATTAATTATTTAAAAGTACTTTTTGTTTTTAATTGTGGTAAGAAACACATAACATAAATTGTACCACATTAATGATTTTTAAGTGCATAGTTCAACAGTGTTAATTATATTTACATTGTTGAGCAACAGATTTTCAGAACATTTTCATCTTGCAAAACTAAAACTCAGTACCCATTAATCAACAACTCCCCATTTTCTCTTTCCCCCAGCTCCTGTTAACCACTGTTCTACTTTCTGTTTTTATGAATCTGACTACTTTAGGTATCTCATATAAGTGAAATCAATACTATTTGTCTTTTTGTGATTGGCATATTTGACTTAGCATGATGTTATTAGGATTTGTCCATGTTGTAAAATGTGACAGAATTTCCTTCTTTTTTAAGACTAAATAATGCATCATACACATATGCCATCTTTTGTTTATCCATTCATCTGTAGATGGACATTTAGTCCCTGTCTCCAGAGAAATATACTTGGAAAATAAATTGTATTAAGTGTTCACATAGCCTTAAAGAAAAATGTTCACATTCAGACACATTCATACTTATGCTCAGATGATAATACACTCATATGTATCTATTAGATGTTCCTTTCACTGATTTAATACTTTATATTAATTTCAAAGACTCTTACAGTCATTATCAGAATGCAGATTTATTTATAGTCCTTCATGTTTCTAGGATTAAGATTTTCATCTGCTATTTTGAACATGCATTCATCCAACAGATGTTTACTTGACTTCTGCTACATTCCAGAAGCTGTGCTGGGTGGTTGGAATACATAAATTGATAAGCTCTCTGTCATATTAGAAAGTATATTTTCACATGGGGAGAAAGTAAACAAGTATGTATCATAAACAAGAAAATCGAGTAGTATGTCAGACAGTAGGTATTCTGGAAAAAAATAAAAAATATAGAGCAAGATGAAGCAGGGTGGATGTAAAGAGGAGAGAGTAGGCAAGTTGTAGTGCTTAACAGGATGGTCAGGGAAGTCTTTAGTGAACAAAACTTACATGGGGTGAAGGCTTTGTCCTTGTGGATATAGGGTGAAGAAGATAATCTAAGTGGCACAAACAGCCAGTGAAAAGCTCCTAAGGCAAGAGCAAACCTCTTATGTTCAAAGAAAGTAGAATCCAGCATAGCTTGAGCAGAGGCAACAAGGGTAAGAAAGGTAGTGGATGAGATCAGAGAAGGGGCTCTGATCATTGAGAGGACTCTGGCTTTCACTGTAAGGAAATGGGAATGAAGCCATAGCAGGGTTTTGAGTAGAGGACTAAGTGAATGGACTCTCTTTGTTAAATGGCTCACTCCAGCTACAATGTTCAGAAAAGTCCATGGGGCTAGGGGACAAAAATGGAAATGAAGAGATCACACCAGGGATACTAGAGTTATCCAGACAAAACATTATGTTGGTAGCAGTGAAAATGGTGAGGACTCACTGGGTTCTAGATACATTTGAAGAGTAGAGAATAATGGGTTTCCTAAAGTGATGGATTTGGAGTGTAAATGATGACAAGCTTTGGCCTGATTATTTGAATGTACGGAACTGTTAATCATCTGAGATGAGGAAAGCTGTTGGAGAAACAAATCTCTGGGAAAAAATCAATTAAGTTTGACAACTTGATTTTGAGAATTTCATATTTTTAAAAGGGGGAATGCTATAAAGTCAGTATGTTAAAAAGGTTTTGAGTTATGGAGATAGGTATGAGCTGTAGATTTGTATTTGGAAGTTGGAGAAATCAACAGCTTTGAAAGCAGGGCCAATTACATAATAGGTGGGATCCAGAGCAATAAAATGTGAAATACCCTGTTCAAAAGACAGAAAAGCCATTTTTTAATTCAGCACTCTCTCTTTCAACGAGTGAGTTTACATCCTCACAGACACTCAGGTCCCCACCTGGCAGCAAAGGGCACAGGCCCCCAATTTTAACCCTCCTTACACCCACACCCAGGCCCCTTGCAGGCGCAGAAGGTGGCAGTGATGGCTGGGTGTGGGCAATAAAGCAGGAGGCAGAGAACCTATCTTGGAGAGGTGGGGGGTGGTGGGAGGCGAGAACGCATGCACCTACCTTGAAATGTAAGTCCTATAGCTTTAAATGACTTTGAATTTCTTTGTGGAATTTTATAAGACAGATTATATTACTCAATGATTTAAGCACATGGGTGTATTTTCTTTTTGTTTCTTTGTTGTTGTTGTTTGTTTGTTTGTTTTGAGATGGAATTTTGCCCTGTCGCCGTCACCCAAGCTGGAATGCAATGGCATGATCTCAGCTCACTGTGACCTCTGCCTCCCGGGTTCATGCAATTCTCCTGCCTCAGCCTCCTGAGTAGCTGGGATTACAGGTGCTCACCACCATGCTCGGCTACTTTTTGTATTTTTAGTAGAGATGGGGTTTCACCATGTTGACCAGGCTGGTCTCAAACTCCTGACCTCAGGTGATCTGCCCGCCTCGGCCTCCCAAAGTGCTGGGATTACAGACGTGAGCCACCGTGACCGGCCACACATGGGTGTATTTGCTTAACATTTGGGCAGCCTCTGTTTTTAAAGAAATCCTTTGGACAAAACCAAGGTGGTCAAATCATTAATCTACTAATTTTTTTCCACAAATATTTCTTGATCATTTACTATAGTCTTTAAATCCCTAGGATAAATTTTTTTTAAAGATTAAGTGAAATTATATTATTAATATTTATTTTAAAATTGTGCCTTTTATTTGAATACTCTTAAGACATTTATGTAAATAGCAACCCTTTTTATAGATAAATACACATTACAAAATATCAGTTGGCTATTTTAAATAACTTAATTTTTGATGTTTATTTTAAAATCATCTTATTACAATATTAGCATTTCTAATTTTGTTTTACCACCCACATAACAGTTTTTTAATGTGTAAAACCTGGGTTAGAATAAACTTAACACATAGCACATTTATGCAATGAAAATTATAACAAGATTGTACTAAAAGGTTTCATTTCTAACCTTGATTCATCACTATTGACTTTAAAATAGAAGATGTACCTTTCTTTAAAAATTATGGAGATGCAAGATTAAAAACACAAAACAGCAAAAATGCAGGCTAAAATAAATATAAAATAAAAAGAAACAGTGGAGTTGTGGAAAGAATAGTTATAAGGACAAATGCTTTTTCAGGAAGTAGATTATATACCAAAGCAATTCCAAAAGTAAGTGTAATTATTTTTAACAGTTGTAGTTAATTCTTCTGAGACATACATATAGTTCTGTATTTTAAATATTTTCCATGCTGTTTTATGTTGGAAGTGACTTGTCATGGACATTAAATTTATGCAAAGTCAATTGTACTATACATTTATTATGTTTAATGTAAATAATGATTCATATTTTAAAGATAAGATTGTTTATGTACAGAATAATGCTTTGATAGAAATAGTGATATTACATTCAATAGTGAAAATATATCAGCAATATTCCTACGTCATATTCTAGTATCAAATTAGCGTATGGTAAAATCTAGTTCTGGTTTTTACAGAAGCTGACTTATTAAACTTATTTAACCCATTTTAAAACATGCTTATTATAAGGTCCTTCACTTTTCCCTATTTTATTCCTTGTCCTGACAGAAAAATATGAGTTTCTTGGCTGCTCTGTGACCCAGCCAGCTGCATGTTTTCCTCTGCAGGCTGAATCTAATAACGATGTTCAGGTTCTTGCCCAAAACACTGACAGAAACTTGCCCTGGCCCTGAGCCAAGTTCCTTAAAGTTCCTATAGACTCCATGCACCTCAGCCCCTCCTTGTAAATATATTGAGATAGAATATCCCTTGTATCACTTTCCTTTGGAGGATACACTGCAGCCCCACCGCTCCCAATATAAGTAAATTCCTCTGATAAATGCTTTGAATTGCTCGCCCTGGCATTTAGTGCTTCTTTCTTTGGAACCAGAACCAACCTCTCTCAAGATGGTTTGGGACACCTCCTCTTGGGAATACCTCTGCCACCACTTTTGGGGTGACTATAGGTTCAGGTTCAGCAGGACAGAACCTGTGCTTGATTAAAAATTGCCATTTTAATTAAAAATGAGAAAATAACCAGGCTGCTTGCCATTTTGTTCACCTTCCTTCATTGTTTCCTTTTTCCCTTTTCCCCATTATTATTTTGGAATATCGAATTCATCTGTGAGATTTACTTGCAGATTGATCTTTTTAGGCACTTGCACTTCTTTTGGTGCCATATAAAATGCAGCATTAAATGTTCAATTGTGTATTCTTTCCAATTGTTGAGGTTTTTTTCTTCAATTGTAATTTGAGATAGTCTATAAGAGGCAAAATTTCTCATTTTAATTTTGTCTAAAACTCCAAAAATTATTGACTACAATGTCAGAATGGTTATCATGGATTGTTTTTGTGTAACGGAGGGAAGATACCTATTAGAACGTCAACCATTTGACATTCTTACTCCTCACATTAAAGAAATGATAAATATTCTGTATGTATATAATTAATAATGTTATCAAATTATTCATTTTGAAAAATTTAGTTGAAATTTATAAGATAATTTATATAATGGCAAGTTGCTTAGCGTCTCTAGGTGAGCCCATAATTGCATTATAAATGCCCCTGTAATCAGCACTGATAGCAATCTCAGATGTGTTCTACTTGTTCCCATGGAGAGAAGTGCTCAAGCATTCTGTTTTGAATGAAAACTCACATTAACATGCATGGATCTATTATGTTATATATCTTCATATAAATTTTACATCTTTTAAACTTCAGGAAATATGTATATGAATATGAGCAATCAATCAATGAATAGGTTTTAATTATCTTTAACTTCTCCATGTTGTTGGAATTTAGAATTTCTCTAACACAGCAAGCTTGACACTTCTATATGTAACTAAATATTCAAGATTCATGAAACTTATAATTTAGGCTCATTTTCTTCATTTTTTTAATTGAAAGCATTCAATTCTGTATATAAAACTCTTTTCCTTCCTAAGAAATAAAATCAAATTCATGCCTGTCTAAAAGCAGAAAATTAAGTTATATTGTGAGTGTGACCCATTTAAAGCAGCTCTATTTTATGCCTTACAGTTTTAAATGGACCAACTTATTTAAGTAACTGAACATAGGCTTAGAAGGGAAAATCTAAAAACTGGAAGAGTGAGATGATGATATCTTGTAAATTTCCCTCCTCTGTGATCCATTGGCTTGTCTAAGCTTTATTTTTGTTTCTTTTTTTCTCTTCTGTAGGTTATTTCCTGTAGAGACAGTAGGAAAAAATGAGGGTTATTTTTTCTGTTCTTGCTATTGAAAAATAAATCTCTGTTTTACATTCAGTGTTTCATTCTGCTCTAAGTATCTTAGGTAATATGCATATCTACTTTATAGGTATTGCCTAAAGCATAAAATAATGTAACACAAAATTAATGAAATGGGTTCTCTTATTTCTCTTTTGAAGAGAGTGTCAATGTTTATGAAAGTAATAAATTGACCAGTAGCTAGGCAAGTTCAAGTTGTTCTTTTTTTTTTTAATAAAATTGTTGCTGGATAAACATTTTGATCAGAGGCATGCTCACTGGAGGTCTTTCTAAGGACAGCTTGCTAGTGATGTCAGATTAAGAAGTGCAGGCTAATGTTCTGGGACCTTCTGTATACTAAAGCCAACAGAACAGGCTGAGATAAAGTGCCCTGTTCCTGTCAATGTTAGATGGGTTGTATAAGCTCTGTCTGGCAGCTTGTGAAATTATCTTTCCAAGAGAGACAAGAAGGGTGGAGATGTTATTTAAATAAGCATCAAAAGTACCCTCTGCTTAGTTATTCAGGGCCAAAAAATTAGCATAAAAATTCTAGTTCTGTAAAAATGTACATTTTTTCAAACAACATTAGGCAACCCACAAGCTTTAGACAAACAACTGGCACATTGCTTCTGACATGAAAAATGAACCCCAACCACATGGAAAGCACATTCCAGCTATAATACTTGTCTTCTCATCATGGATCATAGCTTTGGCCTGGAGTCTTCCATTCCTCTTTGCTGAAGTAACAGCAGTGAGAGAAGCCAGTATCTTGGGGCCTTCTGTTGTGTCCAGGTCTTAATCATGGCCCTGCATAGGCAAAAATGTGTCAAAGTGGTTGGCAATATAATGACCCAGAAGTGTTAGCCCTTTTGGCAAAATGCAGGCCAGCATAAGGTTGTTCCATATGTGCTTCCAGTGAAGTACTGATTTGCCAGATCTCTCAAACAGCCTAGCCATGAGCACCGCGAGCATTGGAAATTTACCATAATGGTAAATGAAACAGCAAAATAGCCTTTCATTAACTTCACATCTGAACTAAGGACAGAATTCCAGGTGATTAGAATGTCTTATTTTTGAAATCCAGTCAAAATCATTTATGATGTACAATGATTGAGTTTTAGGACAAGAGGAAGGAAGACAAATTTATTTCAAATTTCTCATATTTGGATGAGAAAACAGAAATCTAGAGAAATTAAATATAATGTCCATAAAATAAAAAAATTGAAAATGTAATCTAGGTTTTCAAACCCTGGGTTATGAACTCTTGTAACTGCACAAAAGTGACTTTACCCTGTGGAGAGTTAAACTAGTGGTTTGTTCATTTATTTGGCAAATATGATTTGAGATTAATGGTGCATCAAGTACTGACCTAGAAACTGAAGATAAAGAGGTAAGTCGGACAACGGGGTTCATGGAGCTCAAATTCTAGGGTGGGGAGACAAAGAATAAGTAAGTAAAAAAAATAACAAAATAATTTCAGATGAAGAAAAGTGTTGCTAAATTGTTCAGTCAATCAAATAGCCAATCAATCAAATAGCCACTGTGAAGAGAGAATGGGGAAGGTTACTCTGGATTTAGTGGTAAAAGAAGGAATTCCTGAAAAAATGATATTTGAGCTGATATCTTAATAGTAAAATTAAATCATCCTATTACATGGTCTTGGGGAGAACATTTCATGCAGAAGGAACACAAAGTGTTAAAGCCTTAAAATGAAAATGATCCTCATGTGTAAAGGAATAAAAGGAAAACCATGGTGGCAATAGTAGATTTGACAAGGAGGAGAGTCTTATGGAATGAGGTAGAAGAGGCAGCCAGTGTCCACATTATAAAAAGTTTAGTAAACCAGAGTAAAATAGTTGCTATTTTGTTGCAAATATAATGAAATAATTTTCTAGGGTATTAAAGAGGTTAGTGACATCATCCTATTTGTATTTTGGAAAGATAACCCTGGCAGGAAAGGTAAGGGGGAGTACGAATGTATTTATGGAGACTGCTTTGGAGTCCAGGCAAGCTAAATGGTGGCTTGGACTAGAATTTTAATATGGAAAATAGAACATAATATTGGACATATTTTGGAGACAAAGTTGAATTTGTTGATGGATAAATTTTAGGGATGAGGGGAAAGGGAGTGTCAAAAATAACTTCTGAGATTTGGCTTCAGTAATTTGTTAAATAGAAATGGACTTTATTTAGATAGAGAAGGAACCAAAAAGAAGTAGAAATTTTTGTTGGGTGGGGGAAGATAATCCAGAGTTCTATTTTGGCCATAAAAGAAGTTTGAGACAGTCATCTAAAATTCCTGGGAAAGTGTCAAGAAGGTAGTAGTGTATAAAACAATGCAAGTCAGAGGAGCAATCAGAAGTATACATGTATCTTTCTCAGTTGGCATTGGGTCAGCATGTCTTGAAGTGTACCTCTAGGTATATGGAACATCTAGGGGGAGAGTTGTTTTGCTGCTTTCAGAGTCCTCTTTCTCCATCAACCTTTAACATCTCCAAGTTAGAGCACATATTATTAGACTATACTACTGCTCCTCAATGTACCCCTCTACAGATTCTCAAGTTGTTCTTATTCCCTGAAAATTTTAGGATACAATTTACATGCTTTCTCTCCAATACTACTCTTGCCGTAGTCTTAATTCTGAATATCCATATGGGCAATCATTCTCATACCCTAGCTTCAGAGTTTCATGATCTGTAATAATCTGCTGCCCCAACATACCTACTTACTTAGTCACTTACCATCTAGATCTTGCCACTGCCTCCACAGACTCAAATTTGAGCATCCTATTTCCTAACAGCCATCTTCTGCCTTTCTCATGGTCCCTCTTATACTTAGATTCCAGCTATTCTCTCACCAATATTTGACTGAATTTTTCCTCTTTTTTCCTCTAAGCCTCTCATAATGATATCATTGTAATCACTTCCTTCCATCTGTTCTTTACATGTTTGCCCTCTTAACCCTCTATATTTCCTGCCAGTCAAACTCTAAACACAAGTTAAATCCAACCTTTTTCCCATTCTATGCCTAACTCTGGGCAATTAAATGTGGCTAGGAATAAGCAATCATGCGTATGTATTTCCATTTAAATTTGATACTCACTAAGTTCAGATGGCCCTTAAGTAACTTGTTGAATTTCCATTGCCAGTTCACTTTTTGACAGTTCCTGACAATTCTTTAACAGTGTCTATGTCTTCCAACTTTTAACACCTTTGGTTTTCATTCAGTCTTGGGCTGATAACTTTGCTTTATATTTCATTGGTGGGCAAAAAAATATATATAAAGTTAGAAGAAAATAATCTGGAAATCTCCACTCTCAAATCTACCAATCTCTGTCCATATACCCTACTATCTCTCCTATTATTATGGAATATTCTCCATGCTCACGACAAAGCCATCTTATCCATTTGTGCAATGAATCCCGTCCCCCAGCAGTTCAATGACATTGCCCCAGGAATTGTCCCCTCTCTCTTCTCCATCAATATTTTCCCCTCATCCTAAATAATCCTCATTAGCCTATTGACCTGTGGTTACACCTGATATTAATCAAATTCTTCCTCTATAAACCTACATTCTCCTTCAGGTATCACCTCGTATTTCTGGTAATGTATTCAGCAAAATAATTTACAGCAGCTCTCTGGAGCCTACCAGCCATTCCTGCCTCCTCCCTCTATTTATTTCACACTCTTGTAGCACTTTATTGCTTCTACCTTCAGAAAATATATCTAGTTCATTGACTACTCTTCATCTCAACTAATACCACCCTGGATCAAGCCATTATTTTCTTTTGCTCAGCCTATAATTGACACCATTTGGTTTCCCTATATGAATTTCCTGCTTTCCTAGAGGAGTTACTGATACTCTTAAAATACAAGTCTAATTATTTTTCTTGCTAAACCCCCTTCACAATAACTTCCCATTGCATTGTAAAAAGTAAATGTAATTGTTTTACATTTCTCATTTTTCCATCTTCACCGTAAGGCTGTCTCTGTTGCTGCAGTCCCACTACTGTCTTTCCTCTCATACCCAGCCTTTTTCCACTATAGGGCCTTTGCATGCACTGTTCCTCTTGGCATCACTGGTTCCTTTCATTTCTCAAGGCTTAGAAAGGACTTTCCTAAATCCTCCTAAATAGAACTTGTTATTATAACATCATACTTCCTTCCTTCATAGCATTTTTTCAATTTATAAATACATATTTACTTTTTATCTGTTTTTTTTAGACTATCAATTTCATGAAAGTAGAAACTATGTTTCATTAATTACTGTTCTAATACTTGGTAGTATGCTGCTTGCTACGTAGTAAATGTTTAACAAACAGTTGTTAAAAAGAAAAACAGTAACAACAAACACAGCTCTCTGTACTCCCTGGCTTCACTGACACTCTTTCGTTTCTCTCTTGTATCAACTCCAGTCAGATTTCTTATTCCATCTAGCTAGAGAAACAGTTCTTATTAGAGGCACCTGAGACCTCAATGTGATCAAACTCAACCAGTAATTGATTATTTTCTTTCCTAGCTTCTGGGATTATCACCTTATTGAGAATTTCCTAAATCACTGGTGCTTCTTCTCTGTTTCCTCTGCTGGTTCCACTTAATTTACACTTACAAATTTGGAGTATATTGGGGTTCAGTCTTTATCTTAGACAGCTTCTCTTGTTTATCCACACTAATTTCTCATATCCTCAGTACACTATAAACCATAAATTTCGACTTCAAGTCTGGGCATCTTTCTAGAGCTCTAAATATGAACATACAACTACATACTCAATATCTTTATTTTGATAACTAATAAAAATCTTAATATGTTAAAAATCAAATCTCTGATTTGATTGTAAATTCCACCAACTCTATTCTGCACTTCAGAAAATGTCAGCATTATTCCTTTAATGCTTCTGGTTAAGGACTTTAGAGTAACTTTAATTGTTCTCTCTCTTTTTTTTTCATATCCCAAATCCAAATTATCTGCAAATCTCTCTTCCATTTATGCTGAGAATATTACCAGTTCTCACTCTACTACCACCTTTGTCCAACCTATTGTAGTTTTGTCTGTGGTATCTTTCAGTAGTCTTTTCTGGTCGTTAATTTCAGGTGTCAACTTGATTTGATTAAGGAATACCTAGAGAACTGGGAAAGCATTATTTTGGGGTGTATCTGTGAGGGTATTTCCAGAGGAGATTTCATGTGAGTCTGTGTGGACTAGGTGGGAAGGTCTTTCTTCAATGTGGGTGGGCACAGTCTAATTGGCTGGGGTCCCAGATAGAACAAAAACTGAAGAAAAGTGAATTAGTCTAGCTGTCTTGTGTAGCTAGGATATACTCTGTTTCTCCTGCCCTTGGACCTCAGAATTTCAGGCCTTTGGACTCCAAGACATACAGCATTGGCCACTCAGGTTCTCAGGTTTTTTGACTTGAAATGATTCATGCTACTGGCATCCCAAGGTCTTTGGTTTGCAGACCACCTGTTGTGGAACTTGGCCTCCATAATCATGTGGACCAATTCCCTTAATAAATCTCCTCTCTGTCTGTCTGTCTGTCTGTCTGTCTATCTATCTATCTATCTATCTATCTATCTATCTATCTATCTATCTCCTGTTGATTTTATCTGTCTGGAGAACCCTAACACCTCTTCTAAATGGTCTCTCTTATTTCTACTCTCGCCCTTCTAGTGTTCATTCTTCTCCTTTTTTTTTTTTTTTTTTTTTTTAGTTAATAAAACTGTGTTAGGGAATTCTGTTCAGTAGATTGTTTTTCCTCTTTTAATTATACTTTAAGTTCTGGGGTACATGTGCAGAACGTGCAGTTTTGTTACATAGGTTTACATGTGCCATGGTGGTTTGCTGCACCCATCAACCCGTCACCTACATTAGGTTTTTCTCCTAATGTTATCCCTCCCCAACCCCCACTCCCAGACAGGCCCTGGTGTGTGATGTTCTCCCCCTGTGTCCATGTGTTCTCATTGTTCAACTCCCACTTATGAGTGAGTACATGTGGTGTTTGATTTTTCTGTTCTTTTGTTAGTTTGCTGAGAATCATGGTTTCCAGCTTCATCCATGTCCCTGCAAAGGACATGAACTCATCCTTTTCTATGGCTGCATAGTATTTATTCCGTGGTGTATATGTGGCACATTTTCTTTATCCAGTCTATCACTGATAGACATTTAGGTTGTTTCGAAGTCTTTGCCATTGTGAATAGTGCTGCAAGTAGTAGACTTGCAGATTATCTGTATTTTAAAAGTTAACTCAGATAATGTCGCTTCTCTTTACATAATCCTGTGGTAAAACAAAAGCCCTTAGAATGATGCAGCAATGTCTCTGTGATCTCTTTGCTCCCTCTTCAGGGTCACTGTGTATCATTGTGCCTCTTGCTCACTTTGTTCCAATCATCTGGTTCTCCTTGATATTCCTTGGACACGCAAGGCACACTCCCACCCCACAGCATTTGCATGCTCTCTGGTTCCTATTCTTCAAATTCCTGTGTGGTTCCGTTTTTCACTTCCATATTGTCTTCTCTTTTAGTCTGTTTGTGTTGCTATGCAAGAATACCTGAGGCTGGGCAATTTAAAAAGAAAAGAGGTTTATTTGGCTCATGGCTCTGCAGGCTATACAAGAAGCACGGTGCCAGCATTTGCTTCCGGTGAGGGCTTCAGGCTGCTTCCACTCATGGTGGAAGGCAAAGCAGAGCCAACATGTACAGAGATCACATGGAAAGAGAAGGAAGCAAGAAAGAGAAAGGGAAGGTGCCAGCCTCTTTTTAAAACTAGCTCTTGGAGGTATCTTTCACAAGACTTAATAGAGTCAGAATTCACTCATTCCTGCAAGAATGGCACCGAGCCTTTCTTTCCTGAAGGATCTGCCACCATGACCCAAACACCTCCCATTAGGCCTAACCTACAACATTGGGGAATCACATTTCAACATGAAGCTTGGAGTGTCAAATATCCAAATTATAGCATCTGCCTTAAGCATCTTTTCTACAATGACTAACTTCATTCAACCCCATCCCACATTGTCCTGTTCTCCTTATAATACTCATTGGTACTTATAGCTTTTGTATTATCTGAAATACTATATTTAAAATTTTTTTTACCATTTCATCTCTAAATTATATTATTAATTCCATGAAGGAAGTTGTGTGTGTTTTGTTAACTGCCATATTCTATTGCCTAGAAGGCTGGCTGGAACTTACTGAGCATTTCATAAATCTTTGTTGAAACAATGAATATAGGTGCATTTTAAATTCAGGAAATTGTTAAGGTGGTGTTTCTCAACCTTGATATATCTTGAATATTATGTGATGCTATTTATTAGAAATTCTAATTAAGTAATTTTTAAATGCAGCTAGAATTCTGTATTTATAATAAAATAATTATAAGTTCTCATACATGAAGAATTGTACAGAGAAAAAGAACTTAGCCAGGGAAATTGCAATTGGTTCTATTTTGTGACATTATCAAATAGCAAATAGCATTTGTTATATTCTCTGTTACTTTTAAAATTTACACAACTTGGATTTGTAAAAAATTTGTAACAAGCTGGATTATTCAACCTGAGATTGAGTTTCTAATATAATGACCGTAGTGTTTTTTCATATTTAATATAATTGTCATTTTGCTTTTGTTATTGCACTAAAAAATTAAGACAAGTGAATAATACCTACAAATTTATACAAATTAGTATCTTAGTAATATACTGAATACGTTGCAGTTTTATTTTAACTAATGACTACATTCAAATGAAACATTAAAATTTTTATCTAAATTCGAATAGCACAGACCTATTTACCTTTCATATGTTTTTACATATCTTTATTGTTATATGTTGTTATTTGGTTTTATTTAGAGAGTATTGTCTAGACATAAAAAAAATCCAGCACTCCAAATGTCTATGCAGTTTAATGCACCATTTACCTTACTAGAAAGTAAGGCATCATACCTAAAGAAAGGAAGAGTAACTTACCCAGTGTCACAAAATGGCCTTTTACGAATTACTCCTCCATTGTCCACCCATCTGATACTTACTGTCTGGATTTCTTGGTTATAGTAAATCTAGATCTATCTATCTATCTATCATCTATCTATCTACCTATCTATCTATCATCTATCTATCATCTATCTGTCTATCTATGTGTCTATTTCTATCAGCTTCTTTTTTGTTCTTAATTGTTCGATTTATATATTATGAGAAAATGGTTATAATTTCCTGAGAGCTGAATTACCATAGTAGGCAAAAGAGTTGCAGCAGCAAGGACAACATTGCATTTCTAGATATTCCACAATGTTTCCCCTTTCCCATAAATTACAATTTAAGTAGTTCTCTCTTTGTTACCACAGCCCAACTGCTGATTACATGTCAACTCAGAAAATATATTCTAGGCAATTCGAAAGTAGTTCACTCACAGCTGCTAATCTTTTGTGATATGCAGGTGATTCAAAAAATCTTGATTTTGCAAAGGACTTTAAAGTATCTTCCAGAGGAATGATGATGCATTAAATTTTACCTGGCTTTCTTGTTTTTATTATTTCTAAAAACTTAATAGTCTTATCAGTATTTTTATTTACATTTGTGTTTCTTAAATTTCTTTTAAAATACTAAGCTCACATACCTGCATCCACCAAGAATAATTTGTGGCAGCTCTATTTGGTTAAATGTTCCTTGTATAGAATGTAATTACATTATTAATTTGGACCAATTTATATATTAAGCTAGGAGGCCTACAAAATAATTCCTGGCCAGATAGATATCACTAATGATAATTGATTTGGCAAGATCTTTACATATTAAATTCAACTTTAAAAGCATAGCTGAATTTTTATTTTAATTTACTATTTATGGATTATTTGCTTCATATGACTTCATATAATGCATTAATATTGATTTAATTGTAGAATGGCATTTGTAAAATGAACTTTCATTTCCTCATATTCATTATATAGTATTTTTTCCATTTATGTCACATATTGTTATGTAGTACTCCAAGGTATTCCTAAGTGCACTTTTAGTCACTTATATTAAGTAAATTAATTTATATTAATGCAATCATTTTTATTATTCTTTTCAATTTGTTCATTGCAAGATACATCTCTTTTGTAAGCTCATACTTACAGATATCCACACATAAAAGCTTTGGGTTCCCCCTTCTAGATATGGACTTATGTAAAAAAAAGTTGAATTTGTTGAAAATGACAATATTGCAATATAAGCAATTCATTTAAATGAACAAAACAATTTTGAAACTTTTTGTAAGAAAAATATGGTATATATACAAGGATATACATTTATTAAAATGACAACTATATATATATACACACACACATACCTGCATGTGTATATGTATATATACACACACCTGCGTGTATATATATACACACACACATACCTGCGTGTATATATATATACACACACACATACCTGCGTGTATATATATATACATATACACACATACCTGCATGTGTATGTATATATATATATACACACATACCTGTGTGTGTATATATATATATACACATACCTGTGTGTGTGTGTGTGTGTGTGTGTGTGTGTGTATATATATATATATATATACATACACAGAGAGAGAGAGAGAGACAGAGAGAGAGAGAGAGTGTATAGCAGGCACTATTGCAACCACTCATGTACTCTCAGATCCATTTCCCATTTTCATGTACTTGCCATGATGCATTAGCTCTCCCAGAAGCAACAACTGCTTCTCTTTGTCAGAGGGCTGTCCCCTGGCTGCCACAGTCTGTTTTGCCTACATGCACAAAGAGTTGCCCACAGATAAATGGAAGCATCCTGATATTTACAGGTTCATGTTGGCTGCTAACCAATGACTGGTGTAGGACTGACTAGTGCTCAGAGTTGCCATGCAAGTGTGAGGCAAAGTTATCTACCCTTCAAAATATTTTGCTTTAAATTGCACCTACTCATAATATTCTGCTAGGGTAGCTTTGAAAATCCTGAAATGAAAAGAAGTCCAGTTTTTAATGGGCCATGACTGACAAAAGACCAGTTTTTTAATGACGCATATTGTTGCAAGAACTTTGTTGTAAGAATGTTGAGGAAGCATATCAAAAGGCTAAGATAAGTATACATGTGAGAAGAGATCTTTTATATACAAACTGTGAAGCTCTTGTTGGCCAACCAGTGAAACTGTGAGTGGTATGCTGTTGGCTCTGTTCTGCCATGAGCCCTGTTGCCCCCTGAATCTGCTGCCCATCAACTCCACCTTCCCCTGAAGTAGCCCAAAGTTACTCTGGACTAAGCACTGTTTGTACCCACCTTCAGGAGAAGTTGCTGCTTTGTAGGACTCTCCACCCAGGAGTTTGCCTAGTCCATTGAGGACGTGTTCAATTGATTGAATTGAGGACAAGGCAGATATGCAGTTCATTATCAGCTTGCAGTGTTTCTTCAAAACACACAAGAATGAGGCCTATGGCTATACCAAATTCTCAGTGGCGGTGCTGATGAAAACTCCACTACTGATTCCTGTTCAGTACTTTCAAGGATGCACTAGAGCTGCTCTGGTGACAGTCTCTAAGGCTAGGGCCCCCACGGCCAAACTGTCCAGGTTCCGTTCTCTGTTCTGTCCATATCCCTCTGTCCCTAACAGCACTATCCTTCAACTCCTAATGATACAATTTTTATATCTGTGGATTTAATAAAACTTTAACCAGTTAAACAAACAAACGAAGATGGCCCCTGAGGAGATTTCCTTCACCAAGATGAGCAATGTATCTATACAGTTTGCACCATCATACTATGGAGCTCACTAATTACTGTCCTGTTGGGCCATGATTGACAGTCCAGAGATTTTTATGGAATTTGCTTTCTTAGTCTCAATAAAGATGATCAAATCCAGAATGCCCGGGGCCAGGAGCACAGTGCTTAATAGAGTAAGGTGGAGAGAATTATGGTAATGAACAGCAAAGATGGAACAATGAAAAGGGGGCTCTGACCTACAGGGGATTATAATAGACCATGGTTTTCTAAGGATGGCCAACAAGGATGTTGCCTCATATATAATAATGTAACTGTAGATACATAGTGTGTATTATATGTTACATACACACACACACACACACACACACACACACATAAAGACCAATAGTGCAGAGCAGAAAGCTTATGTCAACCATCCAAAGGCTATTTCCTTATTAGTTTCCAGATGGAGGCCTATTCTCTGACTCAGAGCCACTTACTAGCAGGAGTGGAGGCTGGGTCACTTGAGAGAGGTCCCTGCAATGCCACAGAAAGTATATACAGTAGTGATTCCTCCAATCATTTCCCAAAGGGAATCAATGGTCATTCATATGAATAATTTTACACTGGGGCAAAAGGGGTTACTCAGATATCCAAAGAGATTAGATACAATATATGAGAAGATTTGATCTGAACCTGAAATACTGTCATGACATCCCTGTTCAGGTGGGAGTGCAAATAAAGTACAAAGGGTACACAGTCCCATCTGCAGTTCATTTCCCCCTCTCTCTGAGTATATAATTGAGATAGATACACTTAGCAATTGGAGAACTTTTAGGTTGGCTACTTGCCCTGTATGAACCATCATAAAAGCCATGATAATTGTGAAGACCACAGAGAAGACCGTGAAACTACATGCAGATAAATTCAAAAACTATTCTCAAAACTGTTATCAGAGAATTAAAGGATATAGGATTCATATTTTTCAGAATAATCTCATTAATTTACTTGTCTGGCCCCTGGGAAAAGCAGATGTACTGTTCAACTGACACTGGCAGTAAGATGGCAATGGTGATGGAGTGTCACAATCCCTTGCTAGGTGTCTGTATTTGAGCAAGTTTTAGAACTGAACTTTGTTGCCTGAGGAAGAGACTTCTTCATTGCAAACTAAAGAGCAATATCAAGTTATTCTTATCTGGAAAAGCCCATAGTATTTAGTCAAGTAATTTGTCTACAGCAGATGCTCAATTCTGATACATAAATAAATGAATGTTTTATGCTAAAAATCTTGGCCCTTGCTTATTATTTCATAAGTCTTTCATAATATGTGGATTTTGTTAAATAATACTTATTATAACATTTTATATGTAATATATGTGTTATAATACAAATTTTCTATTAAAAATTTAAGTATTACTAAAGAATGTTTTGAATTATAAGAGCATACACATCTTTATGTTTTCATATGATGTATCTAATATTTTTATTTATTTATTTTAACTTTTATTTTAGGTTCAGAGGTATTTGTGCAGGTTTCTTAGATAGGTAAACTCATTTCACTGGGGTTTGATGTGCAGATTATTTCATCACCCAGGTATTAAGCCTAGTACCCATAAGTTATTTTTCCTGATCCTCTTTATCTCCCAACCTCCATCTGCTGGTAGACTATGGTGTCTGTTGCTCCCATTTATTTGCCCGTGTGTTCTCACCATTTAGCTCCCACTTATAAGTGAGAACGTGTAGTATTTGTTTTCCTATTTCTCCATTAGTTTTCTAAGGATAATGACCTCCAGCTCCATCCATGCTCCTACAAAGGACATGATCTCATTCCTTTTTTATGGCAGCCTAGTATTCCATAGTGTATATGTACCACATTTTTTTAATCACGTCTACCATTGATGAGCATTTAGGTTGATTCCATGTATTTGCTATTGTGAATAGTGCTGCAATGAACATATGTGTGCATGTGTCTTTATGATAGAGCGATTTATATTCATTTGGGTATATACTCAATAATGAGATTGCTGGGAGTTTAGCTCTTTGACGAATCACCACTTTCCACAGTGGTTGAACTAATTTACACTCCCAATAGTGCATAATTGTTTCTTTTTTTCAACAATCTCTCCCGCATCTGTTTTTGTTTTTTTTGTTTTTTGTTTTTTTACTTTTTAATAATAACCATTATAACTGGCCAGGCGTGGTGGCTCATGCCTGTAATCCCAGCACTTTGGGAGGCCAAGACAGGCAGATCATGAGGTCAGGAGATCGAGACCGTGGTGAAACCCCGTCTCTACTAAAAATGGAAAATTTAGCCAGGCACAGTGGCGGGTGCCTGTAGTCCTAGCTACTGGGGAGGCTGAGGCAGGAAAATGGTGTGAACCCAGGAGGCGGAGCTTGCAGTGAGCTGAGATCGCGCCACTGCACTCCAGCCTGGGTGACAGAGCGAGACTCGGTCTCAAAAATAAAATAAAATAAAATAAATAACCATTATAACTGGTGTGAGATGGTATCTCATTGTAGTCTTAGTCTTGATTTGCATTTCTCCGATAATCAGTGATGTTGAGCTTTTTCTTCACATGCTTCTTAGCGGCATGTATGTCATCTTTTGAACAGTGTCTATTTATGTCCTTGGTTAAATTGTTTTGTGTGTAAATTTAAGTTCTTTATAGATACTAGATTAATATCTAATGACCTTTGTCATTAGACCTTTGTCTAATGACCTTTGTCAGATGAATAGTTTGCAAAATTATTCCATTGTGTACATTGTCTGTTAACACTGTTGATAGTTTCTTTTGTTTTGCAGAAGCTCTTTAGTTTAATTAGATTCCATTTGTCAACTTTTGCTTTCATTGCAATTGCTTTTGGTGTTTTTGTCGTGAAATCTTTGCCAGTGTCTATGTCTAGAATTATATTGCTTAGATGTCTTCCAGAGTTTTTATAGTTGTGGGGTTTACATTTAAGTCTTTAATCCATCTTGAGTTGATTTTTGTATATGGTGTAAGGAAGGAGTCCAGTATCAAACTTTTGCATATTTCTAGCCAGTTATTCCAGCATTATTTATTGAATAGGGAGTTTATATGGTTTGGGTCTGTGTCCCCACCCAAATCACATCTTGAATTGTAATCCCTGTAATCCCCATGTGTCCAGGGAGGGAACTGGTGGAAGGTGATTGGATCATGGGGGCAGTTTCCCCCATGCTGTTTTTGTGATAGTGAGAGTTCTCACAAGATCTGATGGTTTTACAAGGGGCTTTTCCTGCTGCATGTGGTGGTTTATGCCTGTAATCCCAGAACTTTGGGAGGCTGAGGCTGGCAGATCACCTGAGGTGAGGAGTTTGAGACCAGCCTGGCCAACATGGTGAAACCCTGTCTCTACTAAAAATACACACAAAAAAGTGAGCTGGATGTAGTGGAGTGCATCTGTAATCCCAGCTACATGGGAGGCTGAGTCAAGGGAATTGCTTGAACCTTGGAGGTGGAGGTTGCAGTGAGCCAGGATCATGCCACTGCACTCCAGCCTGGGTAACAGAGCAAGACTCCATCTCAAAATAAATAAATAAATAAATAAAAAGTTAAAAAAAGTATAAGGGACTTTCCCCCCTTGGCTCTCTCTCTTTCCTGCTACCTTGTGAAGAAGGTACTTGCTTCTCCTTTGTCTTCCACCATGATTATAAGTTTCAGGAGGCCTCCCCAGCCATGTGGAACTGTGAGTCAATTAAACCTCTTTCCTTTATAAATTACCCAGTCTCAGGCAGTTCTTTATAGCAGTGTGAAAACAGACTGATACAGGAGTTCTTCCCCATTGCTTGTTTTTGTCAACTTTGTCAAACATCAGATGTTCGCAAGTGTGTGGCCTTATTTCTAGACTCTCTATTCTGTTCCTTTGGCCTGTATGACTATTTTTGTACCAGTACCATGCTGTTTTCGTTAGTGTAACCCTATAGGACAGTTTGAAGACCGATAATGTGATGTCTCCAGGTTTGTTCTTTCTGCTTAGCATTGCCTTGGCTATTTAGGCTTCTTGAAATGTTTTTATACGAATTTTAAAATAGGGTTTTTTTGCTTTTTTGTTTTTTTTGTTTTTTGTTTTTTTAGTTCTGTGAAGAATGTCATTAGTAGTTTGATAAGAATAGCATTGAATCTATAAATTGCTTTGGGCATTATAGCCATTTTTACCATATTTGTGCTTCCTATCTATGAGTATGGAATGTTATTCCATTTGTTTGTGTCATTTATGGTTTCTTTGAATACTGTTTTGTAGTTCTCATTGTACAGATCTTTCATCTCCCTGGTTTGTTGTATTCCTAGGCATTTTATTCTTTTTGTTGCAACTGTGAATAGAATTGTGTTCCTAATTTGGCTCTTGGCACGACTTTTGTTGGTATATAGGAATGCTCATAATTTTTGTTCATTGATTTTGTAATCTGGGACTTTGGTGAAGTTGTTTATCAGCTTAAGGAGCTTCTGGGGCAAGACTATGGGTTTTATTAGATGTAGAGTCATGTTGTTTGCAAACACAGATATTTTGACTTTCTCTCTTCCTATTTAGATGCACTTTATTTCTCTCTCTTTGATTTCTTCAGCCAGGACCTCCAATACTATGTTGAATCGGAGTGGTGAGAGAGAGAATCTTTGTCTTGTTCCAGTTTTCAGGCAGAATGCTTCCAGCTTTTTCCCATTGTGTATGATGTTGGCTGTGGGATTTTTATAAATGGGTCTTATTATTTTGAGGTATGTTCCTTCAATACCTAGTTTTTTGAGAGTTTTTTAACATAAAATGGTGATGAGTTTTATCAAAATCCTTTTTCTGCATCTACTGAGATACTCATGTGTTTTTTTGTCTTTAGTTCTGTTTACATGATGAATCATATTTATTGATTTGCATATGTTTAACCAACCTTGCATCCCACGGATAAAGCCTACTTGATTGTGGTGGATAAACTTTTTGATGTGCTATTGGATTCAGTTTGCAAGTATTTTCTTGTGGATTTTTGCATCAATGTTCATCAAGGCTATTGGCCTGAAGTTTTCTTTCTTTGTTGTATCTCTGACAGACTTTGGTATCAGGATGATGCTGGCCTCTTAGAATACTCATAGAATAACTCATAGAATACTCAGAATAACTCATTCTGAGTTAGGGAGGAGGCCTTCTCAATTTTTTGTAATAGTTTTGGTAGGAATGGTACCAATTATTCTTTGTACATCTGGTAGAATTCAGCTGTGAATCTCTCTGGTCCTGGGATTTTTTTTTTATTGGTAGACTATTTATTACTGTTTTAATTTCAGAGTTCATTATTAGTATATTCAGCAATTCAATTTCTTCCTGGTTGATCTAGGGAGTGTGTATGTCCAGGAATTTATCCATTTTCCAGTTTGTGTGAATCGAGGTATTCACAATATTTTGTGATTGTTATTTGTATTTCTGAGGACTCAGTGATAATATCCCTTTGTTATTTCTAATTGTGTTAATTTGGATCTTCTCTCTTTTCTTTTATACTTCTCTAGCTAGTAGTCTATCTAGTTTATTAAATTTTCCAAACAAAAAACAACTTCTGGGTTTGTTGATCTTTTGAATGGTTTTTGTGTCTCAATCTCCTTCAGTTCAGCCCTTATTTTGCTTATTTCTTGTCTTCTGCTAGCGTTCAGGATGATTTACTCTTGGTTCTCTTGTTCTTTTAGTTTGAGATGTTAGGTTGTTATGTTGAGATCTTTCTAAATTTTTGAGGTGGGCATTTAGTGCTATAAATTTCCCTCCTAACACTGCTTTAGCTGTGTCTCAGAGATTCTGATATGTTGTATCTTTTTTTCCCATTACTTTCAAAGTGCTTCTTCATTTCCGCCTTAATTTCATTATTTTCCCAAAAGTCATTAAGGAGCAAGTTGTTTAATTTTCATGTAATTGTATGGTTTTGAGTAATTTCCTTAGCCTTGATTTGTAATTTTATTTTGCTGTGGTTCAATATCACTTTTTTTTTTTGCATTTTCTGAGGATTGTTTTATGTACGATTGTGTGGTGGATTTTAGAGCATATGCCATGTGGCAATGAGAAAAACATATATTTGTTGTTTTCAGGTGGAGATTTCTGTAGATATGTATTATGTTTATTTGATCCAGCACTGAGTTCTGGTTCTGAATGTCTTTGTTAATTTTCTGCCTTGATGATCCGTCTAATACTGTGACAGTGGGATATTGAAGTCTCCCATTACCATTGGGTGGGAGTCTAAGTCTCATTGAAAGTCTCTACAAACTTGCTTTATTAATCTGCATGCTCTTGTATTGCATGTGTATATATTTAGCATAGTTAGATTTTCTTGTTGAATTGAACCCTTTACCATTATGTAATGTCCTTCTTTGTCTTTTTTGATCTTTGTTGGTTTGAAGTGTGTTTTGTTTGAAACTAGGATTGCAATCCCCTGCTTTCTTCTGTTTCCCATTTTCTTGGTAGATTTTGTGTTATTATGCTGATTTGTTTGTGTTGTTGCTTTATAGTGTCTCTGGTATATGTGTTTAAGTGTGTTTTTGTAGTGGCTGGTAACAGTCTTTCTTTTCCAGATTTAGTGCTTCCTTTAGGAGCTCTTCTAAGGCACATTTGGTCATAACAAATTCCCTCAGCATTTGCTTGTCTGAAAGGATTTCATTTTTCCTTTGCTTATGAAGCTTAGTTTGGCTGGATATAAAATTTTTGTTTGGAATTTCTTTTCTTTAAGGATGTTGAATATTTTCTCTCAATCTCTTCTGGCTTGCAGGGTTTCTGCTGACAAGTCCACTGTTAGTCTGATGGGATTCCCTTTGTAGATGACCTGACCTTTCTGTCTGGCTGCCTGTAATATTTTTTCTTTCACTTCCACCTTGGAGAATCTGATAATTATACACATTGGGGATGATCTTCTCGTGAAGTATCTTATGAAGGTTCTCTGCATTTCCTGAATTTGAATATTGGCCTCTCTAACTAGGTTGAGGAAGTTCTCATGAGTGATATCCTGAAATATATTTTCCAAATTGCTTTCATTCTTCTCATCTCTTTTAGGGACGTCAATGAGTTGTAGATTTGGTCTCTTTACATAATCCCATATTTCTCATTTTTTTTCATTCCTTTTCATTGTTTTTTCTCTATTCTTCTCTTCTTATTTCAGGAAGCCAGTCATCAAGCTCTGAGATTCTTTCTCTAGCTTGGTTTATTCTGCTATTAATACTTGTGATTGCATTATGAAATTCTTGTAGTTTGTTTTTTAGCTCTATCAGGTCAGTTTTATTCTTTTCTATGCTGGCTATTTTGCCTGTCAGCTCCTGTATCATTTTATTGTGATTCTTAGCTTTCTTGGATTGGATTTCACTGTTCTTCTGCATCTCGATGATCTTCATTGCTATCCGTATCCTGAATTCTGTTTCTGTAATTTCAGCCATTTCAGCCTGGTTTAGAACCCTTGCTGGAGAGCTAGTGTCCTCATTTAGAGGAAAGAAGGTGCTCTGGCTTTTTAAGTTGTCAGAGTTCTTGTGCTGGTTTCTTTCTCATCTTTGTGTGCTGATGTTCCTTCAATCTTTGAAGCAGCTGTCCTTTGGATGGATTTTGGGTTTTTTTTTAAATCCTATTTGATAGAATAAATCAAACCCTTGAGGGTTTGAATGTGGTATATAAGGTGGGTTCAGTCAACTGGTTTTATTTCTGGAAGATTTTTAGGGGGCCAAGTCTCAGCTCACAACTTCTAGACTGCATATTCTAACTCTGGGACACTGGTATCAGGCCCTGAGTTTGTTCTCTGCCTTCTCAAAGTTAGGAACTCCCTAAGCTGGGGGGTGAGGGGTGGCCCTGAGATGTTCTGTAACCACTAGTCCCAGCACTCTGAAGGGTGGCACCAGCGGAAGCATTTCACAAGGCAGTGGCAGCGGGATCCATCATCATTTGCATGTGTCAGCAGCAGCTGCAGTGCAGCAGGGTCTGCTATTGTCTGTACCTAGTTTCACTCTGGCAGCAGTGTTGGCACAGGGGTGGGCCACTGCTGGGAGTGGGGCTTACGGGCTCTGTGTCCACCAAGGCTCTGACTACAATGGCAGTGTGGTGGGGGTGTTGTGGGTGGGGAGAGCTTGGAGTGCACTCCCGCCAGCAGCAATGGCAGGGCAGCGTGCATGCGTACATGTGCACTGGCGGGGCAGGGAAACTAAGATCTTCCTGCCCACATACACACTCTCAAAGTGATGTGGAGGGTGGCCATGAGCCCCAGAGAAGTTGAAGTTGGGGGAGGGAGCTGGTGGGCTGGCGCATGGCTGTGGGGCCTGCCCCACTGAAACTCTTTGTCAGTCAGGTGTTGTCCCCAGTGTAGTAGCTATGATACAGGTCCCCAGGTCACCTGAGACTGCACTGAAAGTAGGTGTGGCCAGGCTGGGGCCCCTGGAAAGGTCAGGTTGAACTATCTCCATCTAAAGGGCAAGATCACCCTGCAGAGTTCAGGTCCAACAGTTCCCCTAGAGCTAAAGTCTCCTATGGGAGCAAGTGGAACCCAGAGGATTGGGTGTCCCTGGCCATACTCCACAACAGATGCTCCTGCATCAAACCCTCTGGGCTCCACACCAGCTGGTGTGCGGTCCCTACCACCTCTCTAAGCAGCTCTCCCTGCCAGCTCAAGTCTCTATGGTGGTCAAGGGGTCTTCTCCTGTCAGGATTCCAGAAGGCCATGGTGAGAGCAGGTTGTCCCTTGCCAATTCAACTCATCTATTCCCCCGGAGTCACTGGGGTCCAGGAAGGAGTCCCACTGTGCTGTAGCCCATGCAAGGTTCCGAGCTTCCTCCTCCTTTAGCCCAGCTTCTGTGTCTTCCTTCTGGGCACTCTCAGTGCTTTCCCTCTGAAGATCTTTTAGGAGTGCACTAGTCATCTTGGTCCCTTGGTGGCAGCTGTTCCACCTTGCTGCATCTAGTTGGCCTTCTTGCCCAGCCCCATTCTAATATCTTTAATTTACCATTTTTATAGGTAAACACAACTTCTCCCAAACCCCATTTTTCTTTACAAGTTTTACTTTTTCTCTCAAAATAGAATGAGTGTTTTAAGAGACTGTCTAAATTTGTACACTGCCTATTACATACTATCGTTTTGAGGTTATGATTTTGAGAATGGCTTTTCGGGTGAGTTCCTTGAGATAGTAACACTACTTTTTAATCAATAAAGAGTATATAATCACAGAGATTTTAGGGTTGTTCTTTTCTCTCATCCAGATGTTCATTGTAAAATCATCCACTAACACTGAATAAACTCACTTTTATTTTCATTACTGTGTTTATACATATCTATGAGATAGACATTTTTGACTTGGATATCCAAACCTTTAAACAAAAAATATATTCACAGAACTGAAGACATGAGGTTTTTAAATTAAATTGTCTGGTTTATTATAAAGACTTTATTTTAGTGTAAAAAAAAGAATCTCATGAATATCTCAAAGTATCTCATGAGTATCTAAAGTATGAAAGTTGATATCATGTAAATGAACAGGCATTATTTCTCCAAATCTATAGTTCATGTGTAAATTTTTCCTATGTATCTTTGAATTACTTTTCTCCCATTACATTTCTTACTATTATTAAGAGAGAGTAACACCTTCTGCATTGACAGAAAATTTGTTATTTATACTTTCCACTTATATTTGTTGCTTTTTATCATTCAAAAATTTTAGGTTGCCTAAAAATATAACCTATATGCTGTTTCAGCTTAGTGGCATTAGAAAACCATGCATTTGAAGTGGCTGAAAGTATGTGCCTAAAATTAGGTTCAGATTATTTATTGTACCTTTTGTAAGACATTTACAAATAAAGTAATTCTTTTTAATTCCAGGTAAAATTTCCAATTTTTTTTTATGATCGTGGCTTTGAGTTGATGAAATACTCCTTTGGAAAATGAAGTTTATAGTTGAGATTAATAAAGTTCTCTGTGCTTTTAGTGTCAAAATTGCAGATCTGAAATATTGAACCAAAATGGAGCATCTTTCAAAAGCTGGAGAATGAAATCCTTTAAAATGATATGTGTCTTTAAAGCTCCATAAATCATTCTTTTAAAATAAATAATTCAGTCCTAATTTTATTCACTCATGAAAGAGAATAAACTCAAAGCATTATTAGAGTAATTACTTTTTTTAATGAACTGAGTTCAGAATATCTATAAAGAATTTCTTTTTTGTAGTGAAATTTAAAGGTATGCATAATTAATATTAACTGAATAGATACTTTAGATATTAGTAGTTGAACTGTACTCTTGAAAAAGGAAATTTATGCAACCAGCATAGCAGGTAGTAGAAATGGTTATTGTCAAACTTTAAATTAGCAATTTCTTGATAAAAAAGCAAATAAAAGACATTAAATATTCAAGCCTAAAATAGGAAAATTGAGAAAAAGTTATAATTTTAATAAATGTATTTTTCCCCAGTTCGATATTGGCACCCTGATAATCTTTTTCTCCTATTAAAAGTAACCAATTCATTCATCAAAGCTCTGTAGTACTTAATAGTTTACCTTATTCTTTGTTCTCTCTGATTTCACATCTATCAATCCAAACTACTGCAGTAAATGCTAGCCTAGTGCCCAGTTTCAATAATCAAGAGGAAGTCACAGTGAATCATGATGAAATTTGAATTTAACAGGGGTAACTGGAATGAGAGAAAATATTAGGATTCCATAGGAATAGTAAGTGGTCGATTACAAGAATAAATTATAACCCATATTCTCTATCTAAAAAGGTGTCTGAAACCAATCAATATATAAAGAGTTTCTATATGGGACTAGAGTTTAGAACAGGTTAAATGTAATACCATGGTCCTGGGCTAGGAAGCAGATTCACAGTATCACTTTGGGAAGAGGATGAGAATCTATATATAAGTGGATTGGAAACATTCTCCCAGTGAAATGGTCTAAAAGGAACAAATGCGAGTGGAATTGTTCCAGGTCACTGAATTGGTGTTCAATGTAGTATGCAAGCTCTGGAGAAATTAAAATGCTAGAAATGGGAAAATTAGGCCAATTGACAGTTAAAATGAACAAACTCGACATGTGAAATATGGGCAAGCTTGGTTAGAACACAGGTGGCAAGTAATTGCCTCTGGCAAACAATGTAATAGATTTACAAATCAATACAAATGCAAATCTTAATATACTTTCTAGGGAGGTCTAAGTATTAAATCTGTTCTGTCCAATAAAATAGCCACTAGTCACATATAGTTATTTGCATTAAATTTAAATTAATTAAAATTAAAATGTAATTCTGACTCTGCAGTAGACATTCTCAAGTTCTCAGTAGTCTCTTGTGGCTTTTGGCTACCATATTGTTCATCATGAATATAAACATTTCCATTACTGAAGGAATTTTAATTGCTACTGTTTTAGGTGGACACAGTGACTCACTTTTAGACAGCCTAGGGCTATGAGGTGCAATTTTTATGATTAAAAAACTCATGCCAATAGAGAATATAATCTATTTAGGGCCTTAAAATAAATATAGATGAGGTAATGAAAGTTATGAATAACTACAAACAGAGCTGTTCATATTTCCAGGAAAATCTGTAAAATATAAGCAATTGTTCCCTCAAAATCCAGTAAACAGAACAAAATGAAATAAAATAAAAAGACACTTTCATCTATGCTGGAACCATACATTTTAAAAAATATATTAAAATTATAACAAAACAAGAAAGAATGCCGAGAGTCAATATATCCAAACTAGAAATTAAATAATCTACAATGCTGTTTAGAATGTCATAACTGAAAGTTTCACTTTTGTTTAAGATGTAGAAATTTACAACACACAGCTGTTCCTTTGCTAATAACTGGAGAATAACCAAGAAACTTAAAAACAGCAACAGCAACAACAAACTACATATGTATTTCATAAACACAAAATCAATCTATAAAAAGATATGTGAAGAAAGTAAGTTAAGAATGAGCCCTTCCTAAATGAGTACTGATTAAATCACCAGAAGCATTTGTTGGATTGTGGAACTGAAGGATTGGATCTGTCATAGAAAAGGAGACTGCTGTGAGTAAGCAAAATCAGTAGAGGTTTTAAAGCTATGTGGGCTGGCCTGGTGGACTGGTTTCTTGTGTTCGAAGAAGACTATTTTGCCTACCTGCCAAGACTTCCTATGGGACTTTTGCTGAATATAGTGATGGTAGTAGTATGACAGGCTGGGATCTGTTCTACAAATGGGAGGGAGGGAGGGACAGAGGGTGAGAGGGAGAGAGGGGCAGAGGGAGAGAGAGAGAGAGAGAGAGAGAGAGAGAAACTCCATGTTATTATAATTCTCATATATAAGAATTATGCTAGAGAAAGACTTCTATAATATACATAGTGCATAACTTGACCCCAAGAATTTTAAAGCAGAGGTAAACTTTAATTTAATTGCAACATAGTTCAATCTAGCAGAATTCCCAATTAAATTTAAATGATTAGTATCTTTTACTATCTGATGAACAAAGAAAGGGATTTTTTACCTCTGAAGAAAATAATATTTATCTGAATCTCTTTGATTCTTTAATCAAAAATAGTCACCATGAAATATAAATCAGATATGTGAAGAATAATTAAAATTGGCCATAATCAAGAGAAAAATAGTCATAAGAAGTAGATATAGATGTTGGAAATCGCATCTGGCCTTTAAAATAACAGTCATAAATATATTAAAGAAATTAGAAGAAAAAATGGACAAAATAGATGAAAAGTACAAAGATTTTAACAAATAAATAGAATTTCTAATAAAGACACAAAATAACATTCTAGAACTGAAAAATATAATATCAGAAATTGATTTAATAAAATACAGAACAGAGAAAAAAAGAAACAGTGAACATAAGACAGGTAATAGAAATTACCAAAGTACAAAATAGGGGAAACATCAAATAACAGAAAAGACTGGTGAAGAAACTATGGACTATATTGAAATCCTAACAAAAATATAAACTGGAGTTATAAAAGTTGAGAAAGATTTAATGAGGTAATATAATGAGTTGATAAAGAGAAGAGGGAGAATTTCCTGTAATTTGAGAAATTAAGAAAACTTTAAAAAAATAATAAAATCAAATAAGAATATATTGTTGACATAATGCTAAAAATGAGAGGGAAAAGAAAAAAATTAGAGAAAGACAAAGATGCATTACATTCAGAAGTAAAATAACAGTGATTTATGCCAGACATCATAAAATTGGAAAAATATAAAATAATGCCTTAAAAAAATGGACAGAATATAAAACAGTTTGCCTAGAATTTTATGCACAACAAAACTCTTTTAAAAATAAAGAAATCTTTTTTTTTAATTTCTAAAAATGAAAGGCTGACAATTCTTCACCAGTGGGAGCACATTACAAAAAACATTAAGAAATTTCAAAGAAATCTTTCAAAATAAATTAAAAGGATCCCAGATCAAAACATGGATCTACAGGAGAGAATGAAAGAGAAAAGCAATGTTGGATATATAAGCATATGTAAAAAACTGTATTTTTAAATTTAACAAACCATTTGAAAAGACTGTTGATATACTAAAAGTCCACAAAAGCAATTGCAAGTAAAACAAGAATTGACCTAATTAGGCTAAAGAGCTTCTACAGAGCAAACATAGCTATCAACAAAGTAAAGAGACAACCTACAGAATGGGAAAAAATATTCGCAATCTATGCATTCAACAAACGTCTAATATCCAGAATCTGTAAGGCTCTTAAATAATTCAACAAGTGAAAAACAAATAACCCTATTAAAAAGTAGACAGAGAACATGAACAGATACTTCTCAAAAGAAAATATACAAGCAATCAACAAACATATGAAAAAAATGCTCAACGTTCCTAATTTGCATTTCCAGAGAAATGCAAATCAAGACAACAATAAGAAACCATACCACGTAAGTTAGAGTGGCTGTTATTAAGACGTCTAAAATTAACAGATGCTGGCTAGGTTGTGGAGAAAAGGAAACCCTTATACACTATTGTTGTGAATGCAAATTATTTCAGCCAATATGAAAAGCAGTTTGGAGATTTCTCTAAGAATTTAAAACGGAACTACCATTTGATCTAGCAATCCAATTACTGGGTAAATATCTAAAAGAAAGTGAATTGTTCTATCAAAAAGACATAAGCTCTTGTATGTTCACCACAGAACTATATACCATAGCAGAGACGTAGGCTCAACCTAGGCTTATATTGACAGTGGATTGCATAAAGGAAATGTGGTACACATACACCATGGAATATTTTACAACCATAAAAAAGAATGAAATTTCATCCTTTGCAGAACATGGATGCAACAGAAGGCCATTATCTAAAATGAATTAGTGTAGGAATCAAAAACAAAATACTGCATTTTCTTACTTATAAGTAGGAGCTAAACATTGGGTACACGTGGACAGAAAGATGGAACAATAGACACTGGGGACTACTGTTGGTGAGAGAGAGAAGTGGGCAAGGGCTGAAAAACTACCTATTGGGTACTATGCTCACTACCTGGGTGATGGAATTATCTGTACCCTAAACCTCAGCATCATGCAGTATATCCAAGTAGCAAACTTATATTAGTACCTCCTAAACCTAACTGAAAGTTAAAATTTAAGAAAACATAGTAATATTACTGTATCATGGGGCATATTACATGCATTTAAAATAAAATGTACATGAAGAGTCTGCTTCCAGGCCAAAACTTCTATGTGTGATTTGTTTTTAGGTCAATCCTAGGCAATTACAGTGCTTTGCTCAGCAAGCCTCATGTGGGAAGCTGCCTCCCTGTGTAAGATATGGCACATAGTCAGTGCACTGTAATTTTCTGAGGGACATACAGTCAAGGACTTATCCCCTAGCTCACTCCCAAAACCATGTACATATGCATATCTGCATTCCTAGCCCTTGTGCCTCTATTTGAAGGCTTACCGATTAGGACCTCAGCTAAGGCAATTTCCAGGCACCTCCTGTGAGATCTCTTTACCAGTCAGGCTCTAACTGATAGAGTTTTCCCCACTTTGACTCAGTATTTTTCCACTCCAGGCCCTTCTCCAGCTCTTTCCTTGTGGGGGCCCAGGTCCATAAAATGGCAGCAGGTTTTTTTTCTAGGAGCTCCTCCACTTTGATGTGGTTCCCCCAATCTGTGCTCCTTGTCATCTGACCTTCACCTGGTGCTGTTCCATGGCAAAATATGGAACGCCAAAGTGTGGTACTTTCCCCTCTTCTTCTTGCCTGCCCTGTTGTCATAAGAAAATAACAGCCTTTTCAGTTTGGCTTGTCTTAATTGATTACCTCAACACTGGCCAACTTAACTATGTGTGTGTGTGTTTGTGTGTGTGTGTGTATGTGTATGTGTATATGCATATGTATATGCATAGCTGTAAGGATTTATTTTCAATAAAGTGGTAAAATTATATCAAAATAAATTACACATGAATAGGAAGAAAATCAATAATAAATGACAGAATTAATCCCAAACAATTCAGCAAGTACATTAAATGTAAATAGACTATTCAGTCTAAGCCATACCAGAGATTGTTATTTAGAGTGAAACAAAACAAAAAAGATCTGACTCTAAGATGTCCAGGAGAGTTACACTTTAAATAGACACACATGGATTAAAAGTAAAGGCACTGAAATAGAAAACACAACCACCAAATACTAACCACAATTTTATGGTGTGAACATATTTATATCAAACAAATTGTTCTAAATATTGTTACGAGAGATACCAAGCAATATTACATAAAGGTAAATCTTGTTCTCTAGAGGGACCTGAGTTCTAAAGGTCATGCCCCTAATGATGTACCTCAAAATGGATGAAGCAAAGTAGACCTGACTAAGGAGACAGAGATAAATGTACAATTATTATTGAAAATTTTAACTCTCCCACACTGAAGCAATTTTACTGGGTTTTGTGATACAGAAAAAAAGTAAAAATAATAAATGTATTGCCCAAAGAATTTTCACACTCTAAGTGCATCTGTACCCAACTCAAGAATGTCACCTAAACTTTAGAAAATATCTTTATACACTTCTCAGTCATCTCACCAAAAGGCGAACAGTATTTTGATTTCTATTAACATGTATTTATTTACTTTACTTATTTTTCCTATGTTTTAACTTTACTTAAATGGTTTCTTTAGCTCAGAACTAAGTCAGATTCACTTATATTGGCTCATGTAGCAGAAAATTCTTTATTGTTTAGCATTCAACTGTATGAATATATCATAATTTATTTATTCATTCTACTCTTGATGGATATTTTTGATATTTATAATTCAGGATTTATTTTTCTTTTGGAGATGGGGTCTCACTCTGTCACCCAGGTTGGACTGCAGTGGCATGATCTCAGCTCACTGCAACCTCTGCCTTCCAGGTTCAAGCAAACCTCCCACCTCAGCCTCCCAAGTAGCTGGGACCACAGGCGCCTGCCACCACACCCGGCTAATTTTTTGTATTTTTGGTAGAGATGGGGTGTTGCCATGTTTCCCAGGCTGGTCTTGAACTCCTGGGCTCAAGTAATCTGCCCGCCTTGGCCTCCCAAATGCTGAGATTACAGACATAAGCCACCAGGCCCAGCCTGGAGTTCTAATTAATAAAGCTACTATAAACATTCTTACGCATGTATCTTATAAATGTAAGTACATACATCTGTTGAATGTATACATAGGAATAAAATTGCAGGACAAAATGTTATGTGTATTCGAATGTTAGTAGCTATTATAAAACAAGTTTCCAAAGTGTTTATTTACATTTTTATTTCCACCAGTAGAGAATGGGGTTCTGGCCGGGCGCAGTGGCTCATGCCTGTAATCCAAGCACTTTGGGATGCCAAGGCGGGCGTATCACCTGAGATCGGGGATTCGAAACCAGCCTGACCAATACGAAGGAACCCCATCTCTACTAAAAATACAAAAAATTAGACGGGCATGGTGATGCATGCCTGTAATCCCAGCTACTCAGGAGGTTGAGGCAGGAGAATCACTTGAACCTGGGAAGCAGAGGTTGTGGTGAGCCAAGATTGCAACACTACACTCCAGCCTGGGCAACAAGAGCAAAACTCTATCTCAACAAAATAAAAAATAAAGAGAATAGGGTTCTATTTTATTACTATCTGTTTCATTTTTCTTATTGATGTTGTAATTCTTATTTTTTTGTTATGTATTTTAATTCTCTCTAAAGCTATATTTTTACAAATCATTGTAGCTTATATTTGCATTTATTTGATGAGTAATGCCAATGAGAAGCATTGTAAATATAAGCTACCATGTGCACACTTTACATGTACAATTTGCAGTTTACATGTGTACACAATTTACATGTGCATACAATATGTGCACTTTACATGTGTTTATAGGCATTTCTGTATCTCCCTATAAGATTCCTTTTAAAATCATTTCCATATTTTCTTTTACTGAATTGTATATATTCCAGACACAAACCCACGTTCAATATTTGTATTAAAAGTAACTCCACCTATTATGCAGATTACATTTAAAATTTTAGTAGTATTTTGATGAATAGGAATTCTTAATTTTAAGTCAGTTCACTTCATTAACTATGTCCTTCGCTGTGAGCATTTTTGAGTTATATTAAAATAATATATAGACTTTTAAATGTAATGCTTTTATTTAAAAAAAAAGATTAGTAGTGCTTCTGGGTGATAAGAGTCCAGATTTTAAAAACTTATTTCCTTTTTTGTATTTTAAAATTTTGTTATAATGTTGTTTATATTCTTACCTGTTGATGATAGAATTAATCATACTGCTTAGCTCATTTTAGTTTATGAAGACTCATCTGAAAAGTACTATATTCTGTTAAGTTAATTAAATAATTCATTCTCTTTTTCCTCCTATCCCACTTTTGTCCTTCTCCCTATGGACCACCATGGACCATCCTTCTATTTTATGTGTTTTTATGAAAAGGCTATTATATCAAACATATCTATTTAATTGCTTAAGATATTACTTTGCTTTCACAATTTTTTATTAAGCATTATGTTTTTAAGAACATTTTATGTTGATATGTGTACATCAAACCTGTTGGCTCTAGTTGATATATAATATCCTATAGCTTGAATTTACCACATTTTACCTACCTATCTAAGTGACAGATACACATTGCCTCTGTTGTACCAGATTGCTCTTCAGAAGTGTCTGTGCCTGTATTAGTCCATTCTCACACTGCTATAAAGAACTACCTGAGATTGGGTAATTAATGAAGAAAAGAGATTTAATTGACTCCAGTTGACTCACAATTCCATTCCTCAGCCTCTATAGGAAGTATGGCTGGGAGACCTCAGGAAACTTCCAATCATGGCAGAAGGCAAAGGGGAAGCAAGCATGTCCTACCAAGGTGGAGCAGGACAGAGAGCCAAAGGGGAAGTGTGACACACTTCCAGATTTCATAAGAAATCACTCATTCTCTGGAGAACAATAAGGGGGAAATCAGCCCCCATGATCTAATCACCACCCACCAGGTCCCACCCAACATTGGGAATTACAATTCAACATGAGATTTGAGCAGGGACATAGAGCCAAACCATATCATCTTGCCCCTGACCACTCCCAAATCTCATGTTCTTCTCACATTTCAAAACCAATCATGTCTTCCCAACAGTCCCCCAAAGTCTTAACACTTCTAGCATTAACTCAAAAAGTCCAACTCCAAAGCCTCATCTAAAACAAGGCAAGTTCCTTCTACCAACGAGCCTGTAAAATCATAAACAATTAGTCACTTCCAAGATACAGTGAGAGTACAAGCATTGGGTAAATATTCCCATTTCAAAAGGGAGAAATTGGCCAAAACCAAGGGGCTTCAGGCCCCATGAAAGTCCAAAACACAGCAAAGCAGATGTTATTCCTAAAGCTCCAATATAATCTTTGAGTCCATGTCTCACATTCAGACCACACTGAAGGGGTGGGTTCCCAACCTTGTGCAGCCCTGCCCCTGTTGCTTGGCAGATTACAGCCCCATGGCTGCTTTCACAGGCTGCCATTGAGTTCCTGTGGCTTTTCAATGCACAGGGTGCAAGCCATCAGTGGATCTACCACTCTGGGGTCTGGGGATGGTGGCCCTTTCTCACAGCTCCACTAGGCAGTGCCCCAGTGGGGACTCTGTGTCAGGGTTCCAACCCCACATTTCCCTTCTGCGCTGCTCTAGCAGAAGTTCCCCAGCAGGGCTCCATTCCTGCAGCAGACTTCTCCCTGGACATCCAGGCATTTCCATACATCCTGTGAAATCTAACTGGAGGCTCCCAAACCTCAGCTCTTGTCATCTGCCCATCTGCAGCCCCAACACCACATAGAAGCCACCAAGACTTGGGGCTTGCACCCTCTGAAGCAATGCCAGAGCTGTACCTTGACCCTTTTCACCACAGCTAGAGCTAGAGTGGCTAGGATTCAGGGCACCATGTTTTGAAGCTGCACAGAGCGGTGGGGTCCTGGGCCTGGCCCATGAAACCATTTTTTTCTTCCATGGCTTTGAGGTATGTAATGGGAGGGCTGCCATGAAGGTCTCTGAAATGCCCTGGAGGTATTTTCCCCATTGTCTTGGTTATTCACATCAGCTCTTCTACTGCATGGTCAGGCTGCAAATTTTCCAAACTTTAATGCTCTGCTTCCCTTTTAAACATAAGTTCTAGATTCAGGTCATTTCTTTGTTTATGCAAATGAGTGTAGGCTTTTAGAAGCAGCTGGGCCACATCTTGAATATTTTACTGCATGGAAATTTACTCCACCAGATACCCTAAATCATCTCAAGTTCAAAGTGTCACAGATCTCTAGAGCAGGGGCACAATGCTGCCAATCTCTTTGCTAAAGCATAGCAAGTATAACCTTTACTCCAGTTCCCAATAAGTTCCTCATCTCCATCTGACATCACCTCAGCTAGGACTTCACTGTTCATATCACTATCAGCGTTTTTTGGTCGTATCCATTCAACAAGCCTCTAGGAAGTTCCAAACTGTCCCTTATCCTCATGTTTTCTTCTGATCCCTCCAAACTGTCCCAACCTCTGCTCAGTACCAAGTTCCAAAGTTGCTTCCACATTTTCAGATATCTTTATAGCAATGCCCCACCCCTGGTAACAATTCTCTGTATTAGTCCATTCTCACACTGCTATAAAGAATTATCTGAGACTGGGTAATTTATTAAAAAAAAGAGGTTTACTTGACTCACGGTTCCACAGGCTATACAGGAAGCATAGCTGGGAGGCCTTGGGAAACTTCCAATCATGGTGGAAGGTGAAGGGGGAGCAAGTGTGTCTTACCATGGCAGAGCAAGTCAGAGAGCAAAGGGGGAAGTTTTAAACACTTTTAAACAACCAGATCTTGTGAGGACTCACTCAATATTATGAGAACAGCAAGGTGGAAATCTGCCCCATGCTTCAATCACCTCCTACCAGGTCCCTCTCCACGTTGGGGATTACAATTCAACATGAGATTTGGATGGGGACACAGAGCCAAACCATACAAGTGCCTATCTATATTATATCAGAGCATGAGGTTCTATTAAGGTAATAACATTCAATAAATTGTTTTTAGCATTTTAAAATAGGTATATTTATGTTTCATGCTTATTTTTAGTATGACTTCTAATGATTGTATGAATTTTTTCCTTTAAGCCTATAATATGATGTATATTACCTGATTTCCCAAAACATATTAGCTTATTCTTGGAAATACTTTACTCATGGTTGTTTTATATTGTACTATATATAATTAAGATAAATTTCATTTAGTATTTGTATTAATATTCTATTGCTGCCATAACAATTGCCACAAAAATAGTAGTTTAAACAACACAAATTTATCAGCTTCTTGTTCTGAGGTTTAGAATTCTGGCATAGGTTTCAATGGGCTAAAATTAAGTTTTTGGCAGGACTGAGTTTATTTCTGAAGCTTCTAGGGAAGAGTATGTTTCCTTGTCTTTTCCATCCTCTAGATATCTTTGCCTTTCTTGTCTTGGTGGCCCCCTTCCTCTATTGTCAAAGCTACAGCTACATAGCATATTTTGGACTCTTCTTCCACTATCATATCTAATTCTCTGACCACAGCTAGGAAAGATTCTTGCTTTTAAGGATTAATGTAGATTAATTGGCCTCTCTGGGATAGGGTAATTCAGGAATATCACCACTTTTCAAGATCCGTATCCTTAATCACAACTACAAGTCTCTTTGCCATTGTAAGGTAACACAATCTCAGGTTCTAGAGATTAGGGCAAGGAAATCTTTGAGGATCCATTATTTTGCCTTCCATAGTATTATTCATTTAATAACATGTAAGTAAGACTCATTTGAGGTAAGTTATTCACCTGTTTTGTTAGACCTGAGTATTAGCATTACAGTGCTTTATAATATGATTTGCAGGTCACCTTTTCCTTTTACTTGAAAAGTAAAAGATTTGAGTTTTAATATTGAAATAGCATGTGGTATATCACTTCTTTGAATATGAGAAATATATTTCTTATGAAACCACATGTGTGCATCTCTTTAACAGGGTCTGGTTCCTAAAATCTATATTCAGCTTTTTTCCTAAGTATTAGATGGTGTATGCTTTTGTCTTATCACAAACAGTAATTATTCCTCCTACTTTCAATTCCTCTTGTGGTGATTCTACTCCCTTCCACTGTTCTAAAATTGTTTAATTTTGTATTCGTTTATATTATTGCATTCATTGACATTAGATATGAGTTCTAAATTTATTTTCAAAGAATCAATTTGTCAGTATGTTCAAATTTTTACCTTCTACTTTTAAACTTAACTTCATAAAGCAACTTTTTTCAATTACCTGCTCTACCCTGACTCATTCCGATTACCTGCTCTGTCATAACCATTTTTCCCGCCAAACCACTCACCCTGTACTCTCTTTAAATTAGCCAATCAGAATTAGTTTAGCCTGTGCGGTCTAACTCTAGTCAATAGGGGAACGACACAGCAGCAGGGGCCACATGTGTCAGGGATAAGAACCCCTTCCCCTCCCTTGTCCAAGTGTGCGCTCCCCATTGCTCCATCTGTAAGGGCGTACCCTTCTATAGAAGTACCTTGCCTTGCTGAGAATTGAAAAGAAAACTTTATATTTGAGTGCTACTTCTTTTGCAGCACTGAAACTTTATTTATAACAATTGATCTTATTATGGTGTCGTAATTTCTGATTTTGTTCTGTTTTAGAAAACATCGTTTTAATTTATCATTTTAATTCTTTTGTTCCTGAGTTTGTTGTGATATTCTTTCTACTTTTTTTAAGCCAGTTTATTGAGGTATAATTGACATAAAAAACAACTAGTTATTTAATGTATACATTTTAATGGATTTGAATATATGCGTATATCTGTGAAGTCATCACCATACTTCTTGAATTGCATGGCATGTTTATTTCCTTTGTCTTAATTCCTTTTTTTTGTTGTTGTTGCTGAGATGAAGTTTCACTTTTGTTGCCCAGCCTGGAGTGCAATGGCACGATCTCAGCTCACTGCAACCTCCGCCTCCCAGGTTTAAGCAATTATCCTGCCTCAGCCTCCCAAGTAGCTGGGATTACAGGTATGTGCCACCATACCTGGCTAATTATTTTTTTATTTTTAGTAGAGGCGGGGTTTTGCCATGTTGGCCAGGCTGGTTTCAAACTACTGACCTCAGGTGATCCACCCACCTTGGCCTCCCAAAGTGCTTGGATTACAGGCATGAGCTACTGCACCTGGCCAATTCCTTATTTTGTTTTAATGAAAGTTTAATATTTATACATACTTCACTGTATACCGTTTTAGCTCCCTGAAGTATTTTTCCTCTTAGTGATATCATAATTATTAGTTGTTTCCTTTTTTTGATGCCATAGTTACTTAGAAAAGTATTTTTTGAATGGTGTTTGGATAGCTTTTGTTTGTTTGCACATTTCTGCATCTCCCATCTAGGCCCATATATCCAACTGCTCGCTTATCTATGTTCCAATTTTACCATGTCTAAAATTGAACCCTTGATTTTTAGACTTCCAAATCAGGGTGTGGAAATTATCCACTATCTTTATCCAGAATTATGAGCTTATAATAACTTTATCCATCTGAAACTGAGTTTGAAATTAAAATTTCCAAAAAACCACCCAAAACTTGGAGTTCTCCTTTCATGAAATAAAATGGAAATCATGGTATAACTATATCAAATTAGACATTTAAGTATAAGGTAAATAATCTACTCGTTAATTCCACAAATAAATATTGTCTCCCTATTCTGTATCAGGCATGATGTTATTTTTTTAAAAAATGACAAGATTTGATTTCAGTCTCCAGCCACTAAAAGGATCACTGTTTACTGGGAGAGACACACATCAACACTAATGGTAGAAAATCCAATATGACAAAATCAATGAGAGAGACTGTAAAGAGCACTATCAAAGCAAAAAAACGGGAATCTAACCAGGGTCAGAGATGGCAAAATTAGGGAACACAAGTCTTGTTTTAACTCAATAAATACATATTGTGCTGTCCTTTAGTCATAAAATTACTTAACACACATTCTGTGTTTTAACAATGAACTACAGCACAGTTTAAAAACACAGTATAGAGGCAAACTGCTTTGATTTAAAAATAAACTTCACCAGTTAACTGGTTTTGTTAGCATGGACAAGTTAATTAACTTTTTATTGCTTCAACTCCTTTATCAGTAACATGGCAATAATAGTAGAATCTCGTGGGGTTGTTAGGGACATTTAATAAGTTATGATAGTACCTAGAAAATAATTTCAATGTAAGTGATCACTGTTATTCTCAAATAAGTAACTCAAATATTTGGATAAAGGAAAGAAATAAAAAATGGAAAGAGCAAAGCTTGAATTTAAAATTATGTTAATACATTTTGAGTTCCTCTAACATTCTTCTCTTAGTATATTTCCAGTCTTCTCATAGCTAGTCTTATTTGCTTGGAACAGTCTCTATAGAGATGTGTATGAGTATATTTACACAAAAAGAATTAAGGAAGGACATGCATTGTTACACCACTTTTTCAAAATTGTAGAGGAATTTAGTAGAAGTGTGCACTGTATTTGTTAATCATACATTGTTTTCTTTTAGTTAACTGCTGGTATTTTAGGAGTTCTCTTTATTTTCCTACTAGTTAATAATATAACTGGATTTTAATCACATAGAATGATTTATAATATACTTTTGTTCATATGGCTCACTTCAAATTGCTATAATGTGATTTAGATGATTTCATTTTAAGTTTTATTTTTTCCAAAAGTTTAAGCAGCAGATTAACACTTCTCTGACATAATTGTTCTAAGCTGACATGTTCCCTTTTGCCTGATTAGACAGCATATGAGTCTGTAGCTGGTGAGCTCTGTTAATTAGTGCATTGCACTGAGTCAAGGCTGACTTCCCACTTTACGGCTCATGGCTGTGCTCTGATTCACATCCGCAGGGTGCAGTCTGCACTACTAGAAGTCTGACAAATAGTATCCTACTGGTCACAAGAGGGGCCAGACAAGGTAGTATGAGTGCATTGGTACAAACCTGTCACCATTGCTGAGGGGGAAAAAATGACAATATCTGGCTTGTTGCCAGTATATTAATAGTATCGTCTTTATTTATGAAAGACAGCACATTGTGGCCCACATCCAACAATTAAGGTTCTTTGTGACCTCTAGTTGCTCTGAAATCAGAAATGGTTGGCTTCATTTGAAATAGCTGGCTCAAGAGCATAATAAACTTTATGTCTTCGCTGTTATAAAAAAGAGTGAGAAAATGTTACTCCAGTTTTCCATTCAATGCTCCACATGGAAGATGTGGGTAAGTTTTGGACCTATGATGGAGAAAGGCATTTCTCTTAGTACTTTGATCTTTTAGTGACTGCCAGATCATGTGAAGTGTATTAAACCAAGTATATACAGACTTCTAATTGCACCTGGCCTCTGAAATATTCCTCCTGAGGAAGAGGTGTGTAGCTATTTCATGTTGGGATATTTGCAAATCTCCCACACATTCTTCCCAGATTTTTTAAATGTACACACACACAACATAGAATAAATGTAATTGCTATGGGAAATAGATATGGTAGAAATTGCTTTCAGTTAGCTGTAGGGGGGACAATGGAGATTAAGAAAAACTCTGTATTTGTAAAACATTTTTATTAAATCTGAAAATTAGAGTCATATTAAGCAAAAGATTCACAGAAATAATCTATAGTAACTTAAACTTTCCTAATACAAAATTTAAAAAAAGAAGTTGCATTATAAAGATGTATTGAAATTCCATTATTTTTTTCATACATAGTTAGTGATGGTGTGTTTTAATATAATGGTTTTTAGTATTAGTATCCCATCTGAAGGACAGCAACTTCATTAAACATTTATTGCGTAGCAGACACGGGCTTGGGAATGTATCTCTAACATAAATTATTTGAAAAGTAGTAATTATATAATTATTTAGAACTATCATTTTATTTTAGCATTCTATTAAAAATGGTAACATTTAGAAACACTTGCTTGAAGGTAAATTCTTCAGGAGACTTATTAGAAACATATTCATCCCACACACAAAATAAGAACCTTCACTTATGGTGTATTTGGCATGTTGATTGTTATCTTGATCCTTGATCCCCCTAGATTAAATATAATGCTAAAGCAAATCTCTGCTTTACATTGTGGTCAGGGCTATGAATAGAATGTTCAGCTAAGTAAGATCATCACCAAAAGCACAATGGATCTGGTATTGAATAATTTTTAACAACCGTAATCAGTGAGTGCTGCAATGTTGCAATTAAATCCATTACTCTACTCTTTAACTAGCTTGGTTGTGGTTGGGAATTCATTCAATCTAAGACTTAGTTTCTAAGTGTATGTGTGTGTGTTCTCTTTTCACAACACACTGAATAAAATGATTTTCAGTGTGAACTTTGGAGACAGATATCTGAGTTCAAAACCCAGATTTTCTGTAATTTACCTGTTGTGGATCTTAGGTAATTGATGATAAGGTTTCTGTGCCTCAGTTTGTTCGTCAGCAAAGTGGAGGTAATAGAAGCAATCCCAGTACGTGTTATTATGTAAAATTGTTATCAGTATATACGTATTCATACATCCACACGCTCACAGACACACAGTACTTAGATCTGTATCTGGCATACATTAAAGTCTCTTACAATATTAATTATTATTCTGTAATAATATTTAATAGTAATTAACTATAATAATTTGGAGCCTTCCAAATTAGAAATTGATATGCTTCAAAATAAAGATCAAACCCTTGAGAACCAAAATCCTGTATTGCTAACTTTTGTTTTCACCAAATGTGACACAATGCCTGGACATAGTCACTATATAATAATATTTGAGAATCAATTAAATATTATGCTCTTACTTTTGCTGTGGCTATGAATATATGTAACTGGAATTCCCTCATTCATTATGGCTTATGCTAATATTAAGTCTACATTAATTGAGAGCCAACTCTGAGCCAGGTACTAATTTATATTCACAATCTTTCTGCTTTATATCCATCATTTCCAACACACCCTATCATTCTACAAGATAGAAATTAACTTTATTTTACAGATTAAGAAACTGAGATTTAAATGTAAATTAGTTACCAGGTTTATATGTGTGTGTATATATATATGTTTATATAACATATTATACATACATAATTATTCTTTATCTGTCCTTGAATGGAGACATGAAAGAAAATGGTACATTTTTTGTATGAATAATTTTTTTAGACATAAATCTATGTTGAGAAATAGCTTCAATTACAGATTAACAATCAAATACTCTCATAGTTGATTAGATAAATAATTGATTGATGGTGATCTGAATGTTTTCACACTAACCCTCACCGGAGCAAAACAGGAGGCCTGCTGAGGCCTTTTTACAACTGATAACCAGTGAGAATTTGGGTTCTCATCTCAGGTTCACTTTGTTTCCTCATAACTAGTGTTGGAAATCCAAGTGTAAGAACCAGAAGAGCTCTGCAAGTATCTATAGAAACTCAGAGAAAGTTGACATTGACTTTACCTGTCTGATCTTTCTGGCCTCTCTGTGACCAGAAGAGGCTAAGGAAGCTAGAAAGGCAATGAGTGAGTGGGGTGATCCACCTCTGCACTGAACTTGAGATAGAACCAGGACTCTAGCAGTAGGGACTGCTTTATCACCAGTCCTCAGTAGGATTCTCAGGTAATAAAGAGACAAACTAAGAAAACAAATATTCCTGAATCTAAGAAAGCCCAACAATTGGAAAAAGGAAAATTTGTCAGAGCAATGGTAACATATATACAACAAAACAGAAATAGTGAAAAAAATAGAAGATACATTATTTTTTATTTTTTATTTTTTTTTAAATGTGTAGGCTGTATTTGTAGGGTACAGGAGATATTTTGATACAGGTATGCAATGTGATATAATCACATAATGGAGAATGAGATATCCATCCCCTGAAGCATTTATCCTTTGTGTTACAAACAATCCAATTACACTCTTTTAGTTATTTTGAAATGTACCATTAAGCTATTATCGACTATAGTCACCCTGTTGTGCAATCAAATAGCATATGACTTATTCTTTCTTTCTGTTTTTTGTACCCATTAACACCTCCCTGCCAGCCCCCCACTATACTTTGCAGCCTCTGGTAACTATCTTTCTACTCTCTATGTCCATGAGTTAAATTGTTGGTTTTCAGATCCCAAAAATACGTGAGAATATTCAATGGTTGTCTTTCTGTGCCTGGCTTTTTTCACTTAACATAATGACCTTCTGTTCCATCCATGTTGTTGCGAATGACAGAATCTCATTCTTTTTTATGGCTAAACAGTAATCCATTATGTATATGTACCACATTTTCTTTATTCATTCATTCATTATAGAGGTCTTTTTCACTTCTTTGGAGGTAATTTTATGTGTGGCTATTACAAATGGGAATGCATTTTTTATTTCTTTTTCTGATTGCTCACTTTTGGGAAATAAAAATGCTACTGATTTTTGTAAGTTGATTTTGTAACCTGCAACTTTTGATGGACACTGACGTTGCTTCCAAATATTAGCTATTGTGAAGAGTACTGCAACAAACATGGTAGTGCAGATACCTCTTTGATTTGCTGATTTTCTTTCTTTGGGGTATATACCCAACAGTGGGATTGCTGGATCCTATAGTAGCTCAATTTTTAGTTTTTTGAGGAACCTTCAAACTGTTCTGCATAGTGGTTGTACTAACATTCCCACCAACAGTATATGAGGGTTCCCCTTTGTCAACATTCTCACCAGCATTTATAATTGTCTTTTAAATGTAAGCCATTTTAACTGGGGTGAGATGATATCTCATTGTAATTTTTATTTGCATGTCTCTGATAATGATGTTGAGCACCTTTTCATATGTCTGTTAGCCAGTTGTATATCTTCTTTTGAGAAATGTCTATTCAAATCTTTTGTTATGTTTTAATCAGATTATTAGTTTTTTTTCTATAGGGTTGTTTGAGCTCCTTATATATTCTGTTTTTGTTACGCCCCTGATCAATGGGTAGATTGCTAATATTTTATCCCGGTCTGTGGCTGACTCCTCATTTAGTTGATTGTTTCCTTTGATGTGCAGAGGCTTTTTAACTTGATGTGATCCCATTTGTCTATTTTTGCTTTGGTTTCCTGTGCTTGTGGAGTATTGCTCAATAAATTTCTGCCCAGACTAATGTCTTGGAGATTTTCTCCAATGTTTTCTTGGAGGAGTTTCATAGTTTGAGGTCTTAGATTCAAGTCTTTAATCCATTTTGATTTGATTTTTTAATATGGTGAGAGACATGTGTCTAATTTCATTCTTCTGCATATGGATATCCAGTTTTCCCAGCATCATTTATTGAAGAGACTAGCTTTTCCCCAGTGTATGTCCTTGGCATATTTGTCAAAAATAAGTTCAATGTTAAGTGTGTGGATTTATTTATGGGTCATCTTTTCTGTCCCATTTGTGTGTGTGTGTGTGTGTGTGTGTGTGTGTTTCATGCCAATAGGATGCTATTTTATTTACTATAGTTCTATAGTATAATTTAAAGTCAGTAACTTGATTCTTTCAGTTTTATTATTTTTGCTTAGGATAGTTTTGGCTATTCTGGATCTTTTGTGGTTCCATATAACTTTCAGGATTGTTTCGTCTATTTCTGTGCAGGATGTCATTGGTATTCTGATAGGGATTGCTTTAAATCTGTAGATTGATTTGGGTGTTATGGGCATTTTAACAATATTGTGTCCTCCAATCTATGAACACAAAATATTTTTCAATTTTTTGGTGTTCTCTTCAATTTCTTTTCTCAGTGTTTTATTGCTTTCATTATAGAGGTCTTTCACATCTTTGGTTAATTCGTAGGTTTTTAATTTTATGTGTGGCTACTGTAAATGGGATTACATTTTTAATTTCTTTTTCAGATTTCTCACATTTGGGATATAGAAATGCTACCGATTTTTGTATGTTGATTTTGTATCCTGCAACTTTGCTGAATTTAACAGTTATAATTGTTTTTTCATGGAGTCTTTAGGTTTTTCCAAATATAAGATTACATAATCTGCAAACAAGGATAATTTGACTTCTTCCATTTCAATTTGGATGACATTTATTTCTTTCTCTCGATTGTTCTAGCGAGGACTTCCAGTACTATGTGGAATAACAGTGGTGAAAGTGGGTTTCCTTGTCATGTTCTAAATCTTAGAGGGAAGGCTTTCAGTTTTTCCCCATTCAGTATGATACTAGTTATGAGTTTGTCTGTCACATATGGCTTTTATTATGTTGATGTATGTTCCCTCTATACCCAGTTTTCTGAAGGTTTTTATCTTAGAGGGATATTAAATTTTATCAAATGCTTTTTCAGTATCAATTGAAAGTATCATATGGATTTTAGCCTTCATTCTTTTGATATAATGTACCACATTGAATGACTTGCCTATGTTGAACCATTCTTGCTTCCCAGGGATAGACCCCACTTGGTCACGATGAATGATCTTTCTAATGTCTTGCTAAATTTGATTTGCTAGTATTTTGTTGAGGATTTTTGCATCAATATTCATCAGAGATATTGCCCTGTAGTTTACTTTTTATTATATGTCTTTATCTGGTTTTGGTATCAGGGTAATACTGGCCTCATAGAATGAGTTGGAAGTACTCTCTTCTTCTCTATTTTTCAAAATGGTGTGAGTAGGATTGGTATTAGTTCTTCTTTGAATATCTGGTGAATATTTTCTCAGTAAAGATGCATTCTCCCAGCAAAAAATTATCCCAGTAAAGATAGATTCACTGGTGAATTAGATTCTGTTCAGGTTTTGGATTTCTTCCTGGTGCAATGTTTGTAGATTTTATGTGTTCTAGGAATTTGTCCATTTCTTGTAGATTTTCCAATTTATTGGCATATAGTTGCTCGTAGTAGCCAGTAATAATCCCGTGAATTTCTGCAGTGTCAGTTGCAATGTCTCCTTTTACATTTCTGATATTATTTATTTGGATCTTCTCTCCTTATTTCTTAGTCTGGCTAAAGGTTTGTTGATTTTGTTCAACTTCTCAAAAAAACCTACTTTTTGTTTCATTGATCTTTTGTATTATTTTCTTCATTTCAATCATTTATTTCTGCTCTGATCTTTATAATTTCTTTTCTTCCACTATTTTGGGTTTGGTGTGCACTTGCTATATTAGTTCTTTAAGATGCATTGTTAGATATTTTGTTTGAAGTTTTTTTCTCTTTTTTGATGTGGGCATTTAGAGCTATAAAGTTCCCTCTTAGTATACCTTTTGCTATATCCCATAGGTTTTGGCATGTTGTGTTTCCTTTGGAGGTGATTCGAGATTCAAGACTTTTTCTATCTGTTCAGTGTCTTTTTCAGTAATACATAGTTAAAAACAGGTAGGTACTATGAGGGCTCACCTTGTTTTTGGCTCTTAGGAAGTTTTTTTGTTGTTTGTTTGTTTGTTTGTTTGTTTTCTGTGATAATAGTTGTTAACTTGATGTTTCCTGTCAGGGAGATGATTGGTGGAGCCTTCTAGTCCATCATCCTCCATTTGGTTTATCTAAAAGGATATAGTTTTAAAAATTCTACATTCTGAAAAAAAAAAAGAACATTTTAATAACTTTAGATTTCAAATAAAAAATTACAGAAAAGGAATAAAATTCATGTATTCCATCTATAATTTTGTATGCTTTAAGTCAGTGGAATAGCATCTGCTGATTACAGGGAGAAGGGGACTAACCCAACAATATTATATTCAAGATAAATGTGATTTGTCATCTGTCAGGATGGAATGAAAACATTGAAAGAAATGCAATTATTTATGACCTCTGAGAAAAACAACACAAAGAAGGATTCTAAATAATAATAAATATAATAGTTTAGAACTTGGTATAGAAGACAAAGAAGAAAAGAAACAATGCTAATCAATGCTCTTTGAACAAAACATATATCTTTCTCATTTTCTCTCTGTCTCTGTCTTTCTCTGCTTCTTTATTCACACACACACGCACACACATACATACACACACACACATACTTAAAAACAAATAGATAAAAAGCATTGTCTTGAAATTACTAAATAATGCCAACTAAACAGAGGAAAATAAAGAGAATTAAGTGAAATCATTCAAAAAGTTTGATTCAAGGCAGGTAACAAGGGTAGAGAGTTGCAGCGGGGAAGGGATGTCAGAATATTCTAAACTTATCTTGAAGTAGAAGTTGGGGAAATACAGTATCTTGGCAAGACAGCATTTAGATAGGAAAAGGGTTGGTATGTTGTTTTCTAATAAAAATAGAGAAATATTTATCTAAATAGAAGAGCACATATGGGAAGATGGCCATTAATAGAATGAGGAGGTACAATAAAATGTTCAAATTAAAACAAAAAGAAAATGAAAGAAATCACACCTTGCTGTAACTAGAAAAAGTAATCAAAAGACCAGAGGAAAACACAGGATACAGTATAAAAATACTGAACTTAGTTCATGTGGAAGAAATAAAGCTTTTGTTTTAAAGTATTTAAGCTATATAAGTATATAAAATTGTTAATCATCTTAATAAGACAGATACAGCCCTAGCATAAAAAGTATAAAATCTGGGCAAACAATAAGACCTAAACAAATAATATAATGTTTTGAAATGAAAAACTTACTGTGATAAAACTAAAATTGTTCCAAACATATATTTATATTTCCAAATAATATTTGCTGTACATTTACATTCACTATTAATGGTGTAATTCCAATTAGAGACAGTAGGGATTGTTGGGATATTGGACAAAATAGTAAAAAATATTTGTTCAGAATATGTATTTAAGAAAAATCAAGAAAATTACACACGCACACATACACAGACATTCACACATGCAAAAGGTCTTTTTGGGTTTGTGTTTGTATATATGTAGTTGCGGAGGGGTATGCACCTTATCCGATGTCAGTTACTACTCTACAGTTAAATCAGTTAAAACAGAGGAAAGTATTTACAAAATATATTCTAGCATATGTAAGAATTTAAAATAAGAAGAGACTGATAGTCTATTCAGTGTGAAATGACATTATTAAACCAATGATACTTAATGTCTGGCTAACCAATGGGGAAAGATAAAAATTGACTCCATTCTTCTGTTTTATACAAAGTAATTTTACATATATTTAAGGCTTGCGTATAAAAATAAATCTAGAATCAGAGGATACTTTAATTTTATAAAAATAATATATGCATATTTGATTAAGTATAATATTTGTGTAGAAAATGTATCACAATTATTTAATAAGCAAATGACTGATTTGAGAAATAATTATAATGTAGATTGCATAAGAAGTTGTTAATGTCTAGAGTCTATTGCTGGGAGGGGTTAAGGTAAAAATGTGTTCACTATTGAAAGTGAATGTGAATTGTTAACAGATTTTTGGAGACCAATCTGGAGATATCTATTAAAATTAAAAATACCAATATATTTTAATGCAGTAATACCACTTCTGGAAAACTTTCTCTTAGAATTCAAAGCAATTGTAGTAAATCTATATGTGTAAGTATGTTTATAGTAGCATTGCTTATAATGGCAAAAACAAATATTCTTGCCATTAACAGGGAAATTGTTGTTTAGATTATGTCATGTTCTTTTAAAAGCTTTCCTTTAAAAAGGAAATTTTTTTCTTCCTTTTTTTAAAACAATTTTACAGCAAAGGAAACAATAGTTGACAGAGAACCTACTTAATGAGAGAAAATATGTGCAAATCATCTATCAGATAAGGGGATAATTTCCAAAATATATAATATATATGGAACTCATGTAGCTCCATTGCAAAACATTCATAACCCGATTTTTAAAATGGGCTAAGACTTGAACAGACACTTTTCTAAAGGAGATATACAAATGGCCATTGAGTATGTAAACAGATGCTCGATGTCATTCATCATCAGGGAAATGCCAATTAAAACCAAAATGAGATATTATCTCATTCAAATTTAGATGGCCGCAATCAAAAGAACAGGAAATAATAAGTATTGGCCAGGGTATAGATAAATTGGAACACTTCAACACTGTTAGTAGGAATGCAAAATTGTGCAGCTACTACAGAAAAGAATATGGAAAGTCATCAAAAAAATAAAAATAGCACTCCAATAAGAACCAGAAATTCTACTTCTGGGTATACAGTCAAAAGAATTAAAATCAGTATTATGAAAAAGTATTAGCACTCCAATGCTTACTGTGCCATTATTCACAATAGTCAAGATATGGCAAGAGCCTAAATGTCCATCAATGGATTAATGAATTAATAAAATGGGATATATATGTGCAGTGAAATATTATTCAACCTTTAAAATTGAGTATTTTGATAAAATACTCTTATTTGAGAAAAAAGATATAAAAAGTATATACAATATAATCATACATTTTAAAATGACATTTTTAATATATATTCACATATAATTACATAAGCATGGAGAAATAACTGGAAGGTAGTAGTGATGGTGGGCAGACAGAATAGAAAAGGAGATGAGCTAAGTAAAAAAAAGATTAGAATAAAGATTGTACAAAATACAAAATATATATAACCAGATTTATGTGTTAATAACATGTGTACGTGTGTGTGTATGTCTGTGTGTGTGTGTGTCTGTGTCTATATAGCTAGTGAGAATTTATTCCTTTAAAGTAAAATAAAGTTATTGGTGCACAAAAGACCTCTCAAATTTTTAAGTGGCTGCCTTCCACTATCCTTCCTCTCAACTTCTCTACCCTACTAGAAGGAAGGAGATGACTTACTGGAAGAATAGCAGCTAAACAGACAAACATAGGAACAAAGAAAGAAAGAAATAGTCTTGGCAATATTGTGAAGCCAAAAGAAAACAAGCAATCTCCCCTATTTCATTCCAAAAAGAAAAAGAAAAAATACAGTACCATTAGCTTGCTTCTTGCCTTCTCTGATAACATTAGTGTTATATTTATTTGCCTTTCAGTCTACTGCTTCTAAAATGGTCAATAGCAGTGTGATGGGATTCCACCACTACTGATTTTTCTTTTATTTCTTATCCACTTGAAGATTTCTTTTGATTCACTCAGTTACTTTGCTATTTCTATTCATGACACAAGTTTCGTGTATTCCACAACTCTTAAGCCACCAAGTACCATGAGGCATGTCTGGCCTTTACTGAAATAAGAATTGTATCCACACTATTTTCATTAACCAGACAATTGTTAGTTGCAAAATTATTTAAGCTTTCCCAGCTCAGTGCCACAATCATGGGAACCCATGACACCATTTGTGAGTGGGTCAGTAGAAGTAAGACACAGGTACATACTCACCATATAAACAGGCATTTACTTTTCTTGGGTAAAAACAACACAAAAAAGCCACAGCTGGTAATTTTAGAAGAGTTCATTTAAGTGGTAGAAGGACCCTCCTTCTTCTTTTTACTTTGTGAATGCAGTCTCTGGGTATGGGGTCTTATGTGTCCATTGTGGAGTCGAAGTCCCACAAACTAAGGTGAATACTCAGTCTCTTGGCTCACAGACTTTACTTTTTTTTTTTTTTTTTTTTCCCACATTGACTTTATTTTTTCATTGGAAGAAAATGCCTGCCAAGTACTGGTAATTTTCTTGTTTGGTCTCAGCCTCCATTACTATCCTCCTGTGTGTTATCCTTTCATGTGTGTTAGGGGTCTACAAACATTGAGCTACACTTTCTAGACCTCTTTCCTGTTGACTTTTAGTTAGATTCTGCCACTGAAGCACTAGTATTAGACTAAAAGTCAGAACAAAGGGAGAAGAGATAATCTGCCTTATGTTTATGGCTTCTGTGTCCATCCCAGATGGGTCATTGTCTTTTATTTGGTATCTTCCAGTAATGGGCAGCAGCTGATTCCAACATTTTTCAGCAGTTCTAGCAAATGCAAGGTCGAGCATCTTCCTCAGTCTCAATCCTAGTATTAGTTCTGAGCATTCCTTCAGAAGGCTCAGCACCCTACCCCCACCCCCAAGGCAGTGCTCAGATCAACCAGGTGGCAATTTCAGTGGTCCTATGTGACATTGCATGTGGTGTCCAAGCTTTATCCCAATGCTCCTTTGGTGGTTGATGGTCCTGCCACTACTGCCAGCTCCTAATCCAAGATTTTTGAACTGTGATCACAACTTCAAACTTAGTTCCCCCAGCCTGAGAGATATTAACTGTTTGCTATGGATAATGTTCTCTGAGTTATTTCACTGTTCCCTTTTTGCTCTCTGAGCCCTTCTCAGTTTTCTAATGAGCATTCTATGTTAAATTCGTTTTTGAAAGCTCTACAGCACTTTGTTTTCCTGACTCCAGGGAGAAAGAGGAATGGTGCATCATCATTTTAACTTGTAAATCTTTAAATATCTACTTTAACTACTGTAGCATCTGGACCCAGTGCCTGAATTTTTAATGTAGAATTTCCCATTATGCTGCAGACTTAGGAACTTTACAAATTCACAACTAGGGCTTTCAAAAATCAGAGATTTTCCACCACTATTGCCTTTTCTCTTTTGTTTCTTATCCACTTGAGGATTCCCTTTGGTTCACTCAGTGATTTTACTGTTTTCATTCATGAGACAAGTTTCATGTATTCCACAATACTTAGCCCACTAAATACCATGAGGCATGTCTGGTCTGGCCTCCCCTGAAATAGGAATTATATCTTCACTCTTTTCATTAACCAGACAATCATTAGCCACAAAGTCATTTAAGGCATCCCAGCTCAGTGCCACAATCATGGGAACCCATGACACCATTTGTGGTTGGGCCAGTAGATATAAGACACAGATATAAACTCACTGTATAAATAGATATTTACCTTTCTTGAGGGTGGATCAGGCCACAGCTTACTACCAGGCATGAAAGGCACTTTATAAAATGATTGTTCCTGTCTCCCATTCTGACCTCCCTTACTGCAACACAGCAAGCCCCTTTATTCCAGCCATACTAAATTTCTTGTATTTCCCAAAATGCCATATGCTGGCATACATCTATAATCTTGTACAACGTATCTGTCTACATGGTATACCCTTCCCACTTCACTCCTCATTCCTTATCCTCTTCTAATATTAAGGTCAAAACTCATCTTCTTTCAGAAACTTTCTCAGCCCCAAAGATGTCTCTGTATCTCATGTTTACCTGCAGGATGAACTATCTAATTGTTGGTTTGTTTAGCTCTTAGCTTAGAATATTTTGAGCCCCCAAGTTTCCTCTTTTATATCCTTCTCCAATGCTTAGTTCATTATAAGGCACAAAATTGATTCCAATAATAAAAAGCCAAGAGCCAGATTGTCTGGTATAAAATCCTAGCTCTGACAGTTACTAGCTGTGTGACTTCAGCAAGTCACCTAAACACTCTTAGGCTTAGTTTGCATTTATGTAAAGTTACTGGGCAGAAAAATTTTAGTTTATTTAGGTTCCACTTGTCAATTTTTGTCTTTGTTGCAATTGCTTTTGAGGATTTAGCCACAAATTATTAGCCATGACCAATGTCAAGAATGGTATTTCCTAGGTTTTCTTCTAGGATTTTTATAGTTTGAGATCTTACATTTAAATCTTTAATTCATCTGAAGTTAATTTTTGCATATGGTGAAAGGTCAGGGTTCAATTTCATTCCTCTTCATGTGGCTAGCCAGTAATGCCAACACCATTTGTTGAATAGGGTTTGATTTCCCCATTGCTTATTTTTGTCGACACTGTAAAAGATCCTATGGTTGTAGGTGTGCAACTTTATTTCTGGGTTGTCTATTCTGTTCCATTTTCCATGTACCTGTTTCTGTGCCAGTACCATGCTCTTTAGTTACTGTAGCCTTATAGTATAGTTTGAAGTTGTAATATGAGGCATCAAGCTTTGTTCTTTTTGTTTAGAACTGCTTTGTCTATTTAGGCTCTTTCTTGATTCCATATAAATTTTAGAATAGGGTTTTCTAATTCTGTGAAAAATTGTTGTTGGTAGTTTAATAAAAAAAAAGTGTTGAATCAGGCCAGGCGCAGTGGCTCATGCCTGTAATCCCAGCACTTTGGGAGGCTGAGGCAGGCAGATCACGAGGTCAGGAGATCGAGACCATCTTGGCTAACATGGTGAAACCCCGTCTCTACTAAAAATACAAAAAATTAGCCGGGCGCGGTGGCGGGTTCCTGTAGTCCCAGCTACTCGGGAGGCTGAGGCAGGAGAATGGCGTGAACCCAGGAGGCGGAGCTTGCAGTGAGCCGAGATTGCGCCACTGCACTCCAGCCTGGGCTACAGAGCGAGACTCTGTCTCAAAAAAAAAAAAGTGTTGAATCTTTAAATTGATTTGGGCAGTATGGCCATTTTAACCATATTGATTCTTCCAATCCATAAGCATGGGGTACTTTTCCATTTATTTGTCTTGTCTCTGATTTTTTTTTTTTCTTATCATACTTTAAGTTCTAGGGTACATGTGCACAATGTGCAGGTTTGTTACATACATATACATGTGCTATGTTGGTGTGTTGCACCCGTTAACTCGTCATTTACATTAGGTATATCTCCTAATGCTATCCCTCCCTGCTCCCCCCACCTTACAACAGGCCCCTGTGTGTGATGTTCCCTGCCCTGTGTCCAAGTGTTCTCATTGTTCAGTTCCCACCTATGAGTGAGAGCATGCGGTGTTTGGTTTTCTGTCCTTGCTATAGTTCTGATTTTTTCAGCAGTGTTTTGTAGTTCTCCTTGTAGAAATATTTCACCTCCTTGGCTAGCTGTATTTCTAGGTATTTGTGTGTGTGTGTGTGTGTCTGTGTCTGTGTGTGTGTGTGTGTCTATGGTAAATGGGATTGTGTTCTTGATTTGGTTTTCAACTATAATGTTATTGGTGTATAGAAATGCTACTGATTTTTGTACATTTATTTTATATCCTAAAATTTACTGAGTTTATCATTTCTAGGAGAAGACTCTTTAGGGTTTTATAGGTATAGGATCATATCATCAGCAAAGAGAGATAATTTAAAAATTATGCATCCAAAAAGATCTAATATGCAGAATCTATAAGAAGCTTATAACAAGCAAAAAGCAAATAACCCCATTAAAGAACAGGTAAAGGACATGAACAGACACTTCTCAAAATAAAACATTCAAGCAGTGTGATGGTTAATTTCACTCGCATCTGTGTGAAGAGACCACCAAACAGGCTTTGTGTGAGCAACAAGGCTGTTTATTTCACTTGGGTGCAGGAGGGCTGAGTCCGAAAAGAGAGTCAGCAAAGGGCGATAGGGGTGAGGCCATTTTATAAGATTTGGGTAGGTAAAGGAAAGTTACAGTCAAAGGGGGGTTGTTCTCTGGCAGGCAGGAGTGGGGGTCACAAGGTGCTCAGTAGGGGAGCTTTTGAGCCAGGATGAGACAGGAGAAGGAATTTCACAAGATAATGTCATTAGTTAAGGCAGGAACAGGCCATTTTCACTTCTATTGTGGTGGAATGTCATCCATTAAGGCAGGAACCGGCCATCTGGATGTGTACCTGCAGGTCACAGGGGATATGGTGGCTTAGCTTGGGCTCAGAGGCCTGACAGTTAATATTAGGTGTTAATTTGATTGCATTGAAGGATGCCTAGATGGCTAGTAAAGTATTGTTTCTGGCTGTGTCTGTGAGTGTGTTGTCAGAGGAGATTGGCATTTGAGTCAGTGGACTGGCAGAGGAAAACCTACCCTCAGTGTGGGCAGGCACCATCCAATCAGCTGCCAACCCAGCAAAAACAAAGCAGCCATAAGAAGATGGGATAACTTTGCTTGATGGGTCTCTGGGTGTCTTCTCTTTCTCATGTTGAACGCTTCCTTCCATTCCCCCTGCCCTTGGACATCAGACTCCAGGTTCTCTGGCCTTTGGACTCTTGTACTTATACCAAGTGGTTTGCAGGAGGCTCTTGGGCCTTTGGCTACAGATTAAGGCTACACTGCCGGCTTTCCCAGTTTTGAGGCTTTCGGATTCGGACTGAGCCACTACTGGCTTCTTTCCCTTCCCCAGCTTGCAGAAAGCTTATTATAGGACTTTACCTTGTGATTGTGTGAGCCAATTCTCTCTAATAAACTCCCTTTCACATATACACATATCCTATTAGTTCTGTCCCTATGGAGAAACTTGACTAATACAAACGGCCAGCAAACGTCTGAAAAAATTCTCATCACTAATCATCAGAGAAATGCAAACTGAGCCACAATGAGATACTAGCTCATATGAGTCAAAATGGCTGTTATTAAACAGTCAAAATATAACAGATGCAGATGAGGTTGTGAAGAAACAGAAATGCTTATACACTGTTGCCAGGAAAGTATGTTAGTTCAGCCACTGTGAAAAACAGTTTGGAGACTTCTCAAACTTAAAACAGAATTACATTTAACCCAACAATGCCATGACTGGGTATATACCCAAAGGAAAATAAAACATTGTACAAAAAGGATACATGTGCTTATATGTTCATCACAGCACTATTCATGATAGTGAAGACATGGAATCAACCTAGATGCCCACCAATGGTTCACTGGATAAACAAAATAAAGTTGATAAAGAAATACATCATGGAATACTATGCAGCCATAAACAAGAATGGAATAATGACCTTTGCAGCAACACGGATGCAGCCAGGGGTCATTATCCTAAGCTAATTCATTCGGCAACAGAAAACCAAATACCACATGTGGGAGCTAAATATTGTATATGCATGGACATAATGATGGGAATAATAGACATCAGGGACTACTAGAGGGGAGAGGGAGGGAGGAGAAAAGGCCTGAAAAAGTACCTGCCCAATACTATGTGCTCTTCCTGAGTGCCAGAATCATTTGTACAGCAAACCTCGGCATCACACAATATACTCTTGTAACACATTTTCACATATATCCTCTGAATCTAAAATAAAAACTGAAGTTATTTAACAATAAATAAATGAAGTTGGGATAGTAATAGTATGAAGTCAAATATGTAAAGAATTTAGAATAATGCCTGGCACATTGTAAACATTGCATAAAAGCTTACTATTATTATTATTATTATTATTATTACTGTTACTATTACTAAATAGCTATTCCTATTAGGTTGAGGACCAAATGTTATGCTTAAAGGTAGAACAGCTGTAGTTTGAAGAAAGACCTTGGAACTTGACAAAATGCTGTATTTTCTTATAAAAAGCATAATCAGTAGACAAGGCTTTAGGACCATAAACTGGACTTATAAATGGAATCCAAATTCTTAGGTTAATTTAAAACAACCAGATAGATATGGGCTATTACATGTAATTTTGAATTTTCAAAAAATTACACTCATCTTTAGCACCACTGATGCAAAAAAAAAATACATAGTATGTTATGCTGAATTCTCCACTTGTATAACTCGTCATAACGTTTCTTTTGTTTTATTGTGTCATGGCTTTGGTGTAGCTTCTATGACACTTTGGATTTAGATTATTTCATGAACATCCAGAGGGTAGAATGTCACCTAATGAATCATTAATACTGCTGTAGCAGCATGATTTTCCATTATACTTTCTTCCTGAATGGTAACCTGACTTGACCCTAATGATTCTGGGAACTAATAGAATCATAGCTTATCTGGCTGTATATATAATAATAGGGATAGATGCACAGAGAACAGTCTTTCCATTTTATCAGCAATGGAATGGATCCATTTGGTTATAATCATTATGATGAACAGATGATGGATTTATTCACTCATTCATGAGGTTCCATACAGCTTCCTTTCTCAATTGTCTATGTAAAATAGATGATTCCTTCACTACAGGAATCTTGAGGTATTTTTCCACTACAGAAAATGTGAGGTAGTTTTTCATGTTACCCTGTAAGAAAAGAGTTTTTAAAAGATGCTATAGAAGGCAAACTATAAGTACTCTTTAAAAAGTATTTTTAAAAATCACAGACTATTTAACAGGAGTTTTCCAGGAAACAGACCCTGAGTCTATGATGTACTTACAGGAAGTTTATTGAGGTGTGATATCTGCAACAATACCTGGAAGGGAGCAGCAGCAGAATGCACAACAAAAGTATAATGCAGTTGTACAAAGGGATCACCTGATCCAAAGGTGCTACAATCCTATTGGGCCTTCTTAAGCTGGGATGGCCTTCCAGAGATGTCCCAAATTGAGGAATGACAATCAGGCTTATATTTTTGCATCAACTAATCATTGATATCAAGGTGCCAAAGAGGGGAACATAAACCTGAATGAGGTAATGAGAAGTCAAGAGTTGAACCATCAGCAGTCAGCACTTCTGGCAGCTGAGGAAATAGGCAAAGTGAGTGTAGTGTCACACTGCAATATCTCTATACACAGAAATCTCCAAAGATCAGCCATGATACACTAAATCTTCTACATTCAATCAGGATGTCTTCCATATGTTCCAAATCACACCAATTGTGTGTATGCGTGTGTGTGTGTGTGTGTGAGAGAGAGAGAGGTGAGAGAGAGGGAGAGAGAGAGGTGGCGAGGTGGACAGAGGGCGAGAGAGGGTGAGAGAGAAAGGAGAATCAATCTAAGCATGGACATTTAGAGTGCAAAGTTCATATTTAATTACAGAAAGAATGTGAGAAAATAGAAATTCCTGAGATTTATTTAAATAGTATATTGAATATTTGCTTTAGCTTTGGAGATTGTCTACCAGGACTCTGTAAAACAATATAGTATTCTCAAAAGCAATAAAAATTATAAGGGTTTGCAAGGTATTTATAGCCTGGTGAAGAAAGTTAAAATACTCTTAAATAAAAACAGTCTTTCCTATACAGAAAATATTCTAGTGATTCATTCAGCTAAAAGGTAATTATAAAAGTGTCATAATTTGCAAATTCAGTTTTTTATAAAATGTCAATATTATTATACATTATTTTTTAATTTGATTAAAAACACTTTTTATTTGTTTTATGATATTAGAAGGTATTAGCGAAGCTAAAATTAGCTTTGTCAATTATGTTTTTTCAATTAATAAGAAATCTGGCCCCTTCAATGCAAAGTTAATATGGATCATTACAAAAAAGCAGGCTAATTGAACAAATCAAAAGAAGTATACCAAATAACAAAATAATAAAATAAAATGTGTCTGTTGATTATATCACCTGTTTTCCAAAACTCAGTTTTATATCATACTGCCCAAATTATATCTGACTCTTAAATTGTGCTGAAAAATGTGAGGAAAAAGAAAGGAAAACTAGTAACTTTATCATAATTCAGAGTCACTGACCTATTTTTAGGGCTGGTTGTGAGGGATCAGGCAGAGACACTTTTACCTGACAGAATAAAACTAAAAACAGAAACAGTTGTAATAAGAATAAAAGATGATGAAAATATGTCTACTTTAACCTAAAACAGAAAAATAGCTTTTAATGTCATGTTCTTCATGTATATTCTTAGTTATTTCTCTAGGGGAAGTAATTTTCTATATAATTAAAATGACTTCCTACTTACCATGTGTCAAAATATGACATTATTCCACTTGTAAAATTTGAAAATTTACATTTACGTATAGGCAAGTGATCTGAAAATAAAGTGAAATACAAAAACAATATAATATATATAATCTGGTTCCAAGAGGTAACCATTATTGATATTTTGATTTATAAACATCCACATAATTTTCTATGTATGTATACACACATACATCTGTGTCACATAAGTATTTCCAAATAAATAATGAGTGTGTGTATGATTTCTATATTAACATGATCTTAGTAATAGTTCTGCAACTTTTCAACTTAACATATCGACAATTTTCTCAGTCAATAAATGGACATAGAGCTTTTGCTCTTGTGAAATTTATGTCCCTTGATGAATTCTTCTATTCTCAATATGTTGTAATATTTTTAATAAATTTCTAATCATTTTCTATAGTTACCTTCAATGCTACAGTAAGCAACCCTATATTTACACCTTACTTGATTCCAGATAATTTTCTCAGAAAGAATTTCTAAAAGTGGCTTTATTTTTTTAATATGTTTTTAGCAATTATTTGGAGGCACATTTTAAATTGACCTGTAGGAAGTCTCTGTCATCACCTTCACTGCTAGTATAGGAGAATACCAATTCTTCGCTATCTTTTTTTGTTTCAGCGTATTTGTATTTCTTTTAAAATCTTTCCTAAGCTTCTAGGCAAAAATAAAAAGGGGAGGGGAGAGAGGCCCATTATCTTAATTTGCACTGCTTTGATTACTGCTTATGCTGAACATCTTTCATTTGTTGTGGGCCATTGCATTTCATCATTTGTAATATGTTTCGTCTGTCTTTCAGTTGTGGTTTTGTCTTCTTATAATCGTTTTTAAATTTTATTTACATATTAAGGACATTAAGTCATTAATCTATTGCTTCCCTATAATTTTTATTTACTAGTCATTTGTCCTTTAATTTTGTTTAAGGCCTTCATATTGTATTTATCATTTAATTTTTTTATAAAGAAATGTTTAAGTATGTGGTCAAATATCAATATGTTTTAAAAATAATTTCTGGTTTTCCTCTATATGTGATAAGGTCTCTTTTTCAAAGTTTCTTTGCATTGCTCGAAGAATATAAAAATAAAAACAAACATTACAACACTCCAAAGTCAAGAAAATCACCAGCTGCCTACTAGAATATTGAAGAATGTCTTGAAATATCAAACTAATCATACAGTATAGATAAGGGATTATATAGAGATGAGAAACTCCCAAGAAAATAGAAGCCAAAGAAAGATCCCCCACTCCTATGAAAGAGTCTTCCCATGAAATTATTGGGATAATATTTAGATTAGAGTAAGGAATGGAAACAAATGCGGGTTTGGGAAGTCACTGGAAAAATTTGTCAAATGTTTGTGGAACAGCTACTCTAGTATTGAAGAGTAGATTTTGATATCTGAAACACAATACTCTCAAAAATTTGAAGACCTGCAGAGGGGATTAGAGTGAGGCAGGCCAGAGAGACAAAAGGTTAATCTCTGTGTAACTCCAATCTCTAAAACAGTTCGGGTGGCCTTGAATCCAAAATGCAAATCCCTTTCCATAGGAAAAACTTGACAAGGAAATCCAGCTGGAATTTACCACAGGCAAGATCCTTATAATTAGCCTTTGGATTTAAGACTTCCAGCACAATAAGTTTCATTTACATGGAGAAAGTTTGTCCGTGTCACCAGTACTGCTGAATTTATGCCCTCACATGAATCAGCAAGAATCACTAGCTTTTTGAAGAAATACAACACTATGAAATAGCAAAATTGGGCTGCAGAAACAGTGGAATTAAAGTACAAAACCTAAGAGATCTTTGAAATGTTTATTATTTGACTGCTCAGAGAAACATTACAGAATACCAAACCCAAAATAGGCAATATGAAAGGGATCGAGGATATCAGGAATTAGAAAGACATCTCCACTTTAAGATTACTATCTTTTTAAAAACTCTTTTCATTTAAACCTTTATAATGCTGAAATTTGAGTTTAAGATATGAGGCAGGAATTTAATAGAATTTTATTTTAATTTATTTGCTAGCTTGTATAGTATCTATATTTGCTCTATGTGCGGCTCATCTATGCTTACGTTAGTATCACAATGTTTTAATTATTGTAATTTAATATATTTTGCTATCTACTGGGAGAAATCCTTTTGCCATTGCTGTTTCTAAACACATCTTATCCTAATTGCATTTTATATAAAACTGTTACATCATATGTTAAATTTCCAACAACAAACCTCACTTTTTAGATATTTTAGATGACTGCTAAATTTTTAGATGATTATCAGTTGAACAGACATATTTTAATATCTGATATTCTAAATCAGTAATATGGCTTCTATTTATTTACATGTTCATACATGCTCCTTAATAAAATGTTTTCTGTTCTTTATGTATGTAATATGTAATCATATTTTTAAGATTATGTATATAATCTTAAATATTATGTAACCATATTTTTAAGATTATTGCCATTAATTGAATATTTTTGCTCTTTTGAATTGCCTATTTTTGTAATATCTTCAAGTGCTGGTATATGAAGACATGTAGACTTTAGAAACAATTATAGAATGTAATAAAAACAACATTTAAGCAGATTTTTTATCTTCTTTAGGAGGGGAGTTTCTAGATTTAATCACATTGTCTACAAATGTTTATAATTACTTTTCCTCTTTTCTGATAGGTATATTTCTTTCTCTTTCTTTTTTTCTCTTTTCGAAATTTGTAGTTGGTGTCTTTGCCCAGTGTCATGCCTATAGATCAATGGTTCTCAGATTTTCTTTGGTTCAATAAACTAAATGTGATAATAATTATGGACTTTCTCCCCCAAAAATATACTTAAATGTTGAAGTTGATAGTCTCCATTAAATCAATATTAAGAAGCCTTCCTTAACGTTTCATTGTTAAAAATAATATTTTATGTTAATTTCATATAAGCACTTATTGTTACATTAAATAAATATCTTTGTAATCCTTGCTTACTAAGTAAACTTTAGAACAAAAATAAATGTTTGTAAAATGGCTTTTTTTTGGTAGATACTGAGATTATATTTTTTTCTTGAACCTATAATTGAATTAATATAGTAAATTACATTAATAGACACCCAGGATTGATCTATCTATACATTCCCCAAATAAAATATACATAATCATGTCACATTAACTTTGACCATATTGATGTATCTAACATGCTACTGTAATTTGTAGGATTTTTGGATTTGTCAGGTTTATCCAACAGATTTACTATAGACCATGAAAAGATTTTGTGTTTCTTTCCCCCTTATGTAGTGGATGTAATGCCAACCACTTTTTTTTTTTTTTAATTTGATAGAACTTTTGCACAAAACCATCTAGGTCCAGTTCATCTCAATGGGAAAGACCAGATAGCTCTTAGAGATTTTTACAATTGCAATGAAGGAGATGTTAGTGACAAAGGAAAGAAGCTCTTTATTTACCATTGGCCTAATTTCCTTTTATTTATCATGTCATTTTGATTTGTAGCAATTACTCCAGAAAAGGCTTCAGCAAGGATGTGACTTTTCTTCAGTGTTCATTGACATACAGAAGTTTGACTTTTGTAATGGTTGGTTTGTTTTAGGGTTGTACTGAGAGAGGGCTGCTGCAAATCAAATTCTGAGAACTACTTTTATTCTTGAGTAGTTTTTAAATATGTTGTTTTTAAGTAATCAACCATCAGATTCCAGCCTTATATAATTCCTCCTAATTGTAGCATGGCGTATCTTATATTTCTTAGAGGAAAAGGAATGTATTGATTAACTATTTAAAAATAAATGAATACATTCTTACATACATTTGAGCTAGTTTATAAGTTAGCAAAATATTGTAAGAAATAAAATTATGCTAAGGATACTTGAAAGAAGGCTGAAACTGACTATAAGCTAACAGGTAGCTCTGGCTTTATCTAAGGAGTTGATTCTTCTGATTGTGTAGACTATATGATGATGATTTATTCCAGCCCTGACACTATATGCTTTTAGAAATTCTCTCTATTCTCAGAAACTTCTTCCAAAGCTTTCGTCTACTTGATATTAGCTCATAAATTTGACAATAAAATCAACAGTATCTTTCTGGTCAGATTTTGTTGTTGTTGTTGTTGTTGTTGTTGTTGTTGTTGTTGTTGTGAAGGGCTCTCACTCTGTCATTCAGTCTGGAATGCAGTGGCATGAACTCAGCTCACTGCAACCTCTGTCTCCCAGGTTCAAGTGATTCTCCTGCTTCAGCCTCCCCAGTAGCTGAGACTACAGGTGCCCGCCACCATGCTCGGCTAATTTTTTTTGTGTGTATTTTTAGTAAAGTTAGGGTTTCATCATGTTGACCAGGCTGATCTAGAACTCCTGACTTTAGATGATGCAACTGCTCGGGCTCCCAAAGTGCTAGGATTACAGACATGGGCCATCGCACCAGGCAGATATTCCAATATTTTTGGTGCTTTGTTTTAGATGGTAGGATACACAATTTCATCTTGCAGCTTCTGAAATGATTAAATTAGCATTAGCTATAAAAATTATTTTTGAAAAAATAACCAAATTCATTTAATATCACCTATTTTACTCCAGATATATATTTTTCTTGAATAAAAGATAGTTTTCCACTATTTTTCAAATTGCTTCTATGTTCACGATGTCATTTTTATTTCTTACTCATTTTTTATTATTGACTGGTATGACCTTGCTATATTCATGGTGAGCTTTTCTTTTACGCTAATTATGTTCATTTTTATTGTGTATGTGTATGCGTGTGTGTGTGTGCACATTCAAGAGGAAACAAATCTGGAGACTTTTCTTTTCTTTTAATTTTCTAAGAAATGTGAACATCAGTGGGGATGGTAGTTTATACTCTACCCCTTTAACTTGTCAGCAGTGTATTATATGCATCCCTTTAGCTGAAATTTAATGTTTAAGTGGGTTTTTATTAGGATGAGGTCTCAGAGTTTCTAATTCAGATGTCAGAGGTTGGAGGCAATATCAATAAGAAGCCATTGGCAGGGACGTTATTCCTAATTCTTATCCTGACATGTTGCAAAAATAATTTCATGGCTTCTTTTTCTGCCTAAAATGTAACTACATTAATCTGAAAGACAGCTGATTTTTCAAGGTCAAAAGTGCTTAGTTACAAATTGATGAGCTATTATGCGTGTCTGTGGTTTTCTTGATGGCACTGTATTAATAATATGCATGCAGAACAGGCCATAAAAATTCCATTTAAAGGTATTAAGGCATACTGGGACATTTAATCAGGTTAAAATTCTTGTCAGTTGGCTCCAGGCACGATGTTGTTCAGTCAATGATTAACAAAGTGTGTGGAATATAAAGATGCATGTCTATTACATGAGTTCAGATTTCACTGAAATGACCTTTTTTTTTGTTTTCTGCATCTAGCAAATGATCCAACTAAAAATGCATTACAGTGATATTCATTGTTTTAAACAGCTTCTACTGTCTCCCAGTCTGTATTGTTTTGATTAGGAAATTGGGAGATAATATACTTGTAAAGATGCTGACATTCTTTCTGGAGAGGGAAAAAAGCATTTGTTGATGAAATGTTTTAAAAATATAAATCACACTTTAAATTTTTTGTTGTGATTGATAAAAGCTATCTTACCAGGTGTGCACTATGCTTTTATAAAAATAATTGACAGAAAGCTATGGAAAAGATTCTTCTGATAGTCTCTTCCAGTATACCTTACAAGTTCAAGGGGAATGCTATTTAAGAGACAGAATATAATGCAAGAGAAATGAGAATTAGTCTGCAGAAGTATACGTATATTATAAAAACAAAGTCACATTTTTCATATAAATAAAAGAATGAACATTCCTAGTTTATGAATATCTTTCACTTTTTCCCCATTAGTAGATAAGGAGTAATTATAGAACACTTTCTGAGAACACTTTAACGTACCAAGGAAATGGCCGACTACTCAAGTAGCAATTATAGAGCTATAGAAAAACCATTGTTTTATTTTTTAGTTGTGTAAAATTAGCTAAAATTTATACTTGTCTTTCACACACATTTCATTTTCATATCTGTAAGAATATAAAATATTTTGGTAAGTAAAAAATTATACAATATTAAAAAATAAACTCAAAACCTGAATTACTTTGTCCTTTCACTTGAGAAGAATAACAGTCTTTCCCATCTCTTAAAAACCCAGCTTCTCTTTAGCGCAACCTTACATACTAATATTTTTTAAAAATTAATAGATTTTTAAAGCAGTTTTAGATTTACAAAAAAAAATCTACAGAAAGTGCCATATCCTCCCCCACCCACAGTTTCACCTATAAACATACTGCATTAGCTTGGCATATTTGTTACAATTTATGGACCCGTATATTATTTATTAACTAAAGTATATCTTTTATATTAAGTTGCACTCTTTGTGTTATACAATTCTAAGGGTTTTACCAACTGCATAATATCATGTATCCACCATGGCATTATGATACAAAATGGTTTTGTTTCCCTGTCCTAAAAACCCCATGTGTTCCTGTTATTCATCCATTCCCACCTCTACTCCCCAACCCCTGGCAACCACTTATTTTTTTACTCTCTCGATAGGTTTCCCTTTTCCAGAATGTCATATAATTGGAATCAAATACTATGAAGCTTTTACAGACTGACTTTTTTTTTGACTTAGCAATACATTTTTAAGGTTCCTCCATGTCTTTTGTCTACCGAATAGCTCATTTCCTTTTGTGGCTAGATAATATTTTCTTGTATGTATGTGTACCACAGTATGTTTATCCATTGACCTATTGAAGGAAATCTTAGTTGCCTCCAGGTTTTAGCAACTATGAATAAAGCTTCTATAAACATTCATGTGCAGGTTTTAGTGTGGGCATAAATTTTCAACTCATTTGAGTAAATACCAAGGACCGCAATTGTTGGATCATTACTGAATGTTTTAGCTCTTTGAGAATGACACATTTTTTGTTTGAGAAATTTCATTAATAACTAGACACAGATGCTAAATGCAATTTAATTTTAACATGTGTCTTGTTTAATTAGATAATTTTCTAATATCAAAAGCACTTTTGCTTTTCAAATTAATTTCTGTAAAATGTCTATTTTCAATCATAACTAAAGGATATGATCTAGCCTGAGATTCTATCTTCCAGTAAAAATACATGCTTTGTTTATTATGTTGTTTAAAACAATGAGAAATATTTAGAGATTCCAAATTCCAATAAAATTTATGACTTTATCAATATTTCATCACTTTTTATTAATAAAGTATATTTTAATGTATTTTCTTATATTCCACAATATTTTATAAGGTTGAAAGCTTTGATTGATAAACGTTAAGAAATATATTACAACCTTAGGTGCTGCTTTTACACTTGTATTCTGATATATTAAGCTATCTAAAATGAAAGACAACTGTTATATCTGGCTATCATAAAATTTCAGTAGCACATTTATGCTGAGCTCATTGTTGACTATAACGTGGGAAAAAATTTTGTGCTTCAGTGAATTAAAAAGTTTTATGAGAGTATAGAAATTTTACAAACTTAGTTGTAATGGATTATTATCAGATACTTTAAATATATAACTCAAATTTGTTATTCAAATTGTACACACACGTATAGTGCCATAAGAACTGTTTAAGCCATTTTGTTTACCTCATTGGCCTAATTGCACTTTATTGATTAAACATTATATAAACTCAAAGAAGAAAAAGCACTTTTAGGCAACTAAGTAAGTTAAATTAGAAAAGAATATAATAAGGTAAAACGTATTTATAAAAATATTAAATTCAGATTGTTGGAGTCAACAAATAAAACTAATAATTATATATTTAGAGGATCTTTATATTTCTCTATTCTAAACACCCATGTTGAATTTTTCTCTCAATAGCTTTGCCAATTGATATGAGCATATAAGTACACATTCATATCTGCCTATATCTGTTCATTGTCTGAATTATAATAGCTATGTAATATTAGCACTTAACTTTGTCCAATTTGGCAGAGATAGTATCTGTAAGATATTAAAACATTTGACAATAAGTTAAACATTTATAAATCATATGGGTGCTTGATTATATTGTGCTTTATATCTGCTATTCAAAGTTGGCTCTAAAAATCTAATTACAAAGATAGATTAGATCATTTAATAGAAAATATTACCTAACAAATTGAAAAGTACAACATTAGAATATATAGCAATAGTACCTAAATCAAAATTAAGATATCCTCTGAAAAATGAAAATGGGACCTAATATTTGGTGAAAACTTACTATGTGAAAGACATCATTCTAAGTGTTTCACATGTTTAATTTTTTTATAATCACAGAACTTTCATCTGGTAGTTAATGCCATTTTCATCATTTGTAGAAGAAATGGAGGCTGGAGATCAGGTAACTTGCCAAAGATTACTAAGCTAGTCAATGGTGAAGCCATAAGGTGGCCCAAGAAGGACAATTCTAAGAGCTTCCAACAACTCTCTAATACTGACACTCTGTACTCTATATACATGAAAGTTCTAGCAGAGCAATTAGGCAAGAGAAAGAAATAAAATGCATACAAATTGGAAATTAAGAAGTTAAATTGGGCCGGGCATGGTGGCTCATGCTTGTAATCCCAGAACTTTGGGAGGCCGAGGCGGGCGGATCACGAGGTCAGGAGATCGAGACCACAGTGAAACCCCATCTCTACTAAAAATACAAAAAATTAGCCGGGCGTGGTGGCAGGCGCCTGTAGTCCCAGGTACTTGGAGAGGCTGAGGCAGGAGAATGGCGTGAACCCAGGAGGCGGAGCTTGCAGTGAGCCGAGAGATTGCGCCACTGCACTCCAGCCTGGGCGAGACAGCGAGACTCCATCTCAAAAAAAAAAAAAAAAAAAGAAGTTAAATTATCCCTGTTTGAAGAATACATGATCTTTTAAATAGAAAACTCTAAAGACTCCACCAATGAATAGTTAGAAGAAATAAGAAAATTCAGCAAATTTGAAGGATACAAAATCAACATACAAAAATCAATAGCATTTCTATATACTAACAGCAGACTTTCTGAAAAAGAAATCAAGAGAACAGTCCCATTTACAATAGCTAAAGAAAAATAAAATACTTATAAATAAATTTAACCAAAGTGGTGGAAGATTTCTACAATGAAAACTATAAAACATAGATGAAAAACATTAAGGGCATAATGAAATGAAAAGATATTCTGTGTTCATAAATGGGAAAAATTAATATTGTTAAAATGCCCATACTACTTAAAGTGATCTAGGGATTTAGTATAATCTTTTCAAAATAGTGATGATAGTCCTCAAAGAAATAGAAAAAAAAAAATTCTAAAATTCATCACATTATCTGACTTCAAAATATACTACAAAGCAATAGTAATCAAAACAGCATGGAACTGACATAAAAGCAGACAGCAGACCAATGGAACAGAAAAGAGAGACCAGAAATAAATCCACACACTTTCAGGCAACTGAATTCTGGAAAAAGTGCTAAGAACACACAATGGAGAAAGACAGTCTCTTCAATAAATGGTGTTGGGAAAACTAAATAGTCACATGCAGAAGAATGACATTAGACCCTTTAATCTCACTATATATAAAAATCAACTAAAAATGGATTAAAGGCCGGGTGCGGTGGCTCACGCCTGTAATCCCAACACTTTGGGAGGCTGAGGCGGGTGGATCACGAGGTCAGGAGATTGAGACCATGGTGAAACCCCATCTCTACTAAAAATACAAAAAATTAGCCAGGCGTGGTGGCAGGCGCCTGTAGTCCCAACTACTCCGAGAGGCTGAGGCAGGAGAATGGTGTGAACTCAGGAGGCAGAGCTTGCAGTGAGCCGAGACTGCGCCACTGCACTCCAGCCTGGGCGACAGAGCGAGGCTCTGTCTCAAAAAAAAAAAAAAAAAAAAAAAAGGATTAAAGACTTAAATGTAAGAGCCAAAAGCATGAGATTGCTAGAATAAAATGTAGGGGAAATGCTTTATCATATTGGTCTTCACAAGTATTTTTTGGATATCACCTCAAAAGCATAAGTAGATAAGTGGGTTGATTTAAAATTTAAAAATTTCACACAGCAAAAGAAACAACAGTGAAGAGGCAACCTAAGGAATGGGAGAAAATATTTGCAAACTATATAGCCAATAAAGGGATAATATTCAAATTATATGAGGAATTCACAACACTCAAGAAACAAGTAAACAAATAAACTCATTTAAAAGTGGCCAAAGGATCTGAACATTTCTAAAAACAAAAAAGAGAGACATACAAATGGCCAACCAGCGTATTTTTTAAATGCTCAATATCATTAATCATCAGAGAAATACAAATTAAAAGCACAATGAGATATCACCTCACTCCTGTTGGAATGGCTATAATCAAAAAGACAAAAGATAAGTGTTGATGAAGATGTGGAGAAAAGGGAACCCTTACACAGTTGGTGGAAATTTAAATTATTATAGTCAATATGGAAAACAGAATGAAGATTCCTCAAAAAATTAAAAATAAAACTACCATATGATCCAGCATTCCCAATGCTGGGTATCTATCAAAAGGAAATAAAATCAGTATATCAAAGATATATCAGCACTTTCATGTTTATTGCAGCATTATTCACAATAGCCAAAATATAGAATAAACCTAAGAATTCATCAAAAGATGAGTGGCTTAAGAAAATATGTGGCGTACACAATGGAATCTATTTAACTATAAAAAATGAAGGAATTTTTATCATTTGAGAAAACATAAATGGACCTGGAAGGCATTATTTTAAGTGAAATAAGCCAGACACAGAAAAACAAATACTATGTGATCTCACACCTATGTGGAATCTAAAAAAATTGATCTCATAGAAGTAGAAAATAGAATGGTGGTTACATGGGACTAGAGAAATTGGGGAGGAGGGGGAATAGGGGATAATGAGAAGTGATGGTTAATATGGAATGTCAACTCGATTGGATTGAAAGATGCAAAGTATTGTTCCTGAGTGTGTCTGTGAGGGGGTTGCCAAAGGAGATTAACATTTGAGTCAGTGGACTGGGAGAGGCAGACCCACCCTCTATCTGAGTAGGCACCATTCAATTAACTGCCACCACGGCTAGGATAAAAGCAGGCAGAGGAACATGGAAGGACTAGACTGGCTGAGTCTTCTAGCCTTATCTTTCTTCCATGCCGTGTGCTTTCTGCGCTAGAACATCAGACTCCAAGTTCTTCAGCTTTTGGACTCTTGGACTTACACCAGTGATTTGCCAGGGCCTCTTGGGCCTTCGGCCACAGTCTGAAGGCTGCACTCTCAGCTTCCCTACTTGTGAGGTTTTGGGACTTGGACTGGCTTCCTTGCTCCTCAGCTTCAGCTGGCCAATTGTGCGACTTCACCTTGTCATTTTGTGAGTCAATACTCCTTAATAAACTCCCTTTCATGTGTACATCTATCCTATTAGTTGTGTCCCTCAGAGAACCCTGATTAATACAGGATATTTTGGTCAAGAAATATGTAATTACAGTTAGGAGGAATAAATTCAAATGATCTATTGTACAGCATGGTCACTATAGTTAATGACAATATATTATATTCTTGAAAAATTCGAAGAGTGAATGTGTTCTCGCCACAAAAATAACTATATGAGGTAATGCATTTGTTCATTGGCTAAATTAAACCATTTCACAATGTATATATACTTCAAAACTTGTTGTATACAACAAATGTATATAATTTTATTTGTCAATTAGAAATAATTTTTAAAAAGCAAAGCTCAGAAGTTATGTAAATTTATTAAGGTGACATTGTGAGTTATCTGAAGGAGCGGAGCTTCAGATGCAGGTCTCTCCTTAAAAACTTAGGCTCTTTAAAGGTAGGTGAAATAGTTTCCCTTGAATATTCTTATTGATTAAAAATTGCTTTTTATAATAAAATTTCTTTTTACAATACAAATTTCTTTTGTAAAAAAAAGCAATTTTTAATCCATAAGAACATTCTGTTTTTAAATATAGTTTTGTGTATTTAATCGATTCTATATTTTTGTTAGCCAGCCATGCCTTGTCTTCATGGACCTAAAAGTTTGTCTCTTCAGAAAGATACTTACTATCTCACTAGTAAAGACTGAAATGTCAGACTGGGCGCGGTGGCTCACGCTTGTAATCCCAGCACTTTGGGAGGCCGAGGCGGGCGGATCAGGAGGTCAGGAGATCGAGACCACAGTGAAACCCCGTCTCTACTAAAAATACACACACAAAAAAATTCGCCGGGCGTGGTGGCGGGCGCCTGTAGTCCCAGCTAATTAGGAGGCTGAGGCAGGAGAATGGCGTGAACCCGGGAGGTGGAGCTTGCAGTGAGCCGAGATTGTGCCACTGCACGCTAGCCTGGGTGACAGAGCGCGACTCCGTCTCAAAAAAAAAAAAAAAAAAAAAAGACGGAAATGTCTTTGTCGCATAAGCATTGGAATTCATTGTCCTTAATACAGAAATGCAATTCATCTTTTCCCACACCTCACATGTAGCTATTAAATAGGAAAACTCACTTCTAAAAGGTGCCTCTAGAGTTGTCTAGTTTGGTGGATTTCAGAAAATGTTACTCTTATAAATAATTTTACTTAGCTGTGAGAGAAAATGCCATAGTAGAGTATTCCAATTGCATGTTTTTAATATTAATGTTAAATTTTCTAAAATAAAAAATATCTCTATTATATATTATTTTCAGCAGCTTTTGAATACTCAGTAAAATGACTTTGTTCTTTCATTTGGTGATGTGAGTTCACCTAAGGCCTTTTCTTTCCCAAACTATTACATACTTTTGTTCCATTGACAACTATTATATGTGTTGTCAAAGTTCAACCACTTACTTAGTGACATTTTCACTTTAAGCTATCTCTATTTTCAGTATCTAAGAGAGAATTTTAAGAAATATTTTTGAGTCTAATAGGTCAACAGTTTGTGAAAAGAACAAAAAAATACTTTGTGTAATTTATTTGAAAGCTTTGCAGGAAATGTCATGGTAAAGTTTAGACAATTGTTTGTTGACAAAATGTGATTTTTGACTTACAGGATAAGGCTACTTCACTAACTGTACATTCACAGTAAATGTCATTAATTCAACTTAAATAATTTAAGGATGGCTTGGAGTCATATTGATAAGGACAGTAGGGATAAATAATTCAATATTTATGTATAATGAATGCATTAATCAGAAAGGGGCAGTATAGTGACAGGAAGCAGTGTAATAGATTTCCTAGATAGAATTTTATATTAATATATATTTCAAGCAGTTTTAATAAGAAACTACAGACATCTGATTGTATTCATCTTTTATTTTATTTTATTTTATTTTATTTTATTTTATTTTATTTTATTTTATTTTATTTTATTTTATTTTATTTTTTGGTTTTTGAGATGAAGTCTCACTCTGTCTCCCAGGCTGGAGTGCAGTAGTGAGATCTCAGTTCACTGCAAGCTCCGCCTCCCAGGTTCACACCATTCTCCTGCCTCAGCCTCCCTAGTAGCTGGGACTACAGGCGCCCACCACCATGCCCAGCTAATTTTTTGTATTTTTAGTAGAGATGGGGTTTCACAGTGTTAGCCATGATGGTCTCAATCTCCTGACCTTGTGATCCACCTGCCTCGGCCTCCCAAAGTGCTGGGATTACAGGCGTGGGCCACTGTGCCCAGCCCTCTCTTTTACTTTACTTCCCACATGAATATTAATACTTTTCTCATTGCAGCATCCCTTAGACTAACATTTCTAAAACTGAGTGTCTATTATGTATCTAAAGGGTAATGGAAATTGAGGTCGTATCATTTCAAACAGATATTTGCTGAAAGCATTAGCTAAATGCAGGAAAAATAGATTCATTGACCTCATGGAATATTATTCTTTATTCCTTCTTAACCAACATGTAAGAGTGCATAAAAAGAGCATGTGTATATGTGTAGAAGACAGCAGAGAGGAAATACTCAATTTCAATTGTCTCTCTCATAGGCTGAGGTGATTATTATCTTACAAATTATCCAATAATTTATTAAACATTTATTACAGGCAGACCTAATTACATAATTAAAATGCATAATTATAAATAAGATAAAATGAATAGAATGTTTTTAATAAAATTAATTTTTGTCACTCAATAAATTATTCCTAGTAAACTGAAGAAGTTTCTTAAATTATGGAGACCTTTATAAAAATCTGTTATCATTCCTCCTGTGACATATGGTTATCTAAGATTGGTTTAAAATGAGGTTTACTTTTAGTAATAATGCAAGCACTATTGCATGGGAGCACCTGGTGAGAACTGATCACACCTCAGGGTCAAGATGGGATGGAGTAATAAAGTGTCAATGATGCAGCAAAACTGAGGACCAAAGACTGAGACTTTGTTTTCAAAAGGCTGGCAATCTGATGAGCCACAGGGCAGGCTCCAAAGTTGAGTTACTCAAGTAGGTAGTATTTGACTACGCTGTTGAGCTCATCCTCTTGAATGGATATTAAGAATGAATGATTTAGCAGAGATCTTAAACTAATTATAAGGCAGTCTCCTGATAAGGATTTTTCATAGCTTGATCCTCCAAAATAGTATTACTTTATAACAATATTAAAGACCAAAATACATTGCTATTTTTTATCACATTAGGCTATTTAATAACTTTTTGTCTTTGAGTGGTCAGATTTTAATGGTAATTTCCATGTTATGGTTTGGAAATTCTCTTTATGTTTTCAGTTCCCTGAAAATTCCACGTTTTTAAAAGATTTTCAAAAACTCACTTTTTGCATTGTGCTTGAAGTATTTTAAAAACACACAAAATATTTTCCAAGGCAGCCTTAGGTTAACGTAAATTAAGTTGGTAACATAAATTCTAACTAATAGATGCCCAAGAATTGAATATATACTTTCAAACAAATTTGCCAGCACCTAAGAACATAAACTTTATAGGACAAACCTTGAGGAATTTAATTGCAGGTCTGCAGACACTTGTTAGGTTCAGGGTCCTGGCCTTTCATTCCGTTTGGGCTCTTATATGACTCGGCAGTGAAAACTTAGGAAACTAGAGGTCGACTTACCAATGAGAGTAGAGCTGTAAAGAGTAAAGAGGGATTTTACTATAAGTCTTGAAACCGAGTAGAGTTTCCTATGGTCAAAATTGATGTTGGGGCTACATCAGCGGTCCCCAACCTTTTTGGCATCAGGGATCAGTTTCGTGGAAGACAATTTTTCCACAGATGGGAGTGGGGGTGGGATGAAACTGTCCCAACTCAGATCATCACGCGTTAGTTAGATTCTCATAAGGAGCACATAACTTAGATCTCTCGCATGCGCAGTTCACAATAGGGTTCCAGCTCCTATAGGAATCTGCTGCTGCTCAATCTGCCGCCTCCTGCTCACCTGACAGGAAGCGGAGCTCAGGCAGTAATGCCCACTCTGCGCTCACCTCCTGCTGTGTGGCCCAGTTCCTAACAGGCCATGGACTCGTACTGGTCTGTTGCCCAGGGTTTGGGGACCACTGGGCTAGAGGATAAGTTTGGAGAGAGGTGAAACATGTCAGCACAGCTAAAGCCTTCTCACTAATCTGAAGCAGAACCTAGAAATTTACACTAACTAGGAAAATATCATCTTTGTAAAATGTATGTTCACCAAGTTTAGGGGATGCCTGAATTGTTATTAACAGTGGTAATATATTGGCTAAAGTTCAGGTACAATGTATTTTACTATCAAAGCTTTATCTTTCTTCATTGATTGAGTTTCTTTGATTCTCCCACCCTAGTTTACATTTCATAGATTAAGATACATCTTGCCCACATCAAGATATTATCCTACTCCAAATTTATGCATGGTGTCAAGGGGTTGTTCCCCTTAGTATTATATAAACCAGAAATCTTTAAACATATTAGTAAATCATGCATCTTGCATGTCTTTCTCTATATAACGTACACATTTCTTCATTGTACTTTTTTGCATGTAGGAAGAGAGTCTCAAGATCTGCAATAGCATATGGATTGGAATCAACATGGATCTCCTGGAATATCAGTTTTTTTCTGTTTTTCTCATGAGAATATAGAAAGTAATTATTATTAATAATTGTATATTAATGTATTAGTCTGTTTTCATGCTGCTGATAAATACCTACCCAAGACTGGGTAATTTTTAAAGAAAAAGAAGTTTAATGGACTCACAGTTCCACATGGCTGGGGAGGCCTCACAATAATGGCAGAAGGCGAAAGGGATGTCTTACGTGGCAGCAGACAAGAGAGAATGAGAACCAAGGCAAAGGGGAAACCTCTGATAAAACCATCATATCCGTGAGATTTCTTCACTACCATGAGATGAGTTTGGGGAAATTGCCCCCATGATTCAGTTATCTCCCACCAGGTCCCTCCCACAACACATGGGAATGATAGGAGCTACAGTTCAAGATGAGATTTGGGTGGGGACACACCAAGCCATATCAATTAAGCACTTATAAAGTATGTAAGTAGGCATACAGAAAATAATGGAAAAAACAACAGCCCTTATTATGTTACCCACGATGCTAAAGGCTCTTATAGCTGTATTAGTAAACAATATGTATGTATACACATGACAGTTATTACATACATGTATAGATATGTGTACACATATATATACTGAATAGTCTATCATTCAGAATAATTAATGGTTGGAGTAGAAAAAGAGGTTATATAAAATGACATACGTTGTTTTGAGGCGTGAGCATAAATGTGAAAATATCAAAATTTTGGAAATATTAAGAAATTTCTGAATTTCTAATTTATACTACTAAGTTTTAACCTTAAGTTTGTCTCATTAATTTTCAGTTTTGCAATTAATATGGTACTTGTACTATTGTAGAGCGGTATTGTTATTTTCTATTATTATTTTCAGAAAATGCTTTTCAAACTTTATAATGCCCCTTGCACTACAAATTACAATTTCAGCAACATCTTTTCATTGAAGTACAAATTAGTTAAAAGTACCTAAAGAGTTTTTATTAATACACTCACATGTACACTAAAAAGTGTAATAAAAGGTATTTTAATTATAGCAATACAGTTGAAAAAAGTCAATCACTTTATTTTTTTAATCACTTTATAATGGTCATAAAAGGCATGATCAAAATGACAGAAAATTCAAGACAACTTTATAATATAAATGGCAACATTAATGGACCAAAGAAAATAGAGAATTTTCTGTTTTTCAATTAACATTTTAATATAGGCTACTTAAAACTTCTTTCCTGAATGTATTATTTTTCAAAATGAAAAGTCAAATTTTTATCAATATATCATAGTTTTCCAAGACACATCAGCACATAATCCGATTAACATAATCCAAGGCATATGTTGCATGATTTTAAATATTGCATTAACAAAGCCGAAAAAATATAGACAGATAAAAGTGGGTATCTCTCACAGAGGGATGATAATTTAAAACCATGTTCTTCTATTGATCTTCTCAAATACATATTTGATTCTAATTTTTCTTGTTCTATCTTGATAGTCTAAGAACTCGTTTTGGGTGAAAAATATTCTAAGGATGTCATAGTCTTCATTGATTGCTAAAACTGCAGTGAATAGACAAAGATAGAATTTTGGACTTGATATTACAAACATGATTAAGCTTCCATGACTTTATAATGAATTTCTGTGTATTAATCTTGAACATTATTTTCTTGAAAATATTGCATAATTTTAGCACTATTGCTCAGAATTTTACACTGAATTCTCTCTCTCTCTTGCTCTCTCTCTCTCTTTTTTTTTTTTTTGTCAGAGCTTCTCGCTTGTTGCCCAGGTTGGAGTGCAATGGTGCAATCTCAGCTTACTGCAACCTCCACCTGACAGGTTCAAGCAATTCTCCTGCCTCAGCCTCCCAAGTAGCTGGAATTACAGGTGCCCACCACCATGTCAAGCTAATTTTTTTTTTTTTTTTGTATTTTTAGTAGAGACGGGTTTTCACCATGTTGGCCAGCCCGGTCTTGAACTCCGTCAGCCTCCCAAAGTGCTGGGATTTTACAGGCGTGAGCCTGCACGCCCGGCCTCCCCGCTGAATCCTTTCTTCATTTTATCATAATCCTTCTAAATGTAAGTAAAAGTTTTTTATTTATATAATATAACATTTATGAAAACTCATTTTAAAATTATCAAAATGTCTCTGGTACTTCTGATAATGCAGATAAATACTGGCAAATACATTTTGTAATCAAAATTAAAATTAAAATACTAAATATTGAAAATGAGACGTTATATTGCAACAGAATTCTCTGACCTTGAAGAATGTATAAATTATTACTTTTGGAATTGTTTTCATTTGTAACTCATTTTTTTCCAGTTTTACAAGCTCTACTGCTTTTCTGCTATGAAAAATGAGGACATTAACGTGTTTTGCTTTACTTTCATCTCCCTATTGTTCTGCCAAATTTTGTTATTTATATTTTTAATTTTACATTTTAAATTTTCACAATTATGGTAAACGTTAGTAACACTGATAAGTATTTCTAGTACTCTTTTCCAAACATATGGTACAATTGTAATTTCTATTCTGGCCTCAGTCAACTCAGGCTTCCATACCATAATACCAAAGCTCCACTGAAGACTTTCCTCAGGCTAGTGGTCTGAGGAACTTCCACAGGCACTGTCCCCTGCCGACCTATATCTATGTATTAATGTAGTAGAAATGAATACTGTTTGTTGTGCTAAGCCATTGAGATATTTCAGCAAATATTACTATGGTATAAGTTAGCTCATCTGGATGTATGTACAAAACTGTACAATTTGATCTGTATCTGTAGCTTCCACATGTTTTAGTTCTACAATTTCATCTTCATTACCAATCTATCTCAATCACTTTATCTTGTATTATTTAACTTATTATCAAATAGCTTTCTTTTTAAAAGGTAGTATGCAATGTTGTGAATTTTTAGGCATATCTATACTCTTTATAAATGAAGGAAATGCAGTGATTAGGTTTGTTTTATTTTTCTGAACTCTGAAATTTTTTTCACTCTTTTCACATTGAGCTCTGTTTTAGAGAAGTCTGAGAATTGTGTGATATTTTTCTTCTTATATTTGATGTCCTTTTCCGCTGGAGAGAACATGAATGTTTAAATTCTTTGTACTGAGACATATTATACGCATATAGAAAAGTACACAATACATAAAGGATGATGTAATGAATAATGACAAAGCAAACTTCCAGCCCGAAAAATACAACATTGCCAGGTTTATAGCCTGCCCTTCAAGAGGCCTTATAAGATTATTTCTCTCTTCTCCTCCTGGAATGACAACAAATACTTTAACTTTTCTTATTACTTCTTGCTTTCTTTATATTTTGCCACCTCTGTATATACTTAAAAATATAAATTTATTTTTTATAATTTTCCAAAACTGGGAACTAAAAGAAATGACATGAAGTAGTGAGTTTATCAACTATCTGTCAGTGAAAAGATCGAAAAATAAAGAAAAACAACTAATGTTAGAAACTTTATGTTGGAAGAATCAGTTACTTGAGGAAAATCTCTATAAATGGTAAAATTTAGAGGGAACAATTAAAAATCACTTCATGGTTTTGTGTTAATAATATTGCAAGAGTAATGGTATCACTCAAACCTGCAATTTTTTAAAAAAGAATTTTATTCACATTTATTGTAATTTACATTTGCATATGCATTTAGAGACCAGGGCATAGATAGAAAGAGAGAGATTGGTGTATATAATAAAATATGGCAGCTACTTCCTTTGATGGGCAAATATGGAACCTTCCAATGTGTATATATTTCTTCTGGAAACAAAGTTCTTTTGTTATAATTTAAATTGTTCATGCAAACACCCCTGCTAAACACAAAAAGTTATATATTTTTTCTTATTAGAAATGAAATATAAAACACTACCTTATTTTAAGCTTAAGGAATATTTTGACATATAGCTGAGCTAACAGTATGTTTAAACAAAACAAAAGAGCAACTAGTTAATAGAGTTATTCCCTGAAAGGCTAGCACCATGTGTTCATAAACAATCTGAAAATGTTTTTTTTTTTTCTTGATGGCTTATTTGTTGTTGGCAGGGTTTTGGGGTTTTGTTTTGTCTTTGAAAGCCTAAAATTACTAAGAAAAAATGGATTTGGAATATACTAACAGAGATTTTCTGGCATATTGGTTTGTATTATCATTGTGACCAAGCACTTGATTAACAGTGTAGAATATATTAAATTCTTTTGGGTATGTTTGGGAATTGAAATTGTAATGCCAGAAATGGTGATACAGACTTTTGAGAGACGCCTAATATTTTCTCTGTAATTAAATTTTTGATTCTAAGTTTACATGTCACATAGATTCCTTATGGATCAACTCTTCCTGAAAGATATTTTTATTGTGATGTTAACAAATTACATGCATTTGTATTGGTTTAACGCTAAGAAAATATTAAATTTCTTTTAAAAGAAGCATTCAACAAATTGCAAAGATTTTCCTCCACTTACTAAGTGCCTTGAAAATGTTCTTTGCTCTCTGACCTTTACAAGAGCACAAATTTGAAGCCTTAAATAGTGAATGTCAGAGTACTTTCCTGGAGGCGTAAGGAACTCACTTATAGTTATTACACAGCTCACATACCTTTATATAGTTTCTGCTCTAGGAAATAAAAGGTTAAACATATCTTTCACAATGCAAAAGCCAAACAGTGACAAATGAAAGGTCATGTTTTTTAACCTCTTTTTCTTATCTATAATGTTCAAAAAATACTACTGTGAATAAAACATTTTAAATAGAAAATTATATTCAAAGGATTGTAACTTTCATGACATCTTATGTCCTAGTAGCATACAAACAAATTTGGAAATCATTCTAACAGTTAAGGCTAGCACAATGAAATTGTAATTACAGGACAGTATTTTGAGGTAAAGAATAAACGGGAAATTTCAACCATTCATAATCAAAATCGACAAATAGAATCTCCATTGCTGGGAATATATGACATATAACTATTCCATACATTAATGTATTTTACTATTCAGATTTATCATCTATTTTTAATCCATGGTAATTGCATTTTTTTAATATTGACAATTTTTAATTGTAAACAATTATCTTCAGAGAAAAACTTCTCAAAATATTTATATTGAAATACTATAGGATTTTTTTTTTTTTTTTTTGGCTTTCATCTCTATGAAAAAAGCTGTCTTTGAAACTGGAATCTTCTATAATCAGAAAAGTTTTTACATTGTGACTCAGTATTTTTGATGTTTGGAGATTTTAGCAATGGCCCTTAGGCTTTAGGAAACTAGATTGAAAATCCAGTGTCTAGGCTGCTTGTGAAGATATGCAGAATCAAATATGGATAAATAATGAAATTAAAGTACATCTGAATTACTGAAGGATCCTCTAATCTATCAAAGGCTGCAAACGACAAAAATTCACTAGTTTAATGAAATAACATCTAAACAGAGAGCATAATCCAAACATGTTTAACAAAAGAAAAGTAATGGAATAGTCAAAGTGAGAGTGAGCTTTATTCTCTCAGATCAGAGAATTTCAGATGCATATGATATGTAACTTTCTGACACTGAAGTTTCACTCATACATCATAGTGACACATTGTCCAACACAAATTCAGATATGTGTAAGTGTAAAATACACACTAGATTTCAAAACTTAGTTGAAAAAGTATGTCATATAGCTTCAATAATTTTTATGCTGATTATATGGTAACATGATATTTTGAATACTAAAATTAATTTCACCTGTTTCCTTTCACTTCATAAATATGCCACTCAACAATTTTAAATTATATATGTGGTTAACATCATTATCACAGTTAACTGAGACTCTATGGTCTTGAAGAATTATCTATTTTCTATGAAAGTTTGTGATCTCCAAGTTACTAAGAAGCTTTACCATGACTCTCTAGCAATGGCTACAACTGAAGAGCCTTCAAAGTTTGATTTACTAAGAAAATCACATTCTTCTCTAAATATTTCACACCTCCCTTTCTTTTGCAAGGGTCTGGTTAAGTCCTTTTGAGGATCATCATTTCAACATTTTAAGATTTGGATAAACTCATTTGAAATGTTTGAGGTTATTTGGATAATTGCTTGTTTTAGGCACTCAGTTAATTTATAAACAGTCTTGAGAGTTTTCTAGACCTTAAACATTTAAAACTTCAGTGTAATGTGAGCCTCCCTTTAAATAAATAGTTATTTTCATGAAAAAGAAGAAAATACATTAAAAGTCGCAAGCCTCACCTTGAAACGTTTGCACATTAGATTTTATAAACCATACCATTTGATTACTGTTCTAGATTTTCCGATAATGCTCTATAATCACTATCTGTATTTTACTGAAGCACTCTGTATGTACTACTGCATTATATTGAACACATTTCATGTGTTATGTATTTAAAATGTATGAAACATGTTTTAAATGGTTTAAAAACTTATTTGTGTAGGTGATGTGTATTATCAATTGGACTAGGAAGTTAGAAGAAAATGTAAAAAAAAATTGCACGCAATTTTGGTAAAACAATCCTCTTCAGCACTACAAGTCTTTGGTTTTGAATCAGATTTACAAAAATTAAATGTAATTTTATAAATATCCTAATATGTTTTCATATTTTGTTTTTGTGTCTACAAACCATTTTGAAATGCAAGAAAATATAAAGCCATTAAAATATTTTCTTAAGTTGAAGTTCTTTTCTAAAGGGTCATTTACACCTTTACATATTTTTTATGTTTTAGTGATTATTAAAGTATACTTGTTGAGTGTGCAATGCTCTTCAAAAGTTAATTTTACTAAGTTTAATGAACTAGACATGAATATTTAATGCATAAATTACAAATAAAATTGCTTTAAATCTCTCACCTATCTCTTAGAATTGCTACATAATTTGAGAATTATATAACACAATTTCCAGATTGTTGTAGAAGATCAAAGCCAGAAAAGTATTATTTACATGTATTTTAAGTCAATTGACCAAAGAGTTCTTTGTTTGCCAATACAATGCCCATGTGGTTGCTATGTATAACTATAGACTATTCATTATTCTGTGTAAAATATAACATTTTTTACAAGGTATCTATACAAGGAAGAACACTAAAATAAAAATAAAAAACAAAATCATTTCCCTTTTATGATCAACATGGAATTTATCTCATCATATTTATTTCAGATAGACATCAAAACAGTCTGTAGGGAAGGGCCTGATGCAAATACCTTTCTCTCATTTTTCTGACATGTGTAATGACTCATTTATTATCTAATCTTCACTGTTTAATTGATACAATATGCTAATTAGGGCTTAGGTTTATAGCTTTTGCATATACTTTATGATATCATAAAGAAAAGAAACACTGTGCAATTTTCTCAGTTGAAAGTATTGCATTTGATCATATGAACCTTGTATTTCTTGAGACATGCACAAATACAATATAAATAACCAAACCTCAAAGATTAAGCAAATGTTCTCTGACATAAAATGAAGCACTTGCTTTGAAAACTATTGGATGATTTTGACATTAAAATATGTTTTGAACACATATTTTCACAGTAGTAAAGGGTATGTAGTGGTAGGCATGAAGGGTATACCATAATGCCTTTGCACTTCAAAACATTAAATTCTCCTTTGAATGGTTCCCATTATTCTTCCTATTGAAGGACATTTTCTTCCCTCAAAAAATGAAATAACAACTTGAGAAGTAGATTAATTTCCCTTCAGGAACAAGCAATCTTAGATGGATCTTATGCATTTTATTTGTGTGTACTTTGCTGTATGTATCTGCAGGATAATAATAATGGGCAAAGCTAGAAATGCACATTGTTATCCTCATTTTAACTGTTAAATTTAAAATTTATTCCATACGCAACTGAAATTGACAATGACAATCCATAGTTGTGAAAGAAAGCAAAGTAAAACTTTGTTATTGTTTTTTAATTACTGAGAGAATATTTGAAATATAATCTGTATTTTTCAGTTAAATCCAAATGGCCTTACAAGGTTTAAATCACAAGACATAGCTTCAAGTTTTCTTCTGCATTTAGAAGGCAGAAGAAAAGGATAATTAAGCTTCAGCTAGCTCCACACTTAAATATACCTTCTCCCTTCTAGTGGTCTTTTATTTCTTATTCTCAATTGTGTATGTTTTCTGTTTATTTTTTTCTACCAAGATCAGAATTGTAATTGTGTCCTTCTATTTTCTTTTCACTTATTTTATTATTTCTTTTCCAAGTTAGGTCTCATACTTACTTCATTTTCATTATTTCTGTTGTAGATAATCAAAGAAACTGTAAAATAGTATGCAGATAAAATTTTATTGTTTCAGCATTTACTTTGTAACATTGAATAGTCTCCTTTTTGTATTAATACCTTTATGCTTTGGTATTTTTGAGTTATTTTTCTGCTTTACATAGAGATCATTTAAAATATTCTTAGAGTTTCCAGGTTTTATTTGTTTTTATTTTTATTTTGCTTATTTTCTAGTTTTATTGAAAAACTATGGCTTAGTTATAAAGTTAAATATTGTAAAATATATCAGTTATAGTGCTTGCCCTCTCTCTCCATATATGGAGGATTCGTTATTTAATCCTCACTTTAGGTGAAACCCGCAAGGGAAACTCTTAAAGTTACTATATTTTTATTGGAAATAAAGCAAAGGTTATTGGCAATAATATCTTACATCTCAACCAGAAAACTATAAATGTTAAGACTATTAAAGGGAGGAGCTATTTTGGGTATTGCCTTGTGCAATTAAAAAAAAAATAACCTATTCTTTTTTAGTAACCACAAAAAATCTTGCTTCCTGCCTATGTTCCATTGTAGAAACTAATTTCTTTTCAGAAATGGTAGAATAAGAAGTGAAAGGGACAAAATGGAAGGATAGAGACTTGAATAGTACTTGTTCCTGAAAACAGCCAACTAGAAAAACAAAAAATAAAAGAAAATAAAAATCAAACAAAATGACAAATCTGAGGCAGTGACAAGGGAGAAACAAAAGAGAAGATTGGGGCTGAAACGTGGGGTTTCTGCCCCTAGATTTGGCCGGGTGCGGTGGCTTACTCCTGTAATCCCAGCACTTTGGGAGGCCAGAGCGGGTGGATCACCTGAGGTCCGGAGTTCGAGACCAGCCTGGCCAAAATGGTGAAACCCTGTCTCGACCAAAAAATATATATATATATATACACACACAAAAAGAAAGACAGAAAGAAAGAAGATTGAAGTATTGCACTGTGGGACATTTACCACAATGGATTTAGTACCTCTAGTGTCCAGGCTGCGTGTAACTTGAGCCTCTCCCTTAGCCCTCTCCCTCCTCTCCCTTCTATTCTTTTCCAGGTCATTTATTTGCAAAGCCATGTGCTGTGACCATTACCTTCTGCATTTTCATTACAATCAGTTAAAGTATCTGTAACTGTTTACCAGGATTTTAAACGTTCTGACTTCTCATAACTGGGTTATTCTTGCCATTAGTTTAAATAAAGGCAGTGCTGCCAATTATTGTGCACTGATATTTTTCAAATCTCATATATATATATATATGTGTATATGTGACAATTTGTCATGTAAAATCTGATAAATGGATATTTTATGATTTTCATGAAATTTAGAAAGGCTATAGTCTTAGGATGTAGTTAAGGAAAAGTAGAAAATCTAGATAGAAAAATAATTTGCTTATATTAGAATGTGCTTGAACTCTAAGGGAAGAAAGTTAATTGCTTTCCCTGAAGGTTTTTCATTTCTTTTCTTTTCTTTTTTTTTTTCAATAATACATCTTTATTTTTCTGGAAGCTGTTATGTAAAGCCAAGACTTGAGGCAGAGAAGTAGATTAAGATATTCTTGATCAATAACTTTATCAGATTTAATTCTTTTGCTCAAATCGTCAGTTTTTCAGAGTTAAGTCTGTTTCCAGGCTCATATAATAAAACCAAATTTGTACTGTTACTCTGAGAATTAAATATGATTGACCTTGCTACCTACCTAGCATAGTACCTGTCACATGGTATACACTCAGTAAATGTTATCTATCATTACCATTCCTTTAAAAAATTGATTTAAATACAACTCAGAACATAATTTTAATTTGCAATTAAACAATGACAGGCACTGGAATTTTTTTTCCCAACTGCCAACATAATTATGGTATCATAAAATTTAAAATGTTCAGCAAAATTTTTGGTCAAATAAGGAGATGATAAAGCTAATAACTAAACTCTTGTTTCTTTGGTAATCTATTCTTCTCTATGTTCCCTCACTGGGATTTCTAATTTTAGCTTTTACGCTAATGACTACAGAAGACCAATTTCTAATCTGGCCCTGTAAGAAACTCAGTTACAGTAGAAAAGGTAATAATAATAATAAAAAAAAGCACAGAGAATGTTTTGCTGTAAAAAGTCATAAAAGTTCAAATCTCGGAAAAATCATCTTTCTATATGCATACTATATACTTATATTGCAGATAAGTAAGGCACAGAGTAAGGCCGGGCGCGGTGGCTCACGCTTGTAATCCCAGCACTTTGGGAGGCCGAGGCGGGTGGATTACGAGATCAGGAGATCGAGACTACGGTGAAACCCCGTCTCTACTAAAAATACAAAAAAAAAATTAGCCGGGCGTGGTGGCGGGCGCCTGTAGTCCCAGCTACTTGGGGAGGCTGCGGCAGGAGAATGGTGTGACCCCGGGAGGCAGAGCTTGCAGTGAGCCGAGATCGCGCCACTGCACTCCAGCCTGGGTGCCTGGGTGACAGAGCAAGACTCTGTCTCAAAAAAAAAAAAAAAGGCACAGAGTAGTAAAATATGTCAGGCCTCTGAGCCCAAGCTAAGCCATTGCATCCCCTGTGACCTGCACGTATAGGCCCAGATGGCCTGAAGTAACTGAAGAATCACAAAAGAAGTGAAAATGGCCGGTTCCTTGCCTTAACTGGTGACATTACCTTGTGAAATTCCTTCTCCTGGCTCATCCTGCTCAAAAAGCTCCCCCACTGAGCACCTTGTGACTCCCACTCCTGCCCGCCAGAGAACAATCCCCCCTTTGACTGTAATTTTCCTTTACCTAACCAAATCTTATAAAACGGTCCCACCTCTATCTCCCTTCGCTGACTCTCTTTTCGGACTCAGCCTTCCTGCCCCCAGGTGAAATAAACAGCCTTGTTGCTCACACAAAATCTGTTTGGTGGTCTCTTCACACGGACGCGAGTGAAAACATATCTCATCAAAGCATCGAAGGTCACAGAATTCAAATCTGTCCTTCCTGATCTGAAATTATAGCCACTATAATTCACTTACATAAAATATTATTTAGTAGATGATGATTATTATTATTTTGAGACAGGATCTCCCTCTCTTGCCCAGGCTGAAGTACAGTGGTGTGATTTTGGCTCACTGAGGCCTCAAACACCCGGGGTCAAGCAATCTTCCTACCTCAACCTCTCAAGTAGCTGGTACTACAGACGTAAGACACCATGCCTTGCTAGTTGTTTTCTTTGTTTGTTTGTTTGTTTGTCTGTTTGTTTTGAGACAGGGTCTCCCTATATTGCCCAGTCTTGAACTACTGGGCTCAAGCGATCCTCTTGTGCTGGGATTAGAGGAGAGAGCCACTAGTGCCCAGCCAGAGCAGAATATTAACAAGATCAAAGATAGTGTTCTATTTCATAGTTGCTCTGTATCAGGGTGATAAAATACAACTTTAGCCAATTCATGCATACTCATACTCACAGATAATAAATATAAATATATATACATATGTTGTACATAAGTGCAACGTGTCTTTGTATATGTATATATACATATATGGTTTCTAAGTTATAGTAACATTAAACATGCACACACACTCTTGAACTAAGTGTTTGGAACTCGACAACATGCAACAATCTATGATATTATTCAATGGCATATGTTTTACAATACCATGTCCCAAAATATAGTTTTAATAAAAAGCTGGTTTGCTCTTGATGGTTTAAAATGTTGTTTCCCTTCAATTTAAAACATGCAAAATATCCAATTTCCTTTAATACTAGTAATTTTATTATAACTCACATCCAGGAATAACACAGCATTATCTCAATTCTATTCCAGTAATTCACCACTTCATGTTGGTTCATTAGTCATACCATAAATCAATAGCAGGTTGTCCAACTGCAATATAAGAATATTTCACTTAACTTTTATTTTTGCTACTCTCCACTAGAAATAGCAGTTCAGGGCTTCAGAGAAGAAACACAAAAATACTAAAGCTTTACTGGCATAACATAAGCTCTATTTAATTAGGTCAGATGCAAATATATATGCATGTATTTTAAATTAAATTATATCTTAATACAGTAGAATTTTTTCATACATATAAGTGTTTCCATATATATAAATTTATCACTGGACACTTTTCCTTTTAAGCACATCATTTATGGAAGATTTCTATGTGGTAAATGGACTGTCCACTTTTTACTGGCAGATATTGTCTACCTAATGAATTGCCTCCAACAACATGATTTTATCTATTTTTCTGATTGAAATACTTCAAATGATGTAAATAATCATTTTAATACACATATTCTTTTCTATACAATGAAAGTTGTATGAAGGAAAGTGCTTTTAAGTAACTCTTTAGTAAAATCACATGGCTATCAATTCTAATAACTCATCGAAATTGTGAAAGAAGAAAATGATACAAGGTAATTTTTCTCAATTACAATAAAATATTTGAGTTGTGCAGGGTAGCACACATTTGATAGGCTGCAATTTTACAAGGTACAGAAGTTTGAAATAATACATAGAATTACTAAATAAAATAAGAAAAGACACACCCAATAAGATAGAAAAATGGTTGGGCCCAATAAAAGAGTGATAATGAAGGATGCTGGTTCACTTCAAAGAAAAGCATCTCAAATAAACTCCATCACATTGTATTGAAATTCTTTTAGTTTTGAAAAAAAACTGTATTTGTACTAAAAGGAAAAATACTTTGATAGATAATGACTGTCATGAAATGGCACTGGCAATTGGCATTTGACTTATCAGTAAATACCACTTTCTAAAGTATTACACACCAGTTGTAAATATGTAATATATATACTCACCTTAAGATGGATATTGAAAAATTGCTCTGCTCTGTACTTTATAAATACTACTTTATACATTGAATGCTAAATTGTATAATGCTATATTTCTTTGAAAATAACCTGTCTTTTGGCCTGGGCCTGTAATCTCAGCACTTTGAGAGGCCTAGGCAGGAGAACTGCTTGAGGCCAGGAGTTCGAGACCAGCCTAGGCAACATAGTGAGACACCTATCTCTACAAAAACAATTTTTAAAAATAGCTACACATGGTGGTATGTGCCTGCAGTCCTACTTGCTTGAAAGGCTGAAGAAGGAGTATTACTTAAGCCTAGGAGTTTGAGGTTACAGTGAGCTGTGATCACACTACTGCACTCCAGCCTGGGCAACTGAGCAAGACCCTGTCTCTAAAATAACAACAACAATAATAATAATGTGTTCTTTTTTTCACCTGGACATCATCTCAGCTTAGTTCTAAATACCCTCAGAAATCTTTAGATAATTCAATAAAATAGTATTGTTTCTTTGACTGTATTATCCTAACTGCTGTAATGATGTTATAATATAGTCCAACTAGTAAAAAATATTTGTCTCAATTCTCCACTCTTTTTTTTATTTAAAGACTTAAGTGTTTCTATTTCACAAAACATTAGACTCAAAATTATTTACATCTTTGGCTTTGATTTTAAAATTCATTGCCTTGAAATATTGCGGCTGTTACCACAGCAGTAGGAATCATTTCTAAATGCTTATCATGCATTTAGAATGGCACTCAAAGAGATTGTCCATTTAGGCAATCAGTTCCATTTTGGTTTGTTTTCAGTTTGATTATAGTTCACTTAAAACTTAGAAATCCTAAATCCCATGATACTCATAAAATAAATAAGGATTTTTCATTAATGACTCTTCCTTCAAAATATAAGCATTTTTGATCTTTAATATAAAATTATAAATATTTGCTTGGAAAGAAAAACTTATCTTTCTCCTTTCTCCTACTCATTGATAATCTTCTTATTGAAGCATAGCATGTATAGGGATTTATCTACTGTTTCCTCAAGACTTCTAGAGGTAAGAACATAAGTGATAGAATTTTGAACACGGCTGAGAGCTTGTAGAAGAGTCTAAATCAGAGGAGAGTATTTGACCTATTTAAGGAAGGAAAATTGACTTAAAGTTCTCATTATACAGAACAGAAAAGTAGTAGATAAATGATAATTTGAGAAACATTACAATCATTTCTCTGAGGGGTACATACAGTTAATGGTGGATTATTTGGTTTGTCTCTGGGTCAAGACAGAAGTACTGGGATTCAGTTGGCATCACTTTGTGTGGGGCTGAAGAACGGATATCTAAGATCCTGTACTCATGTGATTATAGCCTGAATTGACTATGCATCCAAGTTTTTTCCAGGACAGTCTTGATAATTTATACTATTTTTTTCAATTTATTTAATATTTAGTGCTCCATTTAACTCATTAAAATGTCTTTGTTTGAAAAATAGATTATTTTGGCACTCTATTAAACTAAATAAAGGAGTCAAACTGAGCCATTGGACAAGTGGCTTAGGTAAGGAATAAAATATAAGTTACATAGTCCAAGCGATGTGGTGTGAGGAATCAAATAATTTCATATAGAAGCAAAAGTTAACAGGAGATGATTGAGAATCTTTCTACTACTAGAGTACAGGTATTTCCTACAATGCCTTGCACAATGGCATCTTAGGTTATTTGAGTTTTTATTAAAATATCTGTGCATGAATGAGTAGGAAAATTGAAGGGAGAAGTTCTAGAGAATATGATTATACCTTGGCTTGTCAAAGACAAAGAAAGGAATGTAATCACTGCAAAAGAAAATAAATCTTTTCTGAGAGACAAAAATAAATATAAATTGACACCCAGGAGAATACTAAGTATAAACCAGAAAGTACCGTCCTTTTCATACACTGAGTGATGTTATGTTTCAAAATCAAATGCTTCAAATAATAGTTGTGATCTCAGTAGTTCAATAAATGCTATTAGCATTGATAAATGATGATAAACACATGAAAAACCTGTGACGAATTAAGTGTAAATTTGTCTCCTGATCATGGAATAATTATATGTCTACAGGAAATAATATGTGAGTACATTTGAATATATAAATGTAGACATATACAGCATATCTGAGTATTAATTGTAAAATAATTTTAACAAAATGTTTATTATTTAATTCTATCAAAGTTATTTTTAAAACTACAATTCTTTATGTTTATTATTAGACTTGTTTACTCAGCAAAACCCAACAATAACATTTATGGCATAGAAAATTTTAGGAAATTGTTTTGATGCATAAGAGGATATGGTAACTGTAAGAATACAATGAATGAAGTAATAGGATTTACTTAGCCACAAAATATAATGATTCATAAACAAAGATATATATAATCGAATTGATAAAATATTCAATTAGTATACGCCTGATGTAAAAATATATGGGTATACACTTACTTTAAAATGTGTTACGTTATTCAAGCACTTGGAAGAAATGATCAACATTTTAAGGTATACATTCTTAAGTATTTTCTATTTCTTGGACCTAAAACAGACACTAGATTGTTGGCTTTAATGTATGTACAGTTTATCTTGACAAATACACAAATGTATTACACTCCAGGAAATAATACATGAATTGTTCCCTTTTAAAAGCAACTTGCTTTTACTGTAGAGATATAGAAATAAGCATATTTTTATTTGTGTTTCATTAAGTTATGTGGTACCCAATATGCAGGGTACTAATGCAGCGCAGTCTGAAAGGTGAACAGATGGGGTTTATTTTTAGCTTGCATTAGCACACCCCACCAAATACTCATTTGCCTGATACACCAGCATAAGCTAGCTTACAAGTTTAAAGTATAGCTTTGTCAGTGATATTCAAATAATAAAAGACAAATACGGAATAAATAATTATAACATTGATGGCCAATGAGTAGCTAAAACTATTTATTGTAAACAAATGGTTAAAAAAGTTATTCATATTGGGAGAACATATAGAGCTCTCAGTAATATAAAAGTTGGAAAAGCCTTTTCATTCAGCAGTTTTTTCGGAAAAAATTTTCAATGAAGATGGAGAAAATAATTAAGGATACATAAATACCTGATGAAGTAAATTAAAGAAACAATATGTTATATTTTAAGATTATAAAATTCTGTTGCACCTTTTTTGAGGTATAATTTCTTTTCGTTTGTTTGTTTTTTGTTTTGAGACGGAGTCTCGCTCTGTCACCCAGGCTGGAGTACAGTGGCGCGATTTCGGCTCACTGCAAGCTCCGCCTCCCGGGTTCACGCCATTCTCCTGCCTCAGCCTCACGAGTAGCTGGGACTACAGGCGCCCGCCATCACGCCCGGCTAATTTTTTTTGTATTTTTAGTAGAGACGAGGTTTCACCGTGTTAGCCAGGATGGTCTCGATCTCCTGACCTCGTGATCCACCTGCTTCAGCGTCCCGAAGTGCTGGGATTACAGGCGTGAGCCTCCGTGCACGGCCTTAAGGTATAATTTCTGTTACAGCATAAACTCCCAGTTTAAATATATTCAAAATGTTTAATACAGATGACCACTATGGAATAAATTTTCATTTTTATCTGTAAAAATTTATGCATCATTGTTTATATTTAATATTTGTCCTAAAAGTTTAAATAATAGTTTTTAATATATACTGTTTATTTAAATTTTTCAAAGAAATTAATTGTATTTCTCGCTAAGTAATTTAATTATTGATTCCACTTCTTATTTGTGTATCTGGAGTAAGGGGGTTACAATTAATTTTTAAATATCATTTTGATGGTTCTGACAACCTACTGTTTAACCCACTTACTCCAGTCTGTGTGTTCTCAATGGGGTTAATATCACCTCCAGCTGAGTGAAAATGGGTTCTTCAGTGAAGGAGAGGGGTAAAAATGTTTTATACTATTACTATGTATAAAATACAGATATATGGATAATATAAAAATGGGGCTAATATCACCTCCAACTGAGTGAAAATGGATTCTTCTGTGGAGGAGGGGGGTAAAAATGTTTCATACTATTGCTATGTATAAAATACTGATATATGGAGGATATAAAAACAGATGTTTGTGGTATTGAAATTTCATGGGGGGGATAATGAAAACAATGTCTAAAAAGACTCTTTATGGAGGCAGTGATTTACAAATGTTGAGACATGCAGTTCGAATCATTTTTTGTTTGTTTTCCTCTCTTCAACTTCTGAAGTTAAGGTATATTTTACATGGAGTACAATGTATTGATCTTAAGTACAGACTTCAACAAGTTTCACAAATACATCCACTACAATCATGAAAAAAATTGCATTATGAGTAACAATTCCTGTCAGCATCTTTTCAAACAATGCCCCACAGAAACAAATATTTATTTGTAATTTCGTGTCTATTTTCTCCATTTCTGTCACAGTAAATTAATTTTGCCTGTTTTGAGCTTTATATAAATGGAATAACACGATATCTACTGGTTGGTGACTTTTTTTCTTAACATAGGTTCTGTGAAGATTACACAATGTAAATATGACATGATTTAGTTATTCATTCTTCTGTTGATGGACATTCAAGTTGTTTCCAGTTTTTGAATTATTAATAAAACCAGGATGATTTATGGCATAGTTATAGTATAAGAGAAAAATAAAGAAATGAGAGGACAAAAAGTCTAATTTCAGAGGAAAAGAAAAAAATACTATCTAAAAATAAGACAATCTCATAAGCCTTATCCAAGTTACTCAAAGGTTCATATGTATATAAAAAACAAATTAAATTCATCTTGAATCAGGAGAATCTTAAACAGAAAACATATTAAACACATCACAATATGTTTTAAAAAGTGATTTCATAGATAAAAATTCATCAAAAGAATCTAACTTAGCATATTATATTATTTATCTTCCCCCCTTTAGGTATATGCTTCCAATATTAAAAAAAAAGTCTAAATTTGTAACAGTCAAGCAAATGGTACACAATTTTTTTTTTCCATATTGAGCTTGGTTGATTAGAAAATGAATGATACAACTTACCAAGAATCAAACGTTTTCATTCAGATGTCTCATCTCTGTCTTAAACTTGCAAATCTCACAAATAAAGCATCAATTTAAATGTTATTTTCCTGACTACTTTTCAGTTATTGCACAATTAAGTGTTGATACAAATGCAATAATTAGGTATATTCTGTAGCAATACAAAGATGTTGATTGCATTTGTAATTTAAGTCAATTTAGCAAGTTAGAGAAAGATTCGTTCATTGTACAAAACAATAAATTAATCCAATTGACAAAACAAGTTGTAGAGATAGTAGTATTGCTTCCTAAAGATTGTCTCTACATTTCTCAGTAAATTATCTTTCAATTACTACTATTAAATCTATTTTGAAATATTTCATAGGGAGAATGAAAAAAATCTTTAAATGCCAGAGTTATTGCTATGGTACTATATTTACTTCTTATGATCATCAATTTTAATCTTTTCTGATTCATAACTCTTAGTTTTAGAGTCAATATTTCTTTTTTTTTGAGAGGGAGTCTCGCTCTGTCGCCCAGGCTGGAGTGCAGTGGCACTATCTTGGCTCACTGCAAGCTCCGCCTCCCGAGTTCAGGCCATTCTCCTGCCTTAGCCTCCTGAGTAGCTGGGACTACAGGCGCCTGCCACCACGCCCGGCTAATTTTTTGTATTTTTAGTAGAGACGGGGTTTCATAGTGTTAGCCAGGATGGTCTCAATCTCCTGACCTCATGATCTGCCCACCTTGCCTCCCAAAGTGCTGGGATTACAGGTGTGAGCCACCGTGCCCGGCCTAGAGTCAATATTTCTTATGTTTTCACTAAAAAAAAAAAAAAAAAAATTGACCATTACCACAGTGATAGACAACTCTTTAAAATAAAAATAAGAAAGCAGTCTTAATTATTGACCACTAGTCTCTCTCTAAAGAGAACTTTGCTATACAGAAGTGCAATCTGTGTGGTGTAGCTATACCCAATGCTCTGTCTAAACACTAATAACTTGATACTCTCTGACAGGTGACTATCATTGTCAGCTAAAATTCTATGATAGTGTGTGTGCTATGATCTGAATGTTTATGTTCCCCTGAAATTCATATGTTTAAATCCTAACTCCCAAAGTGATCATACTAAGAGCTGGAGCCTTTGGTAGGTGATTAGGTTATGAGGATGGTCCCGAAAATTGGGATTAGTGCCTTTATAAAAGAGAACATGTAAGGATACAGCAAACAGACATTGTCTATGAAGAGCTGGCCCTCACCAGACACTAAATATTCCTGTTGCCCTTATCTTGGATTTCCCAGCCTCCAGAACTGTGAGAAATAAATGTTTATTGTTCATAAGCCACCCAGTTTGTGGTAGTTTGTACTAGCAGCCAAAATGGAGTAAGACAATATGGAATATTGTTCTTTATTGAGAAAAGGTTAAATTTTTATCAAAATATTGTTTTACATTGCATCCTATGCAATCTTTAAAAAGTGAATCGTAAAACAAAGTATAATATCTAAAGCTATAAAACTTCTAGCAGAAAACAGAAAAAAAACTTCTGTGATCTTGGTTAGCAACGATTTCTTAGATACAACACTAAAGGCATGATCTGTTAAGTAACTATAAATTGTACTTTCTCAAAATTGAGAACTTCTGCTCTTTAAAAGATATTATAATAAAAATATAATGCTACAGGTTGGATTGAATGTTTAAAAATCATATATCTGATATGTAATTTATAGAATAAATAAATTCTCAAAACTCAAACGGCAAACAAACTAAAAATGGGCAAATGTTTTACACGATCATTGATCAAATAATATATATGTATAGCATATGTAATCACATGTGTGAAAAGATGCCCAACATCTTCAGTCATTTAGCAAATTCAAATTTAACTCCTAATAAGACATGACCAAAAACCTACCAGGATGCTAAAATTTCTAAGTGAAACAAATGTTTAAAAACTGACAATACAAAGTATTGACAAGGTTGTGAAGTAAGTTGAACCCTCATACATTTTGGTGGGAATGAAAAATGGCAGCCATTAAAATTAGAAAATGAAAGCACTAATGTTTCAACAACCTTGTATATCGGTTATATAATTCATAAAACTATAAAAATTTTATAGTTCATAGAACTTCAGATGCAAACGCATGCCAAATTCTCATTATTTTGAGCATAAAAATAACATTCCTGTATTTTTTTTTCTTCAGTTGCTATCAATGGATATTGAACCAATTTACAAGCACCTAATTATTAGCTAGCCTAGGTTAGCTACCAACTTGGACAGTTATTCAGGTGTAGGTATCCTGATGTTTCAAGCTTTTCAACACCATGACACCTGCTGAACTAATACAGATGTAGAAACAACTGTTCAGAAGTAGAAAATAAAAGTTCTATGTTTGGGCACTGAAAGCCTCAGCCACAGACCAGGAAAAGTTCGTTTAAAGAATTCTGTTGGCCGGGTATGGTGGCTAAAGCCTGTAATTCCAGCACTTTGAGAAGCCGAGGTGGGCAGATCACGAGGTCAGGAGATCGAGACCATCCTGGCCAACATGGTGAAACCCCGTCTCTACTAAAAATACAAAAATTAGCTGGGCATGGTGGCATGTGCCTGTAATCCCAGCTACTCGGGAGGCTGAGGCAGGAGAATCGCTTGAACCTGGGAGGTGGGGGTTGCAGTGAGCAGAGATCACACCACTGCACTGCAGCCTGGCGACAGAGCAAGGCTCCATCTCAAAAAAAAAAAAAAAAAAAAGAATTCTATTAAATAACACATGCAAATGTGTGTGTGTGTGTTTGTGTGTGTGTGTATGTGTGCACGTACTTGCATGCATTTGGGATGTGAACCTCACGGACTTATTTATTTATTTATTTATTTATGTATTTATTTATTTTGAGACAGTCTCACTCTAGTCACCCAGGCTGGAGTGCAATGGCAAGATCTCAGCTCACTGCAACCTCCGTCTTCTGGGTTCAAGCGATTCTCCTGCCTCAGCCTCCTGAGTAGCTCTGGGAATACAGGCGTCCACCAGCACGCCCAGCTAATTTTTTTGTATTTTTAGTAGAGATAGAGTTTCACCATGTTGGCCAGGCTGATCTCCTCAGTCTCCTCAGGTGATCCATCTGCCTCGGCCTCCCAAAGTGCTGGGATTACAAGCATAGGCCACCGCGCCACTGCGCTGGGCCTAAGGGACTTTTGATTCTTTGTGGCTTAGGCACTTACTGCTTTCAAACTTGGACTTTTTTGATTTCGGGAAATTTTCATTTATTTCTTATTTTACAATGTGGTCTTCCTCCTTCCCTCTGTTCTCATTCTATAATTGCTGCCAGATTGTGGAGCTCATTCATCTAGCCTTCAAATTTCTAAGTAGTTTAAAAATGATCCCCATGTCTTTATATGCGCTGATTTCTGGGATCCTCTGCTAAATCTCTGTGTTCACCAATTTAATTTTAGATGTGTCTTTTCTATTACATTTAGCCATATCTTGTTTATTTTTTGTACATTTTGGCAATTATATTTTTAATTTTCAATACTTCTTGTTTTCTTTTTCATAGCAGCATTTTTAGGGAAATGTAACCTCTGTAGATATGATTTCTTTATTGTTTTAAGTGTTTTTCAATGTCTTTTAATCAGCATTTAACTATCTTCAGGGGAATTTGCCAATCTTAGCAACTGAATTTTCTTAAATACTGCTGGTCTTTGATTTTTCTGTTAGTATTTCTTTTTGAAGAAATAAATTAAAAATTTTCTGTAATTATAGAGTGCTTCGGCAAAGAAAGAAAGTTTTGTCTCTTGCAGTGAATGTCAGATTCTGTTTAGAAGAGCTCTGCCTCTAAAAACTGCATGAGAGTGGGAATGTGGGGGTGTGGGGAATGGTAGTGATGGTTGTTGGCAGGAATGAGTACTGGATGACCTACATGCTGTCTGGATGCATTATTATGTTTCAATCAGCCAGTTTGTTTTCTGGGTATGGTGGCAGGGCCCACATTCTTCAGGTGAGCTGAGTTGACAGAGACTGCCCTTTAGTTTGACCCAATGCACATTTTTCGTTTTTTCTTATATTTTTGTGATATACCTACAATATTTGCTTCTAGATTTGGGGAGGTCCAAATATCAGAGTCACTTCCTGTAAGTGTGGAAAAATTCCCAGCTGATTTTTCTTCTATTAATTACTTTCCCAAAGAAAATAATCTTCCTTTATCTTCCACTGGCTTTGATTTTGAGGTTATTCCTTGACTCTACTAAGAAAACTCACTGTGAGGTTCTTGTCACCTACCTCAAAAAATTGATGTAAGAATGAAATGTAATAATGCATATAGAGAGCTTAGCCCATAAGTACTTATTAAATATTTGCGTTACTGTAGATTTGGTTGTTTATGGCTATTATATCATTTACTAAATATAGGTACTGGAAAAATAGTAATTTCAGATATTAAAGTGAATAATTCTTCCTTTAAGTAAACTGCTGAATAAGCACTTAGAACATACCTGTGTATGCCACAATTGTTTCCTGTTGCTGAAAATATAAATGATCTAATTTTGGCAAACAAGATTATGTTAAGCTGGGTTTAAACACATTCACATTTTGTAGAGAAAACTGACCACAAAGTTATATGGTCATGTTACGTGGACATAAACACCTGAAATTGGTTTTTCGAACCTAAGTATAAAAAAGCAATCTTTGATATTCTGAACTTTATTTATGAGTCATTCTTTTTCGTATTAAAAATAACCTCCATTTTGAAAGTTTCAGCTTTTGATTTAATTCTAAACATAGGCAATGTTCTAAGTCTTTATTTTAACAAAAGATATAGAGTCTAGGAAAATGTCTTTATTTCAGGCACTCTAAAATGTCTGTTCTTGGTATATGATTCATATTAATTTCTACTGGAGGCAGAAGCAATAACCAGAGAAGGCGTTAGAGAAAATAATTCAGTTCAATCTCTATTTTTAGTTTGAACTGCAGCTGTAATGGAAAAAACAAGAGATATAGAAGGAAATGTAATTCCAAAACATTAATGATTAAGATTCTGAATTTATTTTACATACTAAGTGCTTTTAGTTAGGTGAGCTGATGTTTCCTGTCAATATAAGTGTTCACATGAGGTCAGGGAGAATACAAATTGATTTATCCAAATATCACCACTTTTACTAGTTTTATCTCTACTTATGTAAAGTCAAATGATTATTCCAAAAAGTATATGTGAAAAACTTAACCACAACTATCTACATATCCTTAATATCCCCTTAATATTTTTTCCATTGTAATTGAAGTATAATTTACATTCAACTGTAAAACAATGTACTTTTAGTTTACACATCAAGGAGTTTCAGTAAATTTGTAAAATTCTGCAACTATAATCACAACCACCTTTCAGAATAATTAAATCACCCCCAAAGCGCCTTACAATCCTTTTATATTTGATCTCCATCCCCACCACCATGTCTAGATAAATATTGATCTATTGTTGTTGTAGTAGTTTTACTTTTACTAGAAATTTCATATACATGGAATTATTCAATAAGTGATTGTCTCTAGCTTCTTTCAATTAACACAATATTTTTTAAAGTTATCCATATTGCTGCACTTATGAATAGTTTGCTATTTCTTTATTCTAAGTAGTATTTTATTGCATGAACATACCATATTTTATCTATTTCACATTGGATGAATAGTTGTATTATTCCGGTTTTGGGCTACTGGATACTGCAGGAGTAAGGAAATATCTCATTGTGGTTTTAATTTGCATTTCGCTGATGATTAGTGATGTTGAGCATTTCTTCAGAACAGATGTGTTTATCACACATCTGTATATCTTCTTTTGAGAAATAGCTATCAATATGGTTTGGCTGTGTCTCCACCCACCCAAATCTCATCTTTAATTGTAGCTCCCATAATTCCCATGTGTCATGGGAGGGACTTGGTGGGAGGTAATTGAGTCATGGGGGTGGATCTTTTCCCTACTGTTCTGGTAATGAACGAGTCTCATGAGTTCTCATGGTTTTATAAATAGGAGTTTCCCTGCACAAGCTCTCTCTTCTCTTCTGCCTGCTTCCCCCTTGCTGTCTACCATGATTGTGAGGCCTCCCCAGCCCTGTGGAACTATGAGTCAATTAAACCTCTTTCCTTTAAAAATTACCCAGTCCCGAATATGTCTTTATTAGCAATGTGAGAACAGACTAATACATCTATTTATGTATTTTGCCTACTTTTGGATGGGGTTATTTTATTTATTTATTTTTCCTGGTGATTTGTTTGAATTCCTTATAGATTCTGGATACTAGTCCTTTGTTGGATACATAGCTTGCAAATATTTTCCTCCACTCTGTAGGGTGTACTTTTATTTGGTTGATTATTTTTTTCATTGTACAGAAGCTTTTTAGTTTAATTAGGTCCCATTTATTTATTTTTGTTTTTGTTGCATTTACTTTAGGGTCTTCATCATGAATTCTTTGCCCTGGCCCTTGTTGAGAAGACATTTCCAATGTTGTCATCTAGAATTTTTTGGTATCAGGCCTTAAGTCTTTGATCCATCTTGAATTAATTTTTGCATATGGTGAGAGATAGTGATCTAGTTTTTTTTCTTCTACATGTGGTGTACCAGTTTTCCCAGTGCTGTTTATTAAATACTGTGTGCATTATCCAATTTATGTTTTTGTGTGCTTTGTTGAAGGTCAGTTGGCTGTATGTATTTGGCTTTATTTCTGGATTTTCTATTCTGCTCCATTGGTCTATGTGCCTACTTTTCCATTGGTCTGTGTGCCTACTTTCATACCAGGACCATGCTGTTCTGGTAACTATTGCCTTGTAGTATAGTTTGAAATCTGGTAATGTGATGCCTCCAGATTTGTTCTTTTTCCTTAGCATTGCTTTGTCTATTTAGGCTCTTTAGTGGTTCCATATGAATTTTAGGATTGTTTTTTCCAATTCGGTGAAAAATGATACTGGTATTTTGATGGGAATTGCATTGAATCTGCAAATTGCTTTTGGCAATATGGTCATTTTTACAATATTGATCAATGCTACTGATTTGTGTACAGTGATTTTGTAACCTGGGGCTTTACTGAATTTATTTATCAAATGTTAAGAGTCTTTTGGATAAGTCTTTAGGAGTTTCTAAGTATACATTCATATCATCTGCAAACAGTGATAGTTTGACTTCTTCTTTTCAAATTTGGATGCCCTTTATTTCTTTCTCTTGCCTATCTGCTCTGGCTAGTACTACCAGAACTATGTAAAGTAGGAGTGGTGAAAGTGAGCATCCTTGTCTTCTTCCTGTTCTCAGGGGGAATGCTTTCAACTTTTCCCCATTCAGTATGACATTGGCTGTAGATTTGTTACATATGGCTTTTATTATTTTGAGGTAGGTCCCTTCTATGCATAGTTTGTTAAGAATTTTTATCACAAAGGGTGCTGGATTTTGTCAAATGCTTTTTCTGCATCTATGGAATGCTTTTTCTGCATCTATGGAGATGATCATTTGGTTTTGTTTTTAATTCTGTGTGATATATTACATTTATTGACTGGCATATATTAAATCATTCCTGCATCCCTGGGATGAAAACCACTTGATCATGATGAAATATATATATATATATATATATATATATATATATATATATATATAGAGAGAGAGAGAGAGAGAGAGAGAGAGTCCCTCTCTGTTTCCCAGACTGGAGTGCAGTGGTGTGATCTCGGCTCACTGCAACCTCCACCTCCCCGGTTCAAGCTATTCTCTTGCCTCACTATCCTGAGTAGCTGAGATTACAGGCACACACCACCATGCCTGGCTTGTGTGTGTGTGTGTGTGTGTGTGTGTGTGTGTGTGTGTGTATTTTTAGTAGATATGAGGTTTCATCATTTTGGCTAGGCTGGCCTCAAACTCCTGACCTGAGGTGATCTGCCTGCCTCAGCCTCCCAAAGTGCGGAGATTACAGGCGTGAGCCACTGCATCTGGCCACAATTATATTTTTAATGTGCTGTTGGATTCAGTTAGCTAGTATTTTTTTTGAGAATTTTTGAATCTGTGTTCATCAAGGAGGTTGGTCTGTAGTTTTCTTTTTTGTTGCTGTTTTTTTTTCTGGTTTTGTTATCAAGATAATATGAGCTTCATAAATGATTTAGGGAGGATTCCTTCTTTCTTCATCTTTTGGAATAGTTTCAATAGGATTGATAACAATTCTGCTTTGAATGCCTGGTGGAATTCAGCTGTGAATTAATCTGGTCCTGGGCTTTTATTTGTTGGCAATGTTAAATTATTGAGTCTATCTCATTGCTCGTTATTGGTCTGTTCAAGGATTCTATTTCTTCCTGATTTAATCTAGGAAGGTTGTACGTTTCCAGCAATTTTTGCATTTCCTCTAGGTTTTCTAGTTTGTGCACACAAAGGTGTTCATAGTAGTCTCAAATGATCTTTCATATTTCTGTGGTGTCAATTATTATGTCCCTAGTTTCTTTTTTTTCTTTTCTTTTCTTTTCTTTTTTTTTTTTTTTTTTTTTTGAGATGGAGTCTCATTCTGTCACCCAGGCTGGAGTACAGTGGCACTATCTTGGCTCATTGCAGCCTCCACCTCCTGGGTTCAAGTAATTCTCTTGCCTCAGCATCCTGAGTAGCTGGGAGTACAGGTGCCTGCTACCATGCCCAGCTAATTTTTGTATTTTTAGTAGAGATGGAATTTTACCACGTTGACCAAGCTGGTCTCGAACTCCTGACCTAGGTGATCTGCCCGCCTAGGCTTCCCAAAGTGCTGGGATCACAGGCGTGAGCCACCACACCCAGTCCCTAGTTTCATTTCTTCTTGAGCTTATGGGATCTTCTCTTCTATGCTTGATTAATCTAGCTAATGATCTATTGATTTATTTTTTCGAAAAAACAGCTTTGTGTTTCATTGATCTTTTGTATTTTTTTTGTTTGAATTTCATTTAGTTCTCCTCTGATCTTTTTTATTTTTTTTTTCTAGCTTTAGGTTAAGTTTGTTCTTATTCTTCCAGTTCCTTGAGGTGTAATATTAGCTTGTCAATTTGTGCTCTTTCATACTTTTGATTAAAGCATTTAGTGCTATAAACTTTCCTCTGAGCACTGTTTTTGCTGTATCCCAGAGATTTTGATAACTTGTCACATTATTATTATTCAATTAAAATATTTGTTAAATTTCCATCTTGATTTTTTTCTTCAACTTTTATTTTAAATTCCAGAGTACATGTGCAGGATGTGCAGGTTTGTTACATAGGTAAATGTGTGCCACGATGGTTTGCTGCATAGATCAACCCATCACCTGGGTATGAAGCCCAGCACCCATTAGCTGTTCCTCCTGAAGCTCTCCCTCTCCCACTTCCCACTGACAGGCCCCAGTGTATGTCGTTCTCCACCATGTGTTCATGTTTCCTCACCATTCAGCTCCCACTTATAGGTGAGAACATGTGGTGTTTGGTTTTCTGTTCCTGTGTTAGTTTGCTGAGGATAATGGCTTGAGCTCCATCCATGTTACTGCAAAGAATATAATTTCATTGCTCTTTATGGCTGCATAGTATTCCATGGTATATATGTACCACATTTTCTTTATCCAGTCTATTGTTGATGGGCATTTGGGCTGATTCCATGTCGTTGCTATTATGACTAGTGCTACAATGAACATACACGTGCATGTATCTTTATAATAGAATGATTTATATTACTTTGGGTATATACCCAGTAAAGGCATTGCTGGGTCAAATGGTATTTCTGCCTCTAGATCTTCGAGAAATCCCCACATTGTCTTCCACAATGGTTGAACCAATTTACATTACCACCAACAATCCAAAAGCATTCCTTTTTCTCTGAAACCTCACCAGCATCTGTTGTTTCTTGACTTACTAGTAGCTGCCATTCTGTCTGGTGTGAGATGGTGTCTCATTGTGGTTTTGATTTGCATTTCTCTAATGATGAGTGATGTTGACCTTTCTTCATAAGTTTATTGGCTGCATGAATGTCTTCTTTTGAGGAATGTCTGTTCATGGCCTTTGCCCACATTTTAATGGGGTTGGGTTTTTTTTGTAAATTTAGTTAAGTTCCTTATAGACTCTGGATATTGGACTTTTGTCAGATAGATAGGTTGCAAATATTTTCTACCATTCTGCAGTTGTCCATTCACTCTGATTATAACTTATTATGCTGTGCAGAAGCTCTTTAGTTTAATTAGATCCCATTTGTCAATTTTTGCTTTTCTTGCAATTGCTTTTGGTGTTTTCCTCATGAAATCTTTGGCCATGCCTATGTCCTGAATGGTATTGCTTAGATTTTGTTCTAGGGTTTTTATAGTTTTGGGTTTTACATTTAAGTCTTTAATCCATCTTGAGTTAATTTTTATATAAGGTGTAAGAAAGAGGTTCCATTTAAATTTTCTGCATATGGCTAGCCAGTTCTCCCAGCACCATTTATTAAACAGGGAATCATTTCCTCATTGCTTGTTTTTGTCAAATTTGTCAAAGATAAGATGGTTATAGGTGTGCAGTCTTATTTATGAGTTCTCTATCCCATTTCATTGGTTTATGTTTGTGTTTTTGTACCAGTATCTGCTGTTTTGCTTTCTTTCTTTTTTTTTTTTTTTTTCAGATGGAGTCTCACTCTGTCGCCCAGGCTGGAGTGCACTGGTGTGATCTCAGCTCACTGCAAGCTCCGCCTTCTGGGTTCATGCCATTCTCCTGCCTCAGCCTCCGGAGTAGCTGGGACTACAGGCACCCGCCACCATGCCCGGCTAAATTTTTTTTTGTATTTTTCATAGAGACAGGGTTCCACCATGTTAGCCAGGATGGTCTTGATCTCCTGACCTCGTGATCCACCCGCCGCAGCCTCTCAAATTGCTGGGATTACAGATGTGAGCCACCATGCCTGGCCTGTTTTGCTTTCTGTAGCCTTGCAGTATAGTTAGAAGTCAGGTAGTGTGATGCCTTTAGCTTTGTTCTTTTTGCTTTGAATTGCCTTGACTATATGGGCTCATTTTGGTTCCATATGAATTTTAAATTAGTTTTCTCTAGTTCTGTGAAGAAGGTCAATGGTAGTTTAATGGGAATAGCATTGAATTTATAAATTACTTTGGGCTGTATGGCCATTTTCACGATATTGAGCTTTCCTATTGATGAGCATGGAATGTTTTTCCATTTGTTTTTGTCCTCTCTGATTTCCTTGAGCAGTGCTTTGTAATTCTCCATGGCGAGGTCCTTCACCTCCCTTATTAGCTCTATTCCTAGGCGTTTTATTCTCTTTGAATTATAACAATTGTGAATGGAAGTTCATTCATTATTTGGCTCTCTGCTTGCCTTTTGTTGGTGTATAAGAATGCTAGCAATTTTTGCACATTGATTTTGTATCCTAAGACTTTGCTGAAGTTGCTTATCAGCTTAAGAAGCTTTTGGGCTGAGTCAATGGGGTTTTCTAGATATAGGATCATGTCATCTGCAAATATGGATAATTTGACTTCTTCTTTTCCTATTTGAATACACTTTATTTCATTATCTTGCCTGGTTGCCCTGGACAGAACTTCCAATACTAAGTAGAATAGTAGTGGTGACATAGGGCATCCTTGTTTTGTGCTGGTTTTCAAGGGGAAAGCTTCCAGCTTTTGCCCATTCAGTATGATATTGGCTGTGGGTTTGTCATAGATAGCTCTTATTATTTTGAGATATGTTCCTTCAATACCTAGTTTATTGAGATTTTTTAACATGAAGTCATGTTGAATTTTATCAAAGGCCTTTTCTGCATCTGAAATAATCACGTGGTTATTGTCTTTATTTCTGTTTATGTAATGAATTACATTTATTGATTTGTGTATGTTGAACCAACCATGCATCCCAGGGATAAAGCCAATTTGATCATGGTAGATAAGTGTTTTGATCTGCTGCTGGATTCAATTTACCAGTATTTTGTTGAGGATTTTTGCATTGATGTTCATCAGGGATATTGGCCTGAAGCTTTTCATTGTTGTTGTTGTTATATCTTTGCCAGGTTTTGATATCAGGATGATGCTGGCCTCATAAAATGAGTTAGGGAGGAGTCCCTCCTTTTCAATTGTTTGGAATAGCTTCAGAAGAAATGGTACCAGCTCCTCTTTGTACCCCTGGTAGATTTCGGCTGTGAATTCATCTAGTCCTGGACTTTCTTTTGTTTGTGAGCTATTTATTATTGCTTCAATTTCAGAATTCGTTATTTGTCTATTCAGGGATTCAGTTTCTTCCTGGTTCAGTCTTGGGAGGGTGTGTGCATCCAAGAGTTTATCCACTTCTAGATTTTTTTAGTTTATGTGCACAGAGGTGTTTTTTATAGTATTCTCTGATGGTTGTTCATATTTTTGTGTGGTCAGTGGTAATATCTTCTTTTTCATTTTTGATTGTGTCTATTTGATTCTTCTCTCTTTTCTTCTTTATTATTCTAGCTAGCAGGCTATTTTATTAATTAAAAAAAACAGCTTCTGGATCCATTGATTTTTTTGAAGGGTTTTTGGTGTATCTATCTCCTTCAGTTCCACTCTGTTCTTGGTTATTTCTTTTCTTCTGCTAGCCTTGGGGTTGGTTTGCTCTTGGTTCTCAAGTTCTTTTATTTGTGTTCTTAGGTTGTTGATTTGAGATCTTTCTAGCTTTTTGATGTCGGCATTTAGTGCTATAAATTTCCCTCTTAACACTGCTTTAGCTGCATCTCAGAGATTCTGGTATGTTGTCTCTGTTTTCATTAGTTCCAAAGAATGTTGTGATTTCTACCTTAATTTCATTATTTACCCAGGAGTCATTCAGAAGCAGGTTGTTCAATGTTCATGTGGTTGTCTGGTTTCGAGTTTCTTAGTCTTGATTTCTAATTTGATTGCACTGTGGTCTGAGAGACTGTTTGTTATGATTTCCTTTTTCTTTTGAATTTGCTGAGCAGTGTTTTACTTCCAGTTATGTGACTAATTTTAGAGTGAGTGCCATGTAGCAATGAGAATAATTTATATTTTGTTGTTTTGGGGTGCAGGGTTCTGTAGATATCTGTCATGTCCACTTGATTCAGAGCTGAGTTCAGGTCCTGAGTATCTTTGTTAATGTTCTGTCTTGGCAATCTAATATTGTCAGTATGGTGTTAGAGTCTCCCAGTATTATTGTGTGGGCGTCTAAGTCCCTTTGTAGGTCTCTAAGTACTTTCTATATGAATCCGGGTGCTCCTATATTGGGTGTATATATATATATGGCATAGTTAACTCTTCTTGTTGAATTGAACCCTTTACCATTATGTAATACCCTTCTTTGTCTTTTTTGACCTTTATTGGTTTAAAGTGTGTTTTGCCAGAAACTAGAATTTCTACTCCTGCTTTTTTTTTTGTTTTCCATTTGCTTGGTACATTTTCCTCCATCTCTTTATTTTGAGCCTATATGTGTCTTTGCAAGTGAGCTGGGTCTCTTGAAGACAGCATACCAATGGGTCTTGACTCTATCCAGCTTGCCATTCTGTGTCTTTTAATTAGGGCATTTAACCCATTTGCATTTAAGGTTAATATTGTTATGTGTAAATTTGATTGTCATAACTTGCTTCTTATCAGCCATCTTGGCCCACGTCCTGCCTCCATCTTGATTCCATTGTTAGCCCAGAATCTTTTGGGAGCAGATTATTTAATTTCCATATATTAGTATGATTTTGAGGGTTCTTTTTGGGGTTGATTTCTATTTGTATTCTGCTGTGGTGTGAGAAGATACTTGATAGAATTTCAGTTTTTGAAAATTTATTGAGACTTGTTTTGTTGTCTATCATATAGTCTATCTTGGAAAATGTTCCATGTGCTGATGAAAAGCATGTATATTCTGCAGATCTTGAGTAGAATATTCTGTAAATATCCATTAAGTTCATCTGTTCTAGCATGTCACTTAAGTCCATTGTTTCTCTGCTGACTTTCTGTATTGAAGATTTGTCTATTGCTGTCAGTGAGGTACTAAAGTCTCCCACTATTATTGTTTGTCTGTCTATCTCATTTCTTAGGCCTAGTAGTAATTGTTTTATGAATCCAGGATCTCCAGTGTTTGGTGTATATAAATTTAGGATTATAATATCATCTTGTTGAATTTATCCTTTTGTCATTATATAGTGACTTTCTTTGTCTTTTTTTTTTTTTTTTCTGTTGTTGCTTTGAAGTCTGATTTGTCTGATATAAAAATAGCTTACTCAGCTGGGTGTGGTGGCTCACACCTGTAATCCCAGTACTTTGGGAAGCCAAGGCAGGCGGATCACCTGAGGTCAGGAGTTCCAGACCAGCCTGGCCAACATGGTGAAACCTCGTCTCTACTAAAAAATACAAAAATTAGCCAGGTGCAGTAGCATGCACCTGTAATCCCAGCAACTCAGGAGGCTGAGGCAGGAGAATCACTTGAACCCAGGAGGCAGAGGTTGTGGTGTCCCGAACACTCCACTGCACTCCAGCCTGGGTGATAGAGCAAGACTCAGTTTCAAAAAAAACAAAAATAGCTTACTCCTGCTCACTTTTGGCTTCCGTTTGCATGGGATACCTTTTTCCAGCCTTTTACTTTGAGTTTATATGAATTCTTCTGTGTTAGGTGAGTCTCTTAAAGACAGTAACTATTTGGATTCTGATTTTTTTTTTTTTTGATCAGTTCTGCCCTTCTGTATCTTTCAAATGGAGTATTTAGGCCATTTACATTCAACAGTAATATTGAGATGTGAGGTACTATTCTCTTCATTAAATTGATTTTTACCTAGCTTTTTACTGTTTTGTGTTCTTGTTTTATAGACCCTGAGAATTTCAACCTTTCAAGATGTTATATTTTGTGCATATTAGGCATTTGTTTAAAGGTTTTGAATTCCTTTTATGATTTTTGTAGTGCTGGTTTAGCAGTGACAAATCCCCTCAGCTTTTGTTTGTCTGAAAATGATTTTATTTCTCCTTCATTTATTAAACTTGGTTTTGTGGGATTCAAAATTCTTGGCTGACAGTCGCTCTGTTTAAGGAGGTTAAAGACAGAACCCCAATTCCTTCTGGCTTGTAAGGTTTCTGCTGAGAAGTCTGCAGATAGGTTTTTCTTTGTAGTTTACTGGATGTTTTTGTCTACTGCTTTTAGAATAGAACTGCATTTTAATATTTCCCAAGGTTGTTTTAAAAATCTCTTTATGATTTCCTCTTTGACACTTAGGTATTTAAGTATATTGCTTTTTAAAACATTAAGGGATTTCCCATTTTTTTTTGTTATTGAGGTCTAACCTAATTTCATTGTGCTCACAGAATGTCTTTTATTTAAGATATTGAAAAATCTTAAATGCCTTTTATATGGTCTATACTGGAGAATGTTCTAGGTAAACTTGAAAAGACTGTGGATTATATTTTTGTTATGTGGATTTTATTATATAAATCAATTCAATCAACTTTAATAATGTTAAAGTTTCCCATGTTCTTACTGGTTTTCTGTCTTTTTAGTCTGTCAAATTTACTGCATTATTTTGGAACTGTTGTCATGATATTGTCATTATGAAATATCTCTCTATACATGTAAAAATATTCCTGTCTTAAAGTCTACATTGTCTGACATTAATATACCTACACCAGTTCTTATTGTTTTGACTGAATGATGTCTTTTTTATTCCTTTATTTTATGTTTTTGTGACTCTGAAATTAAAATGCTTCTTTTTCGGATTACCTATAATTGTATCTTGACTGTTTTATTCAGTTTGGCAGTCTCTGACTTGGCATTTTGAAGCATTTAGTATATTTACATTCAAGATAATATAAGTTTTGAAATAAGGTTTTTGCCATTTTTTATTTGGTTTCTAGATGCCTTGCTGTAATTTATATCATTATAGTTTCTATTTTGGTTTTGATGCCTCTACCTTGAGAGTGGTCATATCATTTAGCCCTGTCCTAATGAGAAATTCCAGGAATTTTGTTGTGGACATTTATAATGTGTCTTTCATGAGATGTTTTTTTTTTTTAACCCTAGCAGATGGCCTAATGCTTGAATGTCTCACCCATAACCAGGTGTCTTTATCACAGGAAAATTGTTTATACTGTCAGACACCTTTGTAGCTTTTGTCTGACCTGTGTTCAATTTCTTCTTTCCAAGAATAAAACTACTCTCTAAGAGATAACACTGACCAGAAAGGTTAGGTTTAGATTTAGGTGGGTTGGTTAAATGAGACACAATGAGGAGGCAAAAACAAAATGCATGAAACTGAAGAAAGATATTACTTATAGATCCCAGAAAGATTAGAGGTGCTGATATGGGGGCAATGGGAAGTCCAGATGTGGCAGGGAACTCAAGCAGTGAATAGGAAGCAGGAGAGGACCTGTGGAACTACACCTTCATTAAGGTCCGTGATCATTATCCCTTAGACATTCACACAGGAGTTGTGATTAGCTGTTTTAAAGATGGAGTGTGAAGGGAGAAGTCATTTACATCATTCTGGCATTAAACATTAGGTTTTATCATATTCAGTAGCTGTGGGTGGTTTGGTTGTTGAGTCAGTGGAATAAGGAACAAGTGGACTATATTGCAAACAATCACATGGGGAGGGGAAGTTTTAAGCCAAAGGTGACAGGTACAACTGAGTTTTAAGCAACCTATGTCAAACTAAAAAATGGATGTCAAAGAAGTAACTTCATTAAAGAAATTTATGACATGTCTCATATCTTTGTTATTCCTAACATTTTTACGCTTTATTTTGTGTTAAACAAATATTGTTAGTGTATCATTTTATTTTCTGAATTTTTAGCTATATATATAGATCATTGAATTTTGTGTGTGTGTGTGTGTGTGTGTGGTTGATCCAGAGACTGCAATATGCTTCTTTGATTTAATCATAGTTTATTTTAGGCTAGCAGTCTCCTAATTCTGGTAAATTATAGGAATTATGTCTAGCATAGCTGTATTTTGTCATTTTTGTGCTATTATTGCCATCTATATTTCATCTAGATTTGTTAAAAATTCAAAAATACTGTGCAATATTATCCATCAATTATGTGTTGCTTAAACAAATTTAATAATGTTTAATGGTAACAACTTTGAATTGTTTTATTTTTGTGAGGGTAATTGTTTCTTTTTTTTAAACTTAAATGAAAAAATCCCTCTCTTTCAAAGCATGCTGTCACTGATATGTCTGCTCAGTTATTTTTTTAACATTTTTATTTTTAAGTATAGTTCTCAAAAGGTCACACATGTGACTATGTTTAGTTTTTAGCCAATAATGTGGGCAAATTTTGATAAGACATTCATGCCTCAAGGCTTTCCTTCTCTGTGAACTCAATTATATGTACCTGGAGAAATTTATTCAAAGTTGCAGCCAATTCTCACGTCTTCATTGGCTTTTTTTTTTTTTTTTTTTTTACCAGAATCTCTCAGATCTCTCTCAAGCATTTATAATTTAAAGTTAGCTCAGGATATACAGAGAGCTTATTTAAGAACTTCTATGCTGCTCTCACTTCCACAATTTCTAAATTAATTTTTACTTGTTCTGCTGCTTGTCCTGCCCTGAAAAACAGAGCTGTGGCTTCTGAGATAGTTCTTCCTCACTGGAAGCCATGAAATCCATGGGTCACTCTACTTCTTCTCAGATTAAACCCTCCACCTCTGGTGACAAAGCTGCTGGTTTTGTGACCAGCCATAAAGGAGTAAATACATAGCACTCACCTGGAGGGCTAGCAGTAGGGAAAATGGGAGCCATTATAAACAAGAAGTACGTTAACTTCATTCTTGCTCAATGACGTAGCAGTTTATCAAGGAGAAATCCTCTTCGGTTGTTGCCAGCCTATGCTTAACTTTGCTGTTTAAGTTTCATTGAAATGGTTGTTTTTCGAAATAGGTAAAGCTCATGTCTTCCTGAGCTGTTCAACAATGACCATCTAATGTTATCAAGTTAGCAACAAATCAATAGGTAGATATAAGGAAAGTGACACTCGGTGATACTAAAGGCATCTTGAATGTATTTTAGCCTTTGGGTTCTATGGGAATTTTCTGAAAGCTGTTGACCTTTTGAGCAAACATTGCGAAATAATAATTCTGTGCATAGGTTCTAACAGGTAGTTATGTAAAGTGACACCAAAAATTACCAATGGATTTAAACAATGAGACAACTGCAGAAAGTATGTGGCCAACAAAAAGAACTGTAATTTGAATAGCAATAATGACTAGACTTGGAAGACTTTAGGATTCAAAAGTGCTGGCCTATGTATCATCCCATCTTTGAGAGAGAATACTGGAAGTCTCCATTATCTAATTAATATAAAAATGAAGGCAAATTCTTGACCTTAGGTTGTCATTTATAAATGTAGGGAAATATTTTTAATATAGAGTTTGAAAGTCTTTTGTAGTCTCAAGTAAAAATACAAAAAGACAAAAGATCATGATATGTTAGAGTAGGTGTGACCTGAGGAGATGAATTTTAAAATAATTTTGAAACAAAAAAAGAAAATTAAAAAAATTTAATATCGATCACAGCTTTGCTTTGAACTAGTACATCACCGGGGAAAGGCGAAATCAATGGGTGTGTGTCCAACAGCTGAAGGGAAATTGGAAGTAAATCACAGGAATGTCAGTTCTTAGATAATGTGAAATTGAGTAACTAAAAATATTCAATTTGTCCAATGATCAAACTCTTTCTAGAATGAGCAGGCTAAGTCAGATTTTTTGAATTCTATAAACACTGGACTTCCTGGAGTGGTTTGCCTGGTTCTTTAAACTGCCTTATCACACTGTGTCAAACTGCAAGACAATTAGGTTGTCTTTTTTTTTTTTTTTTCAAAAGTTAAGATTGATAGAAATTATTTTGTTTGTAATTAAAATATAAAGTTAAATTAGACTAATCCAATTTTTGTAACATCATACAAACATAAGCTTCTCAAAGTGGAAAGTCATGTTTCCATTAGATGTTGGTTTCAGCTAAGCGTGAACAACTGAAATGAATTTAAAAAGCTCGCTGTCACTTGTTCAGTTTGCTAGGATTCATTTTTATCCAGTGCAAATAAAGTTGAAATTCATACAATTACCTAAAATATTTTCAAATGATGTGGTATTGTCTAGATTGGGGCAAGAGAGTCCTGGAAATAAGCCACAGCTATGACCCTTGGAAGCTTTATTTTTTGACAATTTTTAAACATCATTATAAGTTAGTTCCCTAATATAAATGTGAATGATAGTACTTACCTTCTAGAGTTATTTTACAAATTCTTAAGATAATTTATTTGATTCATTAACTACATATTGGGCATTTAACAAGCATTGTCCCCTTTGCCACTAAGAACCCAGAACTATGAGAAAAGCTGGTGAAATGTTTAAGGAGATGCCACGTTTCAAAAATTAGAAATGGACAAACAAGACAAAACTAACGTTACCTGCAGAGTCTGCAAAAGGTGACTGGAACTACTTATGCAGTCTCTTTAGACTTGGAATAGAATTGATTGATTGAAACTATATACCAGTAGCTTTGTGATCTTTATGCAAGTGGGGACATACCAATCATATTGCCTGCTATTTCAGCGAGAGCTAATATATAAAATTTTTAATTTAAGATTTATTTTGGCCTGGCACGGTGGCTCACGCTTGTAATCCCAGCACTTTGGGAGGCCGAGGCAGGTGGATCACGAGGTCAGGAGATCGACACCATCCTGGCTAACATGGTGAAACCCCGTCTCTACTAAAAATACAAAAAATTAACTGGGCGTGGTGGTGGGCGCCTGTTGTCCCAGCTACTTGGGAGGCTGAGGCAGGAGAATGGCGTCACTCCGGGAGGTGGAGCTTGCAGTGAGCCAAGATAGCGCCACTGCACTCCAGCCTGGGTGACAGAGGGAGACTCTTTCTAAAAAAAAAAAAAAAAAGATTTTATTTGTTGATGGAATAATATTGTTCTTCCTTTTCTCCTGATTATGGTACGTCTAAAACATGTTAGAGATTTTTAATGTTAGGTTGTGAGAAGAAATAAAAATAGGTAGCAAATGACTGTAAACGTGCTGGTATTTATACCTAAGGCTTCTTATAAAGGTATCTATTTCTAGCCAATGAGGAAGATGCAGTTCACAAGAGAAATTCAAAGTCAATGCATTTTTGTTCTTTCAGACACTTTCGGTAACTTTAAAAGATGCCTACCACCATTTGTCTCTCATGAAGATGTGAACTGTGACTGGAAACAGCTCAGTCTCTCACAGGTGACACAGACATTTCCAATCACCAATTTACCGTAACATAATCTCCTGTCTTCTATAGTCTGTCTAAAAATTAACACCCCACAGTAAGCTTCAAAAATCACACACACACACACACACACACACACACACACACACACACACACACACACACACTGATAGGGTTTGCCTGCGTCCCCACCCAAAATCTCACCTTGAATTATAATCCCCATAAGCCCCACGTGCTAAGGGTGGGGCCAGGTGGAGGTAATTGGATCGTGGGGGCAGTTTGCTGCATGGTATTCTTGTGATAGTGAGTGAGTCTCATGAGATCTGATGATTTTTTTTTTTTTTTTTTTTTTTTTTTTTTTGTGCAGTGGCGCAATCTCGGCTCACTGCAAGCTCCGCCTCCCGGGTTCACGCCATTCTCCTGCCTCAGCCTCTCCGAGTAGCTGGGACTACAGGCGCCAGCCACCACGCCCGGCTATTTTTTTGTATTTTTAGTAGAGACGGGGTTTCACCGTGGTCTCGATCTCCTGACCTCGTGATCCGCCCGCCTCGGCCTCCCAAAGTGCTGGGATTACAAGCGTGAGCCACCGCGCCCGGCCGAGATCTGATGATTTTACAAGCATCTGGCATTTCCCCTGCTTGCACTCACTCTATCCTGCCACCCTGGGAAGAAGATGCCTGCTTCTCCTTTGTCTTTAGACTTGGAATAGAATTACCATGTTTGTAAGTTTCCAGAGGCCTCCCTAGCAATGCGGAACCGTGAGTCAATTAAACCTCTTTCGTTTATAAATTACCCAGTATTGGGTATTTCTTTATAGCAGCATGAGAAGGGACTCCACACACACACACACACACACACCCCAATGTAGAAAATTCTATTTTTGGCCTAATTTTCTGGTGTAAAATGGACATACGCAGACAGCTTAAATTTATCTATAAAATGAAGTAGAAAGTTGTTAATTATATTATTAATCTGATAAATACAGAGAACCAAACCTAATAACTTAATGATTTAGGGAAATAAATTGTCAGAGACAGCTGTAGTTGAAATATCTATTTTTCCATATGGCAGTATGAAACAGTGCCACACATTTTTGTCTAACCAGAATGAGAAATAGTCACGGAATGTAATTTTCTCCTAACAGTGTTTGATTATTCATCAATAAAGATGAGTATGCAAAGATGTTTGTAATAAGCTTCAAAATGTAATTTTCAAACTTGAACATTTTTATACAAACATAAATTTTTTGGCCTTAAGGATTTTTAAATATAATGCCAAATAAGCAGACACCCTTATGTTTTAGAACTGATAGAAAAAACCTATTATTCTGCAGCCACTTCAAGCACAATCAATCAAACTGGCAAAATGTGTTTGATAACAGAAGCGTAGGCAACAACATCATTTAAAATATGAAAACTATGGCCATATATTATTTGAAACAAAATTATCACTTTACTTTTTATTCTTCCATATAACTTAGCTATTGAGCTACAAATAACACCTATCAAAATCATAAACTGTTTTAATTAATATGGGATCATGACTCTTTGTAAAGAAAATTATTCTTAATAAAGATGAAGGGGAAACATCAATATTTTATTGAATAACATGGTTTAATAGAGTTCAGTTTTCATTAATCACTATTCACTTGGCCTTTAGGTAATTTTTCTTTATTAAAGTTTATCTCTCATTATTTTTTAAAAATTCTCAACCAATTATATTACCTGCATAAGACCCATTCCATGAAAGAAGTCTCGTAAGCAATTCAGTCAGCTGAAGAAACACTGTAATCCAGTAGTGCTCTGATGTTGGAATAGAAGAGATAAGGTTTTGATTTCTGCCTTAATCAATTATGAGGTATATGCTGATAAAATTACTAAGCTTTCTAAGCCACAGTTTCCTCATCTTGACAATGGGCATAATACTAATTTCCTATTTCATAGGGTTAATGTAAAGATTACAAAATATAATGTGTAGGAAGAAGCTATGACTGCTTTTGGAAGTATTAATCATTAAATAAATAGTTGCTGTTGCTATTTAATATAATATTTATATAATTATCATACTTTGATACATTGTGTTTCACACATCATTTTTTTCCAGAAGAAATAATTAATATTTAATTAAAATTATTTAAACTTTCTGACATACCTCTACAACATCTTTTCCTATATTATTTGGCCATATATATTTTGATTACCTCCTTATATGATAATGGCTTGGTATTCACTTTATATTTATTTATTTTATTTTTCTCCCAGCTTTGGATGTCAGAATTCTTTTTTTTTTTTTAGATTTCAGATAATTTTCTCTTTTTTATTATTATTATTATTATTATTATACTTTAAGTTCTAGGGTATATGTGCACAACATGCAGATTTGTTACATATGTATACATGTGCCATGTTGGTGTGCTGCACCCATTAACTTGTCATTTATGTTAGGTATATCTCCTAATGCTATCCCTGCCCTCTCCCCCCACCCCACGACAGGCCCCGGTATGTGATGTTCCCCTTCCTGTGCCCAAGTGTTCTCATTTTTCAATTCCCACCTATGAGTGAGAACATGTGGTGTTTGATTTTCTGTCCTTGCGATAGTTTGCTGAGAATGATGGTTTCCAGCTTCATCCATGTCCCTACAAAGGACATAACTCATCCTTTTTCATGGCTGCATAGTATTCCACAGTGTATATGTGCCACATTTTCTTAATCCAGTCTATCATTGATGGGCATTTGGGTTGGTTCCAAGTCTTTGCTATTGTGAATAGTACTGCAATAAACATATGTCACACATCATTTCTTAATTATAACTCCAAGATAAAACAATACTGCATTTATTCCTGGTGCTCATTTACAATCGTGACACATTGTTTTCTTTTACAACACGTAAACAATTAACTTTACTATACCTAGAAATAAGATTTGAGATATTAATAAAAGATCACTATGCCACATATAAAATATAATTTATAGATATACCTATTCAAATTTCTCTACTGTTTCTGATTATGACCCAAAACATACTGTCCAAAAATATTTTATATATATATATCTTTTATAATATTAAACTCTCTTAAATTATACCATAATAATTATATGAGAATGAGGGATAAGCATAAAAACTGAGTTGTCTTGTGAAATGAATGGGTCTAACAAAAGTTGTGTGGTAATTTTTAAAAAAAGCTTGAAAAATAGTTTGGGACATTTTGTCACATTTAAACTATAGCTTTCTCCATTCCTGTGGAGAATTGCCATTAAGAACTTAGTTTTCTCCATTATTAATGGAAGGTTGATTGGCTGTGCATGGCAGAAATGAATTGTTCATAGAGTTATTCATTTGCATAAATAGGAATGCATTTAAAAAATATATAAATAAACACATGTATATAAATATACATACATACGAGTGTGGTCTGTATTTAGAATAGCTTAAACCATGAAAGTCCAGCAAAAACTCACTACAATATAGTTTATTTCTAGAATAACTATTGAATTGCAAATGTTCATTTACCTGTAATTTATGCTATGCAGGAAAAAAAGGAACCAAGAACACATACCTATTGTATTTGTAAACTGCTCAGGATCTGAGAACTTTAGAGAGGTAGAGATTTTTAAGTTCTGCTTTTCTCCTGTGAAACTTATCAGTCATGGAATTTTCAATTAAATATAAAAGAATGTAGTGGCTCTCTGGTACATTTACTAAAAAAGGGCATGCACTTTATTTCCTTTTTTGACTATTTTAATTCCACTTATAAGCAAAATCTGTGTTTAATCCTAATCTAAACTATTCGAATGATATTAAATTAATCTTTCAAATTTGGCTATATTAATTGAACAATTTGCAGATTGGCACGTTTTTCAAGGAAAATATATTTTAATGTATTATGTATGTATATGACATTCATGTGTTCTGCCTCAAGTACAGACTGTCACATGGAGTTTCATTTATTCCTTAAAAAATTAATTTAAAAAATCTATCTGATATGAATAACATGACTTTTTTTCTAAAATTAGAGGCCACTTGAAATTGTCTAAATTCCTAATTTTTGCTGTCTATTTTAAAGTTGCATTGACCAATAATTTGCAACTTGCATAAAAAATTAATCAGCACCAAACATGCTACTATTGAGTCTGAGGATTGGTTTTATTAATTATGTTGATTTTGAGCTCAGAATAGATAGTGGTAGCACATGTTTTGTGTATTCAACACTCCTATTTTATGACTTCAGATATTTTTATTTATGGTAGCTCACAAAATTCTCAGAATGTTAAATGTCCCAAATGCTATATAAAATGTAATGCTGCCAGAAAATAATTTCCCTAACAGTAGGCCTCTTTGTCTATTTTTTTTAACTGATGTATCCCAGAACCTAGAACTTTTAAGCACTGATTATTTTAAGCACTCAAGAACCATTTATTGAATAAGGTAATTTATGCTCAACTAGATGCTACCTAGTGCAGCTGGAAATCAAATCATGTGTTCTGATTTAGGATGGTTTTAAAGAAAATATTTATGACTGTGACAGGCTATATTTTTTTCCAAAGCAAACCACAATAATAACTTCTATCCCACAAGCTCTTCTTAAATGTGATTTTGACACTCCTCCCATCAACAAGAAGAGTCTAGATTCTCTCTGATTGAGTCTAGACAGGCTTGTGACTTATCAGATGAGGTTATATAAGCCTACATAGTTTTCACTTGGCTCTGTTGTTATGCAGCCATGGAATCCCTGAGGCACCATGTAAGAATTCCTAGGCTATTATGCATTGAGGAAACCCAGTTCAAGGTGAATACATATGTGGAAATATTTCAGCCCACAACCCAAGCTGAATTCCTCATCAACCCCCAGATGGACCAGTGACAGTCCTTGAGACAGACTGCAGATACACATCACCAATATCAAGCATGGACGAGTAGACTGCTACAGATAACAGTTAAATGAAAAGGACAAATTTCTTGGATGACATAACCTACCAAATGTGACTCAAGAAGAAATAGCTGTAACTCAATTACAATAAATCAGGTCCAGATAGTTTCACCGCGCTGTTTTAATGGCTTAATACTCATTGACTATTTCCTGTAGGCCAGAAGTTAAGTGAGTTTGGCTAGTTACTTTGCTTAAAGTCTCAATAGGCTGAAATCAAAGTATTGGTCAGCCTGGGTTTTTATCTGGAGACTCAAGGGTGAAGGATAATCTAGTGTTAATCAGGTTGTTAATAGAATTAAATTCTGTGAAGTCGTAGAGCTGAAGTCTCTATTTCTTTGCTCACTGTCAGACAGAAGTCATTCTTAACTGTAGGAGGCTGTTCACATGCCTTGGCTCATGGTCCCATCCATCTTAAAAGTCCCCAACAGATCACTGATACACTCAACAACTTGGATAGATCTCAAGTTAATTATTGTTAGCAAAAAGCCAGTCTCAAAAGATCATATAATGTCTGATTCCATGTATATAACATTCAGAAAATGACAAAATTATAGAGAGAAAGAAAACTGATTAGTGGTTGCAAGGTTTAGGAATAGGAGTTGACTATAAAGAGATATTAAGACAGAGATGTTTGTGGTGATGGAATCTGTCTTGAATGCAGTGTTTGTAATGATAGTAGATAAACACGTGACAAAATAGCATAGCACTATATAGTCAAATAGTACCAATGCTAATATCCTGGTTTTGATACGCTTCTCAAAAATGTATACATGATCTCAGGAGTGTATAAGAAGCCTTGTGCCTATTTTGTTTGATTCATTTGTACTTGATGTAGCTTGATGTTTATTTTAAATGATATTGTTTTTCAAATTTTGTTTCTATTGTTTTACCACAACATATAGAAATAGAATTGATTGTTGTATACTGACCTTTAATTAATATGCTAAACTCACTTATGACTCCTAGCTGTCTTTTTATAGTTCTTAACTATATATGAACAATTATATTTGCATTCATTGCCTTTTGCTGCTGTAACAAGTTGCTACAAATTTAGGAGCTTAAATCAACACAAATATACATGACAGTTCTGAAGGTCAGAAGTTGAAATGAGTTATGCTACACTAAAATCAAGTTGTCACCAGAGCTGATTTTTCATTTCAAAATATGAAAAATTTTTTGGCTTGTGTTTTGCATTTTGCAACATTTAGAGACTGTGCACATTCCTTGGCTCATGGCTTCGTCTGTGTTCAAAGCCAATAATGGGCAGTTGAGTCTTTCCACCTCCAGGGTCACCTTCTCACCCCTTCCACTGTCTTAACAACATTCTAAAACTGACACTTCTGCCTCCCTCTTAATCTTTTAAAGACCCTTGAAATTATATTAGGCTCACTCAGATAATCTGAGAAAATCACACAGTTCAAGATTCTTAATCACATTTGCAAACTGCCTTTTGCCAAGTAACATATTCTGGGAACTAGAATGTGACACTCTTTGGAGGTTCATTATTCTACCTATAGTAATATTGTATATCAATAAACACAGTTTTCTCCTTCTTCTTTTTTTTTTTTTTTTTTTTTTGGAACCGGATTTCCCCCTTTCCCCCCGGGTTGAGGGCAGTGGGTCTATATCGGCTCACTGCAAGCTCCACCTCCCAGGTTCACGCCATTCTCCTGCCTCAGCCTCTCCGAGTAGCTGGGACTACAGGCTCCCGCCACTACGCCCGGCTAATTTTTTTGTATTTTTAGTAGAGACGGGGTTTCACCGTGGTCTCGATCTCCTGACCTCGTGATCCGCCCGCCTCAGCCTCCCAAAGTGCTGGGATTACAAGCGTGAGCCACCACACCCGGCCTTCTCCTTCTTTTACAAATTATATCTTTTTCCCAGCTTTATTGAAGAATAATTGATGTGCAAAAAATATACCTATCTAGAATATGTAATTTGAAGAACTTTGACATATTTGCTTTCCTGCTTGAATAATATGCATATAGTGAGCATATTTTTATGTGTTAACTTGTCATTCATTTATGTTTTCTGGAGAAGTGGCCATTCAAATATTTTCCCTTTTATAAATTTAACAATTTATCATTGATCTCACAAAGTTTTTATTTTTAAACAGCTTTATCAAAATATGATTCACATACTATAAAATCCACTTATTTAAAATGTAGAAAAGATGTCCATTTTCCTCAAGTTGATCTATAGAGTTAATGAATTCCAATCAAACCCAAGCAGATATTTTTAAACATTAACAAGCTGATTCAAAATTTATATAGAAATGCAAACTACATAAACAATATTGAAAAGGAAGAACAGAGTTATGCAACTCTCAATACATAATTTTCAAAGTTAAGATGAAGCTTCTTCAATAACAGTAGAGAAGTACTGGCTTTGGATATTTATATGTGTCAGTGAAACCATCATATAAATGACTGATAAATTTTTGATAAAGACACCAAAGTAATTAAGTTGGAGAAATATATTTTAAAAAATTGCGCTAGAACATATATTTATCTTTGTTAATAAAAATAAACTATTTTATATTATGTCACATAAAAATAACATAATGAATTCTAGATCTAAATATATGAGTGAAATCTATAATACTTATTTGAAAAACACTGGAGAAATATTTGATTCCTCAAGTTAGTCAAAGATTTATTAGATAGTACACAAAAGAAAAAACTATAGCAGAAAAGAATGATTAATTTAACTTAAATATTTTAAGCATATTAACTTCAGCTAAGTAAAACAAAACAAAACAAAAAAACTCTCAAGCTATGTGAGAAAATATTTACAAATAATATGTCTGAAAAAGGTGCTGTTAACTTTTAAAATGCAACAATATGAAAACAGTCAATTAAAATGCACACCAGACTGGAAACAACTTGCCAAAGAAAATATACAAATGGCAAGTAAGAATGTAAAAAAAACTTGAACCCTATTATTTTGTAGACAATTCAAATTAAAAAACAATGAGATACCAGTATATACCCAATAGTATAAATAAAATAAAAAAGATTAACAATACTAAATGTTAGCAAGAAAATACAGCAACTGGAACTTATACATTGCTGTTGGGGATCGAAAATAGTATAGAACTGCTTTGGTAAACAATTTCTCAATTTATTATACACTTAAATATACACATACCCTAGAACTCAGTATTCTACATGCTACATGTTATTTATCTAAAAGAAACAAAATGATATCTACATCTATTTATAGATATATAGTGACAAAATGTAAGACAGTGGTTGCCCCTGGTCATTTTGGAGGAAATTAGTTGACTGTAAAGGGTATTAGGACACGGTTCAAATCGATGGAGATATTCTTGGTTTCAGGGGTTATCTAACTATTGTGGGGGCATTTAAAACTCAAACTATACACTTAAAATTAATTATCTTTATTTTATGCAACTTACACCCCAACAAAGCTAAGTAGAAAAGTAAAGCCTATATGTAACTATTTTTGAAGCATAAAAGCCATAAAACCCCTTATCTATGGTAGTTCAGTTTCTTTATAATTTTTTACAAGATACTACAATTTCTAATCTAACAAAAATAGTACCTGAATAAGTTATGGTTCATAGTTATTTTTAACTCATTAGTGAGTTGAAGATTTTCTAGAAACTGAAATGAATTAATTCCATAAAGTACTAGTGTTTCTTAGGAAATAAAAGACACATATCTACGTTCATCCCTGACAGTTATGGGAGAAGAAACAAATCCTTCCAATGCGGAGATATGGCAAAACCAGCCATTTATACAGTTCCTTAGGGGTTCAAAGCTTTTTATCAAATTAATTGTATCTGATAATCTGACACAGAGCTTTCATTCTTCAATGTGTGGATTAATAAGAACCTCATCAATCTCACCAGACCTACGTTTCATCTTTTTCTTTACCATTAAATGACTTTGCCATCTTAGGTCATGGATCTGAAACACCACTTGGCAATATACATTATTCTCAACCTGAAGCAGTGATTTTGGGTTCAGATTGAAACTCAGTCTCGCCTGACAAATTAAGATTCACCAGCAACAAATGTACTTGGTTTTAAGAAAGGAACAGGACAGGTAATAACACAGATTACATGTCTACAGCATAACGGTGTTCTCATAATTCCTGGGTGTAGCCACTGATGATTTGCACTCAGAATGTACATAATCATATGTAAAGAGAGTGGATGAGAAGAGGTCATCTGCTGAAGATTAATCCATTATCACAGCAGTCCTATATCTTTTATACATTTCTAGTAGTCCTCTCTGGGGTAGTTCTCATTCTCTAGTGTAGTTACATCTCAACAATGATAGTTGCTTGTTACTCAACAAATAGTGTTGATAATGAAATATGGATGTTTGGTCTGGTTCCTAGTAATTTAGGCGGAATTCTCATTTATCTTGGAACCAACCTAGGGATAATCCTATAAATTCTGTGAATTGATATTGTAAAAACACTGCTAAGTAGCAAATTTTTTAGAAATTCCTGGAGTTAGGGAAAAGACATTCTAAACATTTGTTAACGCTTTCTTTTCACATAGTAAATTCCCAAGTAATATATAATTGTCTATTTGTCAAATAGTGAAAAACCCTTCTGGTACCTTTTGAAATTCAACAATTACGGTTTAGTCTCTACCACTTTTTCAATCCACCTCACAGTAAAAATAATATTAAAACAAATTTTCAGCAAGCTCAATTTATTGCATAATTCAAGAAACACCGTTTTAACTGTTTAAGTTTACTCGTTAAAAGAATGAAACTTTCACATTTCTAATACAAATATTCTCTCTACTTGCATAGGCTTTATAATTTTAAATATAATTGACATCTACTTCCGTAACAACCTTAAGATAAAGACAATTTAACCACAACTAATGAGATTCTGATTATGATACATATTCGTATTAGAAAATTAACTTTTTTTTTCAGAATGTTGTTGATGCAGCTACATTTTTATCAGAATCTGGTAGAGTTTGCCTTATATTATTCCTTGGTAATATGTGTCTCAACAATTATAAATATATATGTTTCCACATCTCACATGTATACAAAGTATAGCAATATAAACTGGAATATGTTTGAAAAAAGTTTAACATTTAAATTTAATATTCTAAGGTTTCAGTGCCAACTGTGTGGTTTCCCACTACTTAAAATTTAAAATAAAAATGATATGGGGTATATTAAATGTGATCATTTACTACACCGTCAATGAACGGTATATTGTCTTTATACAGTGAATTGATTAATCTGATGTTATCCTTAGCATACCTAAGGAAGATGAAATATAGACTTCAGATACTATTAATGGTAAATGGAATAAGAGGAACAGAAACCAATGCTCTAAGTAGTTCAAAAGGTAATATTTGTTTTTCCACTAAAATAACTATAAACTAGTAATATAAATATAAACATATTTTAATAAGCAAATACAACAGGTATCATTAAAACATCATTTGCCTATTAGTATTGACACTTTAGGTATATGTGTTTGTGTTTGAGTGTACGTACCTCTGTGTGTGATGTTTAAATAAACTATACTGCAATGGGTTGGCATTAGCAGAATGAAATTTCAATTCATATCAATCAAAATTCAATTCATATCAATCAAAATTGAATGTGATGTAGCAGTTAAAATGTGCATATAAAGAAGCTAGGAGAAGCTGTGTCGTTACCCAGATGTTGAGTCTGATCCAAGTACTAAACGACTGTGTGATTTTTACCAGATTATCAAGCCTCTTTGAATTTCCAGATCTGTCTCTTTAACTAGGAGCAAAGGTTTTTGAATTTAATTTTCATTGAGTTCCTGTTTAAATCTAAAGATTTAAAATTTGTGTGGCTCCTTTTACACAAATAACAAAGAAGTTCCCAGATGGTATTATACATAGATGTTCAAATGAAGAGACTAAAACTTTTATACTTTATGAATATTAGTGAGATAAATAAATAAAGATTAGGGATTTTTTGACATCAATAATTGGGTCAATTTGTAGAGAATAGATTTTCACTGTGTTTTTTTTGTACTAATCAAAACATTATACTTGTTATTTCATATTTAAGTATCTACCAAGATCTACTTTTGTAGGACTCAGTGGTCTTGATTAAGGATAATAAATACTGTTGTATTCTGCTTTGTATTTTGCATTATACAAATCCACACACTTTGTTAGGCAAAACAGAAAAACACCTGTAAAGCCCACATAGTTCTAAAGCATTTGGAAAAACTACAAAACAATCTTTCTTAAGTTTTTGTAGTATTGGAAATGTCAATTAAATACATATTAAATATAAACATAGAATAAAATATACATGTCTAAATGTAAACATATATATACAACTGTCCCAGATTATACAGCAATTGTATAATGTAGCATTTTTAGATATTTTGGGTTATACTAATAAGGATTTGAGCAAAATATTGAGGAAAGCCCTAATTATCTTGTATAGAATTCAACAGGAAAAAGCTTACTGAGAAATAAAAGATTTATAAATTTGACCTGGGCATATATATGTATTTAAAGATAAACTGAAAATTAATTTTTCTAAGCCCCCAAGAACTCCAGAGATATGATAGGAAATTTGTACCTTCAAGTGGCCAAGCTTCATTGTACTATGATGTCTAGTTCTCAGTGCTTCAGATACTTTCCATGATTCAGCCACCACTTGCAGACTTAGATCCATTCCAGCCTATGAAAATTTTTTGTTTTGTCAGAGTAAATTTCGTTCAATAGCTCTATAGCTTCCTATTAAATTCACAAAACTGATGGACATTTTTCATCATTAAATGATGTGGTGATCCCATGGCCACCTTTCTGCATTTTGGTAAGTTTTAGTAACCAAACCACCTTCTTATTTTCTGTTATCTTACCTTAATAGACAAATTGTTGCTCCCTTCATGCAATCTTCTTTTTAAAAATCAGTCATCACCTGATGTCCAATCAAGCTGCTTCCCACCCTCACAAGACATATATCACTACAATTCTCTCATGCTGAGAACCTACTGCTTTAGATATATGACTATATCTGGCTTAAGAGTTCCAAAATGCTTCGTCTGTTTGCTATGATTCCCTACTCTTCCCTAATAAGGAAAGTTTTACTATTGGCTTTCTCTGCATTGTGATCATTTAATCTCCAGCTCTTCCTTAATTTTCCTTCTCTACCCAACAAACTCCTTGTTCTAAATCTACTTAGATGGGAAGAAGAAAGGAGAAGAAGTTTCTACTTTCCCCGTGTTTAGGGTTGGTTTTTCCCACTTAAATCAGAGGGAACCATTTTTCCATTTATTGATGAGTAAACATAAAAGAGACAAAGCAAGGATAAGCTCTGACTCTAATTTCTACTCTTCCAGATGTAATGTGACCGTATTACAGATTTGAGACAGATCTAATTAATTCCTATTATCCTCTTTTCACTCACAAAAGTGTCCCTATTTGAGAAATAAAATATATGGTAACCTTAGCCAGAGGTGGGGAAGTCAGTTAAAACAAACAAAAAATTTCCGAGGCTATGACTAGAAAGGAAGCAGATTAAAATGAAGGTAAACATCATAAAATAAGAAGTGCGATTGAAAATGGTTAGACTCCCACACAATAATAATGGGAGACTTTAACGCCCCACTGTCAACATTAGACAGATCAATAAGACAGAAAGTTATAAAGGATATCCAGGAATTGAACTCAGCTCTGCACCAAGCGGACCTAATAGACATCTACAGAACTCTCCACCCGAAATCAACAGAATATACATTCTTCTCAGCACCACACCACACTTTTTCCAAAATTGACCACCTAGTTGGAAGTAAACCTCTCCTCAGCAAATGTAAAAGAACAGAAATTAAAACAAACTGTCTCTCAGACCACAGTGAAATCAAACTAGAACTCAGGATTAAGAAACTCCCTCAAAACCGCACATGTATATATATATAAAAAAAAAGAAAATGGCTAACCATAGAGAGAAAATTCCTAGGATCCACATAATTTCATTGAAATGAAATGAAATGAAACAGGTAAAGTGAAAGAAAAACATCACATTATGGTAATAAAATGAAATAATATAGCTATTAAAGGAAATGAAGACTAAGAGAAGGAGGATAAAACAGGAATATGATCCAGGATATTAGAAGAATAGAGATGCAACTAATGAGGAAAAGAAAGTAAAAATAAAGAGATTGTTTGCAGGAAAGGATGGATTGTCTTTTAGAAATTGTAGAAATTATTCAAAATGCAATTAAAAGGGCAAAAAGTGAAAACCAGAAAAGACACTGAAAAAGTTGAAGGGATTTTATTAGCAAAGGAAATTTTAGTGGGAAGAAGAATATGTTTAAGATAACTCCACAAAAATAAGATGATACTCAATCTGAGCTTTTAATTTTTATATTGTTATACTGCTTCATTTCAATTTAAATATCTCACCAATAAAATGTACTTAAATTTTATTTTTAATAGTAATTTTCATGTATAAACATGATTTTAAATGTTTATAAGAAATATGACCAAAGACAAGAAATCTTTAAAAAGATATGCAGTATCACCTTAAAGAGTTACATTCAATTGTCAGTGTTTCAGAAGACAGGAAACAATCTCTGCAACAAAACAAACCAAAAGAAAACAACATTTAATAATTAAATCAGTGACTTCCAGGAAAATCCACATGTTATTTAGGAAAAAACATATATTAGTAGAGTACTATTAAGTGTTACTAAAAAGGGAAGAATAAAAAAAATTAAGATTATTGAAAAATGTTTTCATAGAGGTAAAAGGATGGGTGGGAGGAACTTCTGACAATTAAAATTTTTACTTTGATAGACTTAATGAAAAATGACTTAATGAAGGGAATAATTATGAAAAAATAATAAAGAAGAATAATGTAACATGACTTTTATATAGCTTTATAAGAAATTTGTTTTTAAACTTTTAGAATAAAAGTGTACTTCTTATATATATGTATACATACAAAAAATGTGAAACAATTTATTCTGTGAAAACTCACTAAAAATTTTCTGGTGTCATGTCCAATCGTATCAAATTTATCACATCATTGAAAATATCTTATAAGAAATAAACTGTAAATCATGGTTTTATTGAACTTGAGTTCAGAGGTATCTCTCATGGTGTCTTATGGTAATTACTGAATTTATAAAGATACTAAAAAAGGTTATGTCATTTATTTTCTGATGAAATTTATAGAAAATCAGTCCAATTGATAGTTTGCAATTATGCAGAATGCTAATGCTAAATGGGTATATAGAAAATCAACTGTTTCTTCATAAGATACCCAAATGTTAATTTTTTTCCCCTAGACTGTAAGGCCTATGAGTAAATACTAAATCTGTTAGCTGTCTCCACTCATAAACCAAACCAAACCAGTACAAACATATTAGATGAGGAGAGGAAATGTAGTAAAAATACTGGCTGGATCTTATGGTTGGGATGAGTGATTTTATAACATATTATGGTGATAATTTTATTCTAGGATTTTATTTTTGGCCTAATATAGGAATGTTTAAAAAAGGCTTTTCTATGAAAATTATAAATTTATACTTGAGATTAAAAGTCTAGAAGGGGCAGGACCTTAAAGCTAAGTTACCAGTAAGACAATGAATAATTCAGAAGAGAACACTACTCTTACTGACTGAGTGCCCAAGATGCCAATTTCCATGAAGTCTTGATTTATATATATGTGAACATTATGCACATATATATGTTTCCTAACAGTTATTTTTTAAGCTTTTGAGATAATTTTAGACTTTCAAGAGTTGTAAAAATAGTAGAGTTCTTGTATACTCTGCACCCGCCTTGCCCTTATGTTGACATCTTACATAACAATAGAACATTTGTCAAAATTAAGAAATTAACCTTGATATAATACTAACTAAAGTAGAAAGTTTAAAAAGTAGGGATTTTAGTCTTTTCACTAATGTCCTTTTACTATTCGAAGACCCAGCCTTGCATTTAGCTGTCATGTCTATGTCATGTCTTCCAGTCTGTGATGTGTATCATAACAGGGGATACCTGAGGTTGTAATGTACTTCTGGTGTTAACTTTGATCACTGTGCTAAGGTGGTGTCTGCTAGGATTCGCTACTGTAAACTTACTGTGTTTTCCTTGTAAATATTGAATATTTGCTGAAGATACCCTGAGACTATGCAAATGTCCCGTTTCTGCTTAAACTTTTGCTCATTTTACTATCCATTGGCAGATCTTGCTTGTGGCAGTTACTACTGTGGTGTTCTAATGGTGATATTCTGTTTCTCTCAATCCTTCTACATTTATTATTGGAATTCTTCTGTAAGGAAGAGTTGTCACTTCTGGATTTATATTTTTAACTATAATAAGATATTCAGGATAAGTATAGATTTAGAACTTAAGATGTTAAATCATTTTAAAATTATTCCAAATACCATATCAAAGAAAACTAAGTTGGTAATCTATCTCAGAAAATATATGAACTTAAGAAGGGAAACAGTATTTATGATTTGTAGAATTGGTTCAACTTTTTACTTAATATTGACTTTGGACTGAATTCAAAGTTTTCTTGAAATTCTACATCTGGACTTTTTAAAGTGTCTAGATTTATATTACTTTGGGGATCATTTTGTCAAAGTCTTGAATAAAGTTACCCAGTCCTGGCATGATAAATTTAAAAAAAAGAAAAATAATTTAATAAAAAAGAATGAGACATGATTGTGTGTAATTACAGTGGCCCATTGAACATTTAAAGTTTAAAATGATTATCAAGAGAGGGCTAATTCAGGAGTCAACAAGGATTGGTCTAATATAGAAGTGCAGAAAGGAATAAGCTCCATAAAGACAGTGTTCTATGACGGATGTGCTGTAATGGATGCTATTCACCTAGTATACTAGCATACCTTTGTACTACCTGGTCGTCTCTATTATTGATTCTGAAGCATCATTATTGTTACTAGAATGTGAACCCCTCCAGGAAAATTTATATAAGTGGCCATAGGAGTAGAAATAAAATCTTATCCAAAAGAACTAAAATTCAATGCAGAAAATAGATATTTATTAGCATCTAACTTCTGTTTTTTCATGGATTTATCAGCCATCAGCTTGATGCTTTATACTTAGAAATAATTACTTAATAAAAAGCCTGTCAAGAAGGGAGTCACTTCTGCTTTTTGTTTGGTATGAATGTTATATGTGGCTAATTCTGCATGTTCACTTCATATCTCTTATTTTGTATTTAAAAATATTCTGTTTGAGGGTTTAGAAGCAGATTTTAGAGGCAATGGGAAATGAGCAAACAAAGTGAAGCCTCCTCTTATCTCTGTCCAGTCCCATCCATGGCATGCATCCTAATTTATGCCAAAGAAAAAGTGTTAGTTTTAAGTACATGCTTCTGAAATAACTGAGGTCCTCAGTTTACCTTGGTGAAAATAATTCTACAAGCTCAGGAGATAAGAGATGTTATATGCTCTCTAAAACATTTTTAGTAGTAAGATGTGGAATGAGAAGTAAAATAATTCCATTTGAAAACCCTCGTTTCAAGTTATAGTCTTTAAGACAGTGTCTGCATTAATAGTATCTTGGCATTTCCTGTTGCCTATTTCCTCAGCCAAAAAATTAATGTTGAGAGGTTAAAAAAAGACATGGTTAAAGTATAAACATACACAGAACAAATTTATGTATTTATAGGTTATCACAAATTTTATAACAAAAATAAGGTAAAGCTGAAAAATATGCTTACCATTTGAGGAGAAAATATTGCATCATGTAGGCACTGTGATGGCCACTGAAGAAACATTTTCTGGTACGTGTTATACATCCCAAATAAGAGTTCATTTTTCCCATAGTAAACAAAATATCTGCATTTATAAACACAAGGATGTGATATTTATACCTTGTATATAATAATAGAGAAGTTTCTACAAAAATAGGATAAATACTTGTTTGGTTTGTTTTTATGTTTACTAGGTAAACTTTCTTTTAACAAATCTTTGTCTTTATCTCATCAAGATCAGAAATCTTTCTAAACGTGATCTGTAGATTTTATTTATGTATATAAGTTACCTTGCATACTTTGAACTAATGTGATCAATGAAAAACTTAAAAAATTAAAAGTTTGAAATAATAACCATAAATATATTAAATATACTGAAAAAAATGATTCAGTGTTAAGAGTTAAAAGCATAACGTTTAAAATTTAATTATTGAATGAATCTACAGAATTGGTTTTTCAAATTGCAGGCTTTCTTAAGACGGGATCATTATCAAAATACTAGAAATTATCAAAAACCAACAGCAAAAATTAAATTAAATAGTAAGTCCTTCTCACTTAGACTTAATTGGCTTACAGGTGTCTTTCATATGATCTACATGTCTGACTTTGCCTTATTTACTTGGAAGCTCTTTATATACTGATAGGGCTCTCTGTCTTAGAAAGCTTGATAAATGCAGAGACCTTATCTATCCTATAACTTGCTTTACTTCCAACATCCAGAAAAGTATCAGTGTTATTTCCTCCACAGTCTATGGTCTGAACAACTACACAAATTATACAAAACGCTTCAATGGCTTGCTATCTCATTTAGGATATAAACTCTAACCCTTAGCACCACCTCCACGGCCTCACCTGTTTTGGCTTCTACCTTTCTTTTAATCTTACCCTCTCCAGTTCCCCACAGGCACACTGAGCCAAGACACACCAGCACTGTACTCTAAGCACAAATTCACTGAGTGTAACATTCTTAAGTTCTTGCTGTTTCCACTCTTCCTGGAGTGCTGTACTCCCAGACATCCCCATGACTAGAACTTCTCTTTGACTCAGGCCTCCACACCAACACCATCTTATCAGAGAGGCATTACCTACCACCTCACCTAAAAGCACAATTCCCCCTGCTCACTGTGCAATGTTTCCTCACCCTGTCTTATTGTACTTCTTGATGGTTATGTCCAACAGACATTTACATATTTAGTTAATTGTCCTTTTATTTTTGGACCCTATCTTCTGTTTGAGATTTTATTCATTTCAAACTCTGTAGGTCATGAAAGAGCATATCATAGGCATTCAAATAAATGTTTGTTAAAAGAAGAAATAAATGACTGGATAATTATCAGAAGAGCTCCTCAAAGAAACACACTAGTAGTCCCGAGAGTTCTCCAGGTGTCTTCTCAAGAGAATATTCTATTATCTTCTGCTTGGCTAACTACTGCTTCAGACTACGAGATTGGTATTCTACTGGACAGAATCTACTCTACGGACAGAATTTATTCTGCTTCTCAGTACAGTTGGCTGCTACTAATGCATTAAATCAGAAAGCGGACTCCCATCCAAAAGTGAGGCAGTAACAAATGCTGGCAAGGATATGGGGGAAAGGGAACCCTCAAACACTGCTGGTAGGAATGTAAATTAGTGCAACCACTGTGGTGAACAGTTTGGATGTTCCTCAAAAAACTTTAAAAAAAGACCTATAATATGATCCAGCAATCCCATTGCTGGGTATGTATCTCCCAAAGAAAGGAAATCAGTAGATTGAAGAGATATCTGCACTCTTATGTTTGTTGCAGCACTGTTCACAATAACCAAGATTGGGAAGCAACCTAAGTATCCATTAACAGGTGAATGGAAGAAGAAAATGTGGTATTTATACACAATGGATTACTATTTTGCATTTGCAAAAACATGGATGGAACTGAAGGTCATTATTTAAGTGGAAATGACAACCATTGAATGTTCTTGCTTATTTGTGGGATCTAAAAAATCAAAACAATTGAACTCATGGAGATAGAGCATAGAAGGATGGCTACTAGAGGCTGGGAAGGGTAGTGGGGCGTGGGGGAGGGAGGTGGGATGGTTAATTAATACAAAAAATAGTTATAAAGAATGAATAAGACCTAGTATTTGATAGCACGACAGGGTGATTATAGTCAATACTAATTTAATTGTACATTTAAAACTAAGATAGTATAACTGGATTGTTTCTAACAAAAATAATAAACGCTTGAGGGGATGGATACCTAATTGTCAATAATGTGATTATGCATTGTGATTATATACCTGTAGCAAAATATCTGATGTACCTCATAAATATATACACCTATTATGTGCCCACTAAAATTTTTTAAAAATGAGAAAAAGAAAGGACTCCCATTGCTACTTCAATCACTCCTACCTCTTTTTTTAAGCGTGACAATAGAACAGAGATTAGATTTTGGCATTTGACATTAGTTTACTGAAGGTTGAATAATAATCAACAGGACATAAAATACACAGAAGACTACTGAATTTGACTATAGTTAGAATATGAATTAGTTGAATATGGTTGTTTGTCTGTTTTGAAATGGAGTCTCTCACTCTGTCTCCTATGCTGGAGTGCAGTGGCACAATCTCAGCTCAGTGCAATCCTCTGCCTCCTGGGTTCAAGTGATACTGGCACCTCATCCTCCCAAGTAGCTGGGATAATATTGTTTTTATTATTATACATTCTTTTACTATTATCCCTCAGGCTATCTGTTGTATTTACCATTTACTAGTGTCTATAAATTCATAATCGTACCACTTCATGAACAATGCTAGAATCTTACAATATTTTGGCTCTACTTACCACCCTGTGTTATTCTTGTCAAGTACTTAAATGTTACATATATATTCTACCCCACAAAGAATTATGATGTGTACTTTAAACATGAATTTATTTACATTTACATTAATACCTTCTCTGTTGTGCTTTTCTTTCTTGCAACTGGGATTATTTTCCTTGAGCCTGATAAAGTTCATTTAATATTGTTATTATTACTGATTTATTGGCAATTTTATCTCTCTCTTTCTGAAAACCACTGTATATTTCTTCTTTTGGTAAATAATATTTTTGGTGGGATAAGATTATAGGTAGTTCATTAGTTTTCTTTGAGCAGTTTAAAGGTTATCTTTTGACTTCCTCAATTTCTATTAAAAAGTCGACTTTTGCTCTTATTTTTTCTCTTTTGGAAAAAGTTTCCTCAGCACTTGAGCTATTTTTGTCATTGGATTTTAGCAGTTTTACTATGTGATGTTTTAAATGCTTATTTCTCTGAATTTGCACTACTTGACATATGTAATGTTTCACAATTATTTTGCTTGAAGTCTTTTTCCAAGTCTCTTTGGAATATGCAGGCTAACATTTCTTCAAAATTGCTGCATTCTCCTTTCATTTTTATTCTGAAACTCCAACTTGCATGTATATTAGATCATTTCACCTTTTGTAATGTGTGCTCTTTCTGTATTGTTCATCTTTTTATAGTTTCTTTCTGTACTTTAATCTGTATATTTTTTTCTGACTTCTTCCAGTTCACCAATTTTCTCTTTTTCTGTGTTTAATCTATTGTCAAACCTGTTTCTGCAATTCAAAGTTTATGTACTGTATATTTCAGTTTAAGAATACCCACTTGATTCATTTTTACCAGTTCTAGTTTTTTGGTTAGCATTTCCATATGTACTGCTTTCTTGAACACATCAAACTTGGTTATTATAGACCATTGGAGTCTAATAACTTCAATATCTGAATCTCCTATGGTTTTACTTTTTTCAACTTACTCCTTGTATTTTAATCATTCATCCCTGTTTTCTATGTGTGGTAGTACACATATTTTATTTGAATTTCAAATATTCTGTATGAGAATATGTTAAGTTGCTTAATGACTGTATATTCCTCCAGAAAGAATTTACTTTTCTGATGCAGCTGTGCTACTGGTAGGTCATCTTAATCCAATGAAGAGTTAGTTTAAGATTTTGTGAGGAATGTTCTTTCTCTGGTTTGCTCTTTCTCTTCTTTTATCAACATTTATTTTAGAATTACAGTGTACATGTCAGTTTTACTACAAAGGTATATATGCTGAGATTTGGAGTACAGGTGAGTCCATCATTCAGGTAGTGAGCATAGTACCCATAGGTAGTTTTTCAGCTCTTGCATTCCTCTATCTCCCTCCCCTCTAATGATTGTTAATGTCTATTGTTCCTATCTTTACGTCCACATGTGTCCAATGTTTAGCTCCCACTTATAAATGAGAACATGTGGTATTTGGTTAGTTTACTTAGAGTCGTGGCTACCAGCTGCATCCATGTTGCTGCATGGATATGATTTTGTTCTCTTTCATGGCTGCATAGTACTCCATGGTGTATATGTACCACATTTTCTTTATCAAATCCATCACAGATGGGCACCTGGATTGATTCCATGTGTTTGCTATTTTGAGCAGTGCTGTGATGAAAATATGGGTGCATGTATCTTTTTGGTAGAAAAGTTTATTTTCCTTTAGGCATATACTTAGTAATGGGATTGCTGAGTCAAATGGTAGTTCAACTCTTAGTTCTTTGAGAAATATCCTAACTTTTTTCCATAGGGACTCGACTAATTTACATTACCATCAACAATCTATAAGCTAAGTCCTCAAAAGAAATTGCAACAAAAACAAAAATTGACAAGTGGGGCCTAATTAAGCTAACACATTTCTGTACAGCAAGACACTATCAACAGAGTAAACAGATAACCTCCAGAATGGGAGAAAATATTTGCAAACTATGACTCGGACAAAGGTCTAATATCCAGAATCTATAAGGAATTTAAACAAATCAACATGCAAAAATCAAATAACTCCGTCAAAAATTGGGCAAAGGATATGCTTTTACTCTCAAAGACTGGAATGCTTCTTAAGACTTTTAACTTCTTCAGGCTCTGAACTTTCATCACTAGCTCTTCAGCATCAGTAGACTATAGGAATTTCTGTTCAGACCCTTAGCACCTTGCCAGCTCCTTTCCTGTTTTTGTCTCAGGTCACAAAAAATGCAAGTTGGCAATAACATTGAGAAAATGTTTCAGGCAAAATATTGAGTTAAGACTCTATCTTATGTTGTATTTTGGCCACTTGAGTCCCAGCTGCTTTGGCACACAAAGCTCTAAACTCTGTCTCTTCAACCCAGCAAACCCTAAGCCACCTCTTTTTAATTGACCTCTATTTCCAGCACAGTGAATTGGAAATTGTCAGAGAGAAACATGAGTTCACTTTAATGTTTCTTTTCTCTTTTGGAATTTAGTCTCCCTTATTTCATCATCTTCTATGTTTAGTCTATTATAAAGCCTATCTCTAAAATTCTAAATGTATATATATTATATATTTCTGAGATTATCCATGTGATTCACTTTCACAAGTTCCAGTTTGCTAGCTGTATTGGTCTTCTCCTACATGTTTAAATAGTTTTTTGTTGTTGTTGTTTGGGTAGTTGGTTTTGTATTTATTGAGATTGTATTATTTTTCTCTCCATGAGAGTTTGTCAGATACAAGACATTTTGTTATTTCCAGAGGAAATTTGGCTCTAAATAGCGTTTTATATAGGTCATTAAGTCTCCAGTCCACATTTTACTAGAGAAATAACTGTGGTGTAATATAGTTCTACTAAAACAGACCTCTTGAACGTTTAAACATTTCCATTATTTTAAACTTTGACTCATATTTTTCCAAAAAACACATGTTGATATAAATTTTTATATTTGTGTTGTTAAAGAATATAGTGTTTTTTCAGATATATAAAGTAAACATGTTACACAAAGAGAACAGTACATATAATTTTAAGCTACTAGTTTTCTTAACTTATGTTTATTAGAGTCTTAAAAATTCTGGGGTTCTACTCTTATCCAAAGTATACAGGTACATATGTCTTTATCTGTACTTATAATCTATATTTTTTCTTCTCCTTTTATTAATGCAATTTCTTTATAGAATTTAGTCGAGGAGCTCTGAAATGTATAGAGTCACTTCCACTCTATTTTTTCCTTACTTAAGAATGCCATCTGTTATTTTGGAACTAAGGTCAAGCTTGGGAATGTAATGCTAATCTTTAGCATGACTTTCTCTCTGCATGAGTACCAAGTTGCTAGGGAGGAAAAATATCAAAGCAACAAAGCAGGTCAATGGTATTAGATATGAAAGGAAAATCCTCTTGCCAGACTCCCTAGAAAATCAGACACCATGTCAGGATTAACTTGATACCTGATAAAGGAGAAAGTTATTGAAGTGAGTTTCTCACATAATAAGTTTTTATCATCTTCTGATTTCATTTTTTCCTCCTAGAATAAAAGAATTGAATTTCAGCTAAATAATACTTCTTGACTTTCAGAGAAAATATGAATCAAAGCAAATAAATATTAGTTAAAATGGTGGAAGAAGTACTGATAATGATTAACATCTAGGTTTAAAAGCATGTTGCCTAAATTATAATTCTGTTTGCAACCTCTATCTTTAGTGTTATTTCAACCTTTCCTTCTAAGCCTAATATATTTCTCTGTAAAGTAGGCATAAAATAGCATCCACATGCAAGGCTTTATATTATTATAGTAATATATACAAAGTCCTGAACAAAATGTCTACCATGTAAGAAGCCCTCAATAAATGTTCAATGCCATTTTCATTACCTACCCCATGCCTAGTATAATAAAAATAACCTAGTCTCAAAAAATTAAAGATAACTCTTGAGGATGCAGACTCTTCATTCTATTTCCCAATTACAAATGTTTCATTAAATTTAATTTACATTTTTCCTAAATCTCTTTAAAAAAAAACAAGCCAATAGAAGTAACATTTGATTTTGATTAAGGATGCAGTCTATTAAAACACTGTTTGCTCCTTGCTGATGCATTGATCATAATTATCTTGTCATATGTCACTAAAGGCAGTGACAAGGTGGTAATGAAGGTTTGCAAGTTTAAAATAAAATCTTTCTTATTATTAAGCCTGTGAATTCTAGAGCTTTTAGTCAAGTATGAAAAATACTCTTAACAATAATTGAAACAAATAAAATCTAACGTTAAAAACTTGAAAATCACAGCACTTTGCTTTGGAAGTCACGGTGTTATTTATGTAGGTATTAATAATGCCTTCTCATACCCAGTACAAAGCACAGCATATGGTACTCACTAAATGCTTAATTGTAGAATTTAAATTAAAGCAGATTTCAGGCAGGTGAAGATGAGACATGGGTGACAATACAAGAGATGTAAATCAGAGGTTCCAGATTATGTGTCCATTTACACAAGCTGACATATTTCTAAGCAGGTTTCAATTGCAGGGTGGTCAGTTAGAGTAAACAGCTATGCTGGTAAGAAAGTTCAGTAGATAGCAAGAGTGGCACTCAAAAAAAATCAGATTATTTACTCTCTGCCATTAGTTTATATTATTGATGGATATAGGAAATTCTAGAACCACTGTTATTGAATTTATATGAAAAAACACATGTCTGAAGATTAATGCCCATTTGAATTGAGTCATAAACAAGAGGCTACTATTTTATTACCTCACATATTGAGGTTTGCCTATTAAGTGTTTTCAATTAATTTTCAAATAGAACTGGATACCAATTATTACTCGCATATATATATATTTAATTCTGAGGTTTCTAATAATGAACTGTTCCATGTTAGTTTCATATGGAACAGAGAATTTGGTAAATGGAATCACACATTAAAATTCAGTTCAGAATATAGAGAAAAGTGATACATTTGCGGAAAATACATATCTGTGTCTAAATAAGTTATGGTGGAACAATAATCCAAGTTGGTTAATTAACAGCATTGACTAAAAACTAGGATTTCCATGGAAAATAACTCCCTATTATATACACTTTATAAATTTATCTTACTCAGCTAAACTTTCCTATAATTCTTCCCAAAACCTTTATTTGGTGACTAAACTGTGGTTACCACAGTGATTTTATGATAAATTCATCAGATAACTCTACATATAATTATTATATTATGGTATGAAAAATAATATTACAAAATGAATTAATGTAGTTGATAACATGGACACTTCTAAATCCCTATGTGATTATTAGGATCACTGAAGGAAATTTTATGAGATGCAGATACCAGGGCCACACTCAAAATATTCAGAATTTATTATAATTTGTCTTGGGACAAGCATCAATATTTTCTTTTAAAGCTCCCCAATATGTCCCCTGGTAGAGACCTACTGATTTGATTGATGGAAGTCAGTATATGCAACAACAAAAGTATAGAAAGTAAATTTAAAATTTGTTAAGTCAGGAGAGAAAAAAAATAAACTATTATAATAAACCCGTGGATTTGTAGAGTTAAGAACTCCTTAATTGGAAGGAAAAAGTCTATTCTATCCAGCAGAGAAAGATAATTATTCCTGGTTAAATCTCTCAAAAAATCTCTATGGTTTATTTTTGTTTTCTTTTGATATGTGGCTTAATGATGCATTTGGACATTTGAAGAATTTTTTTTCTGCTGACAAGAGTAGGAATTATAGATCTAGGTTAGAAGAAAGAGTTCAGTCAACTGTGAGAAACAAAATACAATATGTATATTTAAGAACTTTAAAATTATAATCAATGAGTGTATGTATAGGGGATTAAATAATATTTATATAATAATATATGATGATAAATTATTTATATAATAATTAAATGATGTCTTTTCTGGTTCTTTGTAACTATATTAGTCAATAAAAATAAAATATAATAAAATGTCAACAAATATAATTTTCTCCAATATTTTAAAAACAGATTGATACTAAATAAGCAAAATTAATTAAACTTTTACATCTGTTCATCATATTAGACATCCTTTTTACTCTTGCACTCCTGCACTCTTTTGCTGTTTTCTTAAACATAATTTTAAAAATAATAGTATTTTAATTAATAAAAAAATAGAAAAGCAGCTATACAACACTAAGCTGACACAAATATAAAATATTTTAGTATAAGGCATGTTACTTGCTGCCTGATTTTTTCAAATGTTTCAAGTCCTTTGAGAGAAATAAAATTAATTAAGTGAATGAAATAAATGATATAACAAATTTCTCTTTCCCTCTCCTTCCTTCCTTCCTTCCTTCCTTCCTTCCTTCCTTCCTTCCTTCCTTCCTTCCTTCCCTCTTTCTTTCTCTCTCTCTCTCTGTCTTTCTTTCTTTTCTTTCTCTTTCCTCTTTTTATTTTTTTCCGAGATGGAGTCTCACTCTGTCACCAGGCTGGAGTGCAGTGGCGCGATCTCAGCTCACTGCAACCTCCGCCTCCTGGGTTCAAGTGATTCTCCTGCCTCAGCCTCCCGAGTAGCTGGGATTAAAGGCGCACGCCACGTTGCCCAGCTAATTTTTTGTATTTTTATTTTTATTTTTTTAGTAGAGACAGGGTTTCATCATGTTGGCCAGGATGGTCTCGATTTCTTGACCTCGTGATCCGTCCACCTTGGCCTCCCAAAGTGCTGGGATTATAGGTGTGAGCCACCGATCTAACAAATTTCAAGTTCAAACTAAAATTTCAGAAAATGATTTCTTACATTTGTGTTTTGCCTTCATTTGAATGAATTAAAGAATTTTGAAACGTCAAAGTATTTAACAAATATTTATCTTTAAAACATTGTTCTCAGTTTCCAGACAGTGTTGGGAAAAAGGAAGACCTTCAACAAATTTGAGACTTAAAAGAATTCAGTGGTTTAAAGTCCACTGGTTGTGTCAGTCAATAAAATTGAGATGATAATCAAGTCAACAATTTGAGATTAATGACTTCCACAAGTATGAGGTGTGTTTTAGAACTAGGAAGCATTTTAAACATTATTAAAAGTGAGAAAGACACACAGTCATATGCCACATGTAATGTGCAAACTAAATATGTTGATCAAGAAGAATATAATGCATTTATTGTTCACCTATTAAGGATACAAAACTTTCAAAAATGCCATCTCTGAAATTTGTGTAATTCTCATTTCAAATACAAGACAGCCCAAGTTTATATAGCTGATAGTTAGTGAAGCTGATGAAGCTAAGACTGATACCTAAAAGTAACTAAAGAATCTGTTTATCTCACAGATTCTGGAGATTAGGATGTGGACATCTTTGGGATGACTATTTTATAGCCTAACATAGCTTTGTTTGGGTAACAGAGACTTACTCAGGTTACCTCCCCTCGAAAATTGGGGAAAAACTTAAAGGTAGGTGTCAGTCGATAAGATAAAAGGTCTAAGAAAAGCAAGAATCTCAGTCACACAAGAATGCAGAATTAGACTGATGAAAAAGCAGGAATCATAGCACAGCTTCACTTCAAGATACTGGAACTGGACATTCTTTTCAAACCCAAGGCAGCTCTGAAGACCTCAGCATATGAAGTTTGTAGAACTCTACTTTAGACTCTGCAGTAATGTCACTTCCAAATTGCCTTCGTGTTTTTATGTATACCCCCTATTCACATACTAACTTCTTTATTATGCTAATACTGCATGCATTTCATGGTTCATGATTATCCAAAACTTTGAATTTTTATTATTTTACTGGATGTGCCAATAATTATGTTTTTTGCCGGTGACTCTCACCATTAACCCTAAGCTTTTGCTCATGTTATGACCTACCCAATTCATTCCAGCTTTCTTGGAACATTTTTTCTTAGTGTCATTTATAAGAACTCTTTGTTAGAATTGCCAAGAATTACTATTAAAGATATAGCTTCCTGAATCTAGCAACCAGAATCAGAGGACAGGGGTGGGCCTGGGATCTGACTTTTAAACAAGCTTCCCAAATAATTCCTATAACCAGCAAAAATTGAGAAAACATATGCCTGAGATTCACCTGGCTATTCCTATTATACTTGTTTAAGCAAAATTTGTTTTTCACAAATTGGCCAAAAATTGAGTGTCTGCCAAGTTTCTTTATTTACTGTCCTTAAATCAGCAAGGGACTGAATCAATATGCTTTTCTAGCAAATTATTTTAAAAATAAATTTGTTGGAAATTTTATTCAGTTATCGTCTATTAATCTATCCATCTGTATTTCTATATCCCACTATGTGTCACTTTTTGTTCTCAATTTTGGGGAAACTTCAAGGAAAAACATAATGTTGGGAAATGGTAAATAAGGTCTAATTGTAGGTAAGAGCTATGATATCACTGAGGATAAATGATCATAGCAGTAGAAATACCCTATACCAACTTCCTTTAATCGAGTGGGAAAGTTAATGAAAAATAGCACTTTGGAGTCCAGGTAATGGATTCCTAATTCTATCCAGCCCAGCCTTCTCAGATTTAGTCCCAAAGAACACTAGTGTATGAGTAAATTGAGGGAGCTGTAATATTGAGAGACTTGGCCAATTTGGGCCTGGGACATGCCTTTCTGCATGTTATATTAGGGAAGAGGTCATTGGCCTGAGCCAAGAGGCAATGACTATGCCTGGAGCAGGAGCCAAAGTCCTAGCCAAGTAGGGTAAGAGCTATCAGACATAGAGTTGTGCTGTGGTAACAGTGGGGAAAGTAACGGTGACCAACTTTGGGATGTATGGGTTTCAACTGTGACACAAGGCTGTGGCTATGTTGGCATATATGATTTATGATAACATAATATATATTATATCCATATATAAATATGTACATTTGTGTATAGATACATATTTTTCCAAATGAATATGAAACACACAATAAATAATCGCAGAGTGAGTGAAGTAAAAGGTATTCATTCAACCTAATTTTATTGATTTTCTCCTGAAATTTAAAAAATTTCCAATAAACTTTTTATTCTCAGTTTTGTACATGACACCTGATGATATGTGTCCATCATATCAGAATGTACCTGATATATAAGCATTAATTTCCATGTTAAAGTTAAATTATACACTTAAAAAGAACAAAATAACTTTGGGAAAAGCAACCCTAGAACACAAACTTTACTAATTCAGATAATACTCTTCATTCCTAAAAGTATATAGGTAGTAAGTCCAAAGCTTGTTTTACTTTCTCCATTTCTGGTATTTTAAGTGGGCACATGTGAGAAATTGAATATAGTTTTTACTATTCATTATCTAATCATTAATATTCATGAGTGAATCAGTAAATAATTCAAATATAACAATAATAAAAATTATTGTTTCTTAAAAATTGCCTTTTGCAGAAAAGATTCTCATTAGTTTTGTTCCTCTAGTCAACAAATTAGATTATTGCACTTTAGTAGTAATGAATATGCTGTTAATATCTGATGTTTGTTGGAAACTTGTAGCTCAGTTTCATCTAAGGTATCATTTCAGAGAACTGAAAAAAATAGATGTCTTAGTCTGTTTTTTGTTGCTATAACAGAATACCACAGTCTGGATAATCTGTAAAGAAAAGAAATGTATTTCTCAGAGTTCTGGAGGCTGGAAATCCAATATCCAGTTGCTGGCATCTGGTGAGGGCCTTCTTGCTGCATTGTCCCATGGCAGAAGTATAACATGAGGAGAGAAAACCCAAGAGAGGGAAGAAGGGGCAAAACTCATCCTTTTATAAGCGACTCAGTCTGGAGATAACTAACCCACTACTAAAATTAAGGCATTAATTTATTTATTAGGCCAAGCCTTATCGCCTGCTTACATGTTAAGAATCCTATCTCTCAACACTGTTGCATTAGGGATTAAGTTTCCATCAGATAAATGTTGGAGAACACTTTCAAACCATAGCAATAAATATATATAGATTCTGGAGTTCAGAATTGTGATTATAATTTCTATCATGGCACTGTGTCCAATAAATCCTTAAAAAACTTCATAATTTCAAAAAGTAGTTTGAATCTTAAACTAAAATTGTTATATGTAAATTTGCATGTTTATTATATTAAAAATATTTTATCACTCCTCATTAGCAACAAATCATAAAATGATTATTTTCTTAATGACAGATGTTTTAGCTCTTCATGAGATTTTATGTCCAATTAAATATTACAGATCCATACAAAATGTAAAATGGCAAAGTTAGTATTGTAAAAAAATGTTTATCTTTATAAGAAAAAAATCTGATTATTAATACACATTCATGAACTACTCATCAAGAACAGCAAAGGAAAATGAAAACAATACTCTAGTGCTTACATGCTTATAAATGGGAAACATTAATCTATAAGTTTTAAATGTCTTCCATGAAACATGTAAAATCACATAGCTATCTGCAATTCTAAAATACAAAAGTTCTGAAAACTGAAGGATTTTTGTAAATATGCAACACTCAGTTGGCATGCTTACTACACTGAGGTGAGATATTTATATTGATATTTTAAATATTGATAAAACTCAATATCAATACATTTTAGAGTAACTTTTCATGTTTTGCTACAGGAATAGTAATGTGTTGATTATAGACTGATATTTCAGACTCTTCAGGGTGTTTATGCACTATTCGGCATACACATATTTAAATATTTTAAAAAGTTGAGCAGTTCTGAATTATGAATCACAACTGGCTGCAATAGTTTGTGGATTTGTAGTAGGAATTATACAATTAAATAATCTGCAACACATAACCACACCTTTAATGAACAATACATTTGTGATTGTTATTATAGTATTTTTAAATTCCATTAAAATAGTGAAAAAATATTCCTCAAACAAGTACTATTAAGTCCCAACAACAAGAGCATGACCCAGATAATTCAATAAATTGCTGGATTGTTTGCCAAAGATTTCCACTTCCAGCAGAAAATTCAATGTGTGTGGGTTTGTGTGTTTATTCACCAGGATTATTAAAATGGTGAGGCAGATGAAAATATACAAAGCATTGTGGATAAAAGACAATTTGGAGGAAGTAGATGCAGACAAACACAAAGTAAAGTAACTTGCTTAACTATTCACATTATATTGGATAGAAAATTTGAGACAGAAAATGAATACTACAAAATGAAAGTGGCTTTGCATATGAATAGGAGAAAAAAATGAAGAGCTTTGTATTCACAAAACCAACTCAATTATATAAGGAAAACTCAAAATAAGAAAAAAATTGTAACTGTGATATTCACTTTTATTTAATATATCAGAGTAACTTAATATTAGGGAGAGTGGGCTTACAAGGTGGAAAAGAGCATGCTTAAGAATACTGTTGAGGGAAAGAACTGTAGCTATTTTTAAAAATCTTATAATTTTAATATTCTATTTTAACATTTTGTTTTATTAGAATTTAATATGTTGTTACAGGTAGAGTATCAATAACATTTTATTTTTATTCTTTTTTTTTTTTTTTTTTTTTTACTTTAAGTTCTGGGATACGTGTGCTGAATCTGCAGGTTTGTTACATAGTCATGTGCCCTGGTGGTTTGCTTCACCAATCAACCCATCATCTAGGTTTTAAGCCCCTCATGCATTAGGTATTTGTCCTAATGCTCTCCCACCCCTTGCCCCCCAACACCCTACAGGCCCTGGTGTGTGATGTTCCTCTCCCTGTGTCCATGTGTTCTCATTGTTCAACTCCCACTTATGAGTGAGAACATGTGGTGTTTGGTTTTTCTGTTTCAGTGTTAGTTTTCTACAATGATGGTTCCATCTTCACCCATGTCCCTGCAAAGGACATGAACCCATTCTTTTTTATGGCTGCATCGTATTCCATGGTGTATATGTGCCACATTTTCTTTATCCAGTCTATCATTTATGGGCATTAGGATTGGTTCCACGTCTTTGCTATTGTAAAAAGTGCGCAATAAAGATATGTGTGCATGTGTCTTTATAGTAGAATGATTTATAATCCTTTGGGTACATACCCAGTAATGGGATTGTTAGGTCAAACAGTATTTCTGGTTCTAGATCCTTGAGGAATCACCACACTGTCTTCCACAATGGTTGAACTAATTTACACTTTCACCAATAGTGTAAAAGTGTTCATATTTCTCTGCATCCTCACCATTATCTGTTGTTTCCAGACTTTTTAATGATGGCCATTCTAACTGACGTGAGATGGTATCTCATTGTGGTTTTGATTTGCATTTCTCTAATAACCAGTGATGATGATCTTTTTTTCGTATGTTTGTTGGCCTCATAAATGTCTTCATTTAAGAAATGTCTGTTCATAGCCTTCACCCACTTTTTGATGGTGTTGTTTGTTTTTTTCTTGTACATTTGTTTAATTTCCTTGTAGATTCTGGATATTAGACCTTTGTCAAACAGATAGATTGCAGAAATTTTCTCCTATTCTGTAGGTTGCCTGTTCACTCTGATGATAGTTTCTTTTGCTGAGCAGAAGCTCTTTAATTTAATTAGATACCATTTGTCAATACAGTAATACAAATTACCATCAGAGAATACTATAAACACCTCGTGCAATTAAAATAGAAAATCTAGAGGAAATGGATAAATTCCTAGACACATACACCCTTCCAAGACTAAACCAGGGAGAAGTCGAATCCCTGTATAGACCAATAACAAGTTATAAAACTGAGGGAGTAAATAATAGCCTACCAACTAAAAAAAGCCCAGAACCAGACGGATTCACAGCCAAATTCTACTGGAGGTACAAAGAGGAGCTGGTACCATTCCTTCTGAAACCATTCCAAACAATAGAAAACGAAGGACTCCTCCTTAACTCATTTTATGAGACCAGCATCATCCTGTTACCAAAACCTTGCAGAGACACAACCAAAAAAGAAAATTTCAGGCTAATAGCCTTGATGAACATCGATGCAAAAATCCTCTATAAAATACTGGCAAACTGAATCCAGCAGCACATCAAAAAGTTTATCCACCGCAATCAAGTTGGCTTCATCCCTGGGATGCAAGGTTGGTTCAACATATGCAAATCAATAAATGTAATGCATTACATAAACAGAATCAGTGACAAAGACACATGATTGTCTCAATAGATGCGGAAAAGACCTTCGATATAATTCAATGCGCCTTCATGCTAAAGACTCTCAATAAACTAGGTACTGATGGAATGTATTTTTATTCTATAAATGTTTTACTACCACTTAATTACAGGACAATTAAGTATTCTGAAGAAATAGTCAATAACTCATAATTTTATTTAGTTGTCAAATAGATTAGCTCTTTTCTCAGAAATTATTAATTACACTAATAGGACCATATGAACACATTTTGCTAGGTGAATATAGGCCAGTTTTGTTATAGCAGGAATCATTTACAGCTGTCATAATATCCTAATTACTCAACTTTGATATTCTTTATTAAAAATTAATTCTTTGTCCATTCTGCTGTTGGTTTTTGAATAAATACATTACTCAAAATGTATACAGGAGTTCATCAGATGATCACTTTTCTAGTAACATTAATGTAAATCCTAATACATTTTTAATCCTCCAGCAAATGTTTAACTCTTACCTAAAACTGAATAAGGTATAAAGACACCTTTACATTACTCAGTCTTTTACATAGCCAACTATTAATGATCAGTAAGTCAGTCAGTAACCTTGGTTTTGTCTTGTCATTAAATAGATTTACCACTTATATATTTTTATCCATATTGATAAGAATATGCCCCAGGTAGGTAAGTAAAATAGCAGGAACATTTTATACTTGGGATATGATAGGAAAATTCACGTTTAAAATACATAGCTTTATTGTCTTGGAAATAGCCAATGAGGTACATGCTAGCTCCATTTTCTGACGGTGTCCCTGGATATTAGTCAGTGTCAAATCTTCTTTCAGATTAGAGCAAATTCCCTGTAATTTGACTTTCTATTTTCATATTAGAGGGAAATTTACCTTTTATGATATCTGAAAAAAAAATCCTTTAAACAGCTACACTTCTGACAAGTTGACTAAAGCAGCAAGCAACAGAAACTTGAAAAAAAAAATAATTTCTTGGGTAAATTGCTAATTTAGGGTATTCTGATTATGCTGGTGAACTCTTTGGATAAGGATGCTACAAGACCCTCTAAACTAAATCTATTCCTCTCCAACTTTCATATGCATGGAAATCACCTGGGGATCTTGCCAAAGAGAAGATGCTAATTTAGTAGGTCTGGAGTGGGACCCAAGAGTCTGTAGTTCCAATAAACTCACAGGTGATCCCAATGCCAGCCACTGGTCTGCCATATTGGGTCCCAAGGTTCTAGAGCATTGCATCTCACACTGTGGTGTTGGCTTGTGGATGCTGACATTATGCCTCTGAAAATTCTGAGGAATAATTTGTTTGTGGCAAGGCCTTGGCATTGAGATTTTTAAAGTTTCTTCAGGTAATCTAATGGCCAACAAAAGGTTGAGAACCAGTACTCAAGAGTGAAGCAATAATTTAGAACATTTCACAAACTTTTGAGAAGTTCTGGTTACTGAAATTGTAAAAGTTCTTCTACTTCAGGGCTCCGGAGGCCTGGAACTTATATACCTTTAATGGTTGCCTTGCAAACAAGAATACCTCTAAAGCCTGCGCACAGTCTTGAAATAAAAGCATGCTTTGGGCAAATAATACTTTTAATTGAGACAAATTGACCCTTAGGATCAAGCCATTAATGCCCATTGTTCCTTCTCTATCATTAGCAGACATCAGTAGGTGGATCAGCATAAAAGTAGCAAATGAATACTTTGTGTGGTAATAACTGTACTAAATCTGAATATTTCTTGAAACCATTTGCACAACTTTAATGTACCTGTGATTTAGACATCTCCTTGGAGTGCAATTTTAAATTGTTGCTCCCTTGGTTAAGAAACCTGTATGTGGTTTATGACCCAGTTAGTTTAAATTGATTCCTTCCCTATGTACCCAATTAGCAATTATGGTTTTCAGAGCCCAAAGCGGGGAGGTGTGTGTTGATGGTAGAGAATCAAAGTCATTAAATCCAAAACACGAACAAAAACCAAATGAAAACAAAACCAACTTATCTTAGCCATCTCAGGAAAATATACTGTAAAGGTTGTTGGTTAAATTATTTTAACCATTATTTTGTTTTTATATGGCAGGTTCATCTATTCTTAAACCTTCTGTACATGACAGTGTTAATCGACAGCAGAATGCTTAAGTCTGTCTATAATACAACTTCCTTTCTCTTTGCCTTCACTTAGCCAAGTGTTGATTCTGACATTCCCTTTCTTCAGAAGACTGGGACTTTCTCATGCTTCTCATGCTCTAAGCCCTATTTTCAGGTAAAGTGTAAAATTACTATTAATACATGTAAAGTATGCAACCCAGGGACTGTTACAGCTTCTTGTATTACTTGAATCCAATAATTTTCAAATTTGAGCCAAACAAATTAATTTCAATGAGTATAAAATGAGGCATCATTAATAGCCATGGAAACCATCTGGCATAAAGTGAACTTTCAACATTATTGATCTCAGACTTAATCCATGCACTTAGCTGGAGCCTGTCTGTGGTCCATAACATATGGTGTTATTTGGAGGGAAAACCTACATATTACAATTCAGACTGAACTCTCCATTTTTCAGTCTCCTAGCATTGCTCCCTTACTCCCAATATAGAAACATATAACTGGGAAGCTGCTGTCTCAGTGTAGCTGGGGCAGATTCAAAACAAACAAACTGAACACTAAGGGAGATGGGGCAACGGGATGTATTGGTTTGCTAGGGCTGCCATAAAAAAATACCATAAACTGGTGGCTTTAGTAATAGAAATGTATTGTCTCACAGTTCTGAAGGCTAGAAATCTGAGATCAAACTTCTCTCTGAAGTTGACAGGGTGTTGACAGGGTTGGCTTCTTCTGAGGAAGGAACCTGTTGGCCTCTCTTCTGGCTTTCGGTGGCTTGCTGGCAACTTTGATATTCCCTGGCTTGTAGTTGAATCACTCTGATCTCTGCTTGATGTTCACATGCAGCTCTCCCTGTATTTGTGTCTGTCTTCAAATTTATTTTTTGTAACAGCTGTCATTTGGGATTAGGACCTGCCCTAATGACCTCATTTTAACTTGAAGACCATTGTAAAGACTTTATTTCCAAATAAGGTCGTAACCTGAAGTACAGTTTTTAAAGATTAGGGCTTCAACATACGAATTTTGGAAGGGGCACAATTCAACCTATAACAGAAGGCAAACTTTTTGGGGTCAGGTTGTGGGGGAAACATTCAGTTATGAGAGCAAAAGAAGACTAAGAATCCAGTTTTTTTGATGATAACTATATACACCTGAACTTCTACTGGCATCTTGATCAAAAAGAGGTTTACTACTAACGCATTCATCAACCACTTTGTGCATGATATGCCTTCCTCTAAGTGCCATACTTCAGCAGCCCCCAAACATTTTGGCACCAGGGACTGGTTTTATGGAAGATAATTTTTCCACGGATGGGGGTGGGGGCAGGAATGGAAACCCGAAACCATTAGTTATATCCTCATTAAGAGCACACAACCTAGGTTCCTCACATGCACAGTTCACAGAAGAGTTTGTGCTCTCATGAGAACCTATTGGTGCCACTGATCTGACAGGAGATGGAGCTCAGGCAGTAATGGTCCTGGCCCACTGCTTACCCTCTGCTGTGTGGCCTGGTTCCTCACAGACCAGGGACCACTACAGGTCCCTGGCCCGGGAGTGACTGGGGATCCCTACTCTGCTTCATCTATTTCACACAGTCATAATAGAAGCTCGTTGTAAAGAGGAGGAAACTGAGACACAGAGAAATTAAGTAATTTGCTCAGGGTCACAGAGTGGAGGAGGAGTCAAACCCAGAGTCTGATTCTAGAGGCTTCATTTTTAGCCACAGTAGGAGACTAGGTGAACTGTCTGCCTCCACAGAAAGGAGATGGATCTTGATTGAGCAGTGAGTGGTTTCAAAGGTTTCCTGCTAGACATCACTGCTTGTTACCTTGTTTATTTTCTACCGTTTAACAAAGACTGAATATTGAATACTAATGAAATCCTCTTTTCAGCTAAATGTATATGGTATAGATTTTGTCTGATTTATTTAGGGTCCATTTAATAAAAGTGAAACTAAAGTATGAATAACCTGAAGACCATTGCAGAAATGACAAAGTAGAATGATGCTTAAAAAGGGTTGTGTTGCATTGAACTTTTAAAAATGCATGAAATTCAGAAAAGAGAAAACAAAGATATTTAGCCTCTTTAGAGAGAATACAGGTAATTGTGAAATCAGTTAACAGGGGATTTAAACCACTTCCTTTGTAGTGAGAATGGCAGATTCAAGGCAAGAACATAATACCCAGATGGGTCTTTGTTGATTGTGGGAAGAATTATTCTCCCTGATACACCGGCAGTATTTTCTTCCTTAATGTCTATAGTTCAGCTGGAATCACTCATGTAGAGATCAGTTAAAGTGGCCACTGAACACATGATAAAGAGAGATTTGAAGGCATTTCATCAGAGGCAGGAAAGCTCATGACAGAATAACAGGAGAGTTTCTAATGAAAGAGAGATGGGAATTGCCTAATAATTGCCTTTCCGCAGAGTTGGCAAATGTGCCACTAGATCCTTTTGGGAATCCAGGCCTGCAAAGAAGGGAGAATATGCGTCTTGGTGGGTCACAAGCCTAGGAAGAGACATGAAAAGACAAAATAGCAAAACAGCAAAATAAGACAAGTAAATCCACAGAGCAGTAATAGCATTACTATTTGCCGTTCTTATCCCAAGTGGTTTGTTCTTTTCTCCTCTTAAATATATTCATGATAAACATTTACGTTAGCTCCTGTATGTCGTTGCTTTGTTTTTCACTTAATCAGGTCAAAGAATCTAGACAATAGAACTTGACTTTGTAACATTCACAGGCATGGGTGGGAAGAGGTCAGAAGCACAGTTTAGAAGAGAAAAACATATTAATGGATGAAGTATGGGAGTCAGGGTAGGAAACAGGTTGCTCTTAAGTAGAGAAGCAGCTAACAAAATACATACAGGAAGGTATAAGTGAGGCAGAGTTCAGGCAAATACATAAGAAGCATGTGTTTGAAACTCCTACAAGTAAAGAAAACTGCCCTGCCAAGTATCCAGGCAAACAGAAACCTGAGAATCTGCTAGAAATAAGGGAGTGAGGCAAAGCAGCAGGAGAAAACAAGAAGTTACCACTAACAGAGAAAGACCTTAATAAGTGAGCAGAGGCCTGCTTTATCCCAGAACTTACATTTGTTTCCTGTGGATCAGGAAGCAATCTACAAGAATAGCTGGCCTGAGGCTCGTGGGTGGAGAGAATTAAGAACATTACATCAGTAAAACACTTCAGAGAAACAAAAAATACCTGTTTACAAAACGTTTTTTCTTTGGAATAAATAGAACACATTTACTCTCATATATTAGGCTCTCTTAACATTTATCCACAAGTATGATTTGAAAAGGGGAAAAGACTATATAGTTTCAAAAAGTGATTTTAATGAAGAAGCCACGTGTAAATTAAACATTAGTTTCATGGCAAACACATTCTCAACAAACAAACTGAAATATAAGTGAGATCTCATCATTCCATTTTGGTTGTTTTCCCTGGTGGACTCCAGAAGGGGTTTATTACTTTGGGTTGTTCTTAACCTGAAACCATCCTGTGAAGCACAGTTCAGGGTTCCATTGGAGTCACACTCATTTTCATATATGTTATCTTCAGGCCCCAATATGTTGTTTCACTAAACTAGAAACTAGTTCATTGTAATCTGCTAACATAAGAGGGAGGCGGCAGAAACCTGATGGCAGCGTAAAGGTAAAGTGCATGTGAATAATGATTCTAATAATAGAAAATTGCAAGGCATCCAGAGACTGGGAATCTGAAGTGTAGGCTTTTCACAATCTGGTATCAACATACCTCTCCAGTGCAATTGCTGGTTATTCATTTTATTAATACAACAATGACAAGTGTTCCTGCAAAAACAAAACTGACATCTTGCCCTGTTGCCACTAAGGATGGGCATATAAATCACATTCCACAGTTAGAAAAGAGGCACTTTATACCCTGAAATGAATAATAACCACAACAAAAACAAAAATGAGGGTCACTTTGTCTTAATAAATGACACCTTGACATTTCTCATGATTTGCTGATTCCTTCACAAAATACATTTTCCCCTGACTTTCCAATTGTTAATATCGAAAGAGAGATGATGAACTTGGTCAATGTAATGATCATGTGAGAAAATTCCAGTTTTTCCAACATGAACTGACAAGCTGTAGATCTAGCAGTATTGAAGATGTTGTGTTTGTTGTCCTTTAAATACTACTTGTATTGTTTAAAGATTACTTGGCAAGTCAATTTTTTACTGTCTAGACTCTCTTGCAAATCTTTTTTCTCACTGTTTTTTTATTTCTGAGACAGATTTTCTGAATCTTACTGTTTATCCTGGACTCTGAGCCCATGAGCCACACTTTCTTACCTCTGTGTTTGGTTTATACTGTCCTATCCTTCTAAATTTCTTTTTCCTTTGCTTTTCTATCTAGCAAATGCCTATCCCTTCTTCATGGCCCAGATTAAATCCTGCCACTTCTATAGAAGTTTCAGATTTTGCCTCATTCTAATTACTCTTTTCAATATGTTCCATACTATTTTGTTATCTTATGACTAGTTATTAATTTTGGAATCTCTACTTTCTGGGATTGTACCTGGCATTTAGTAAATATTAATAAATGCTGACTGAGAAGATTATTGGTCATATGAGAGATACTTTGGAAGACTCCATCAAATTTAACATTTTGATAGTAACCTACTTTGCCTACGTATTAGTCTGCTCTTTCTCAAATATATATAATTCACATTAAATTATCACTAAAGCAAAATATACAATTGTAAAGAATACTAAATATATCAATTTTGCCTTTGCTTAACCTATAAAGTATCAGCTTTTAAAATACAGTAATATTCTAAATATTTCATCATCTTTCACTCAATTAGAGCGATTCCTGCTATTGACTATAAGTGTCAATAATAAGAATAGTGCAATTAAGTTGGGTGTGTGTGTGAGCAAGAGAGGAGCTTACAGAACACTAATGACCTGAAAAATAAATTCAGTTCTAATAGAAAACAAATTTGAAATGTATGCTTAATATTTATGTAAAATACGATTATGTATTCATGTAAAATGAGCATTTGACTGACAAGCATTCCATATTTTGCTTTATGGTAAACATTGTGTTTCTCTTTCTACATATAAAGAAATAAAACTATTATATATTACTCACAACAATAATTCAGCGGTTAAATAATACTTCATTTTGGCTCAAGGAATCACTGAATAGTTGGACATATGAGTGCTAGTGTCAGATTGCCTGGGTTCAAATATCAACTTTCCTACAAGTTGTATGACCCTGGTTAGGTGATTGAAATTATTTATGCTTTACTTTAACAAAATTATTTTGGGAAGAATTTAGAGAAGTGTCTGACAAAAAGAAAGCCTTCAAGTTTAGTTATTATTATTTCAATTAATAAAGCGTCAGAATATTCACAGAGTGGTTCTCTGCTTTACTGATTGTTACATGATTCATACATTCCTAATCTTTTGAATCAAAAGGCAACTCAGAAGTCTTCAGAACTGGCACAATTTGGGGCAAAATATTCCTATTTCTGAGTATTTGATTTTACTGTAATAATTTTCCAAAGCTCTCTTCATCCACTGATTATTGCAATACTCACACCTAAAATTCCAATTTTGTCTTGTGCTGTTACTTTTGCTATGATTTTAAATAAAATTTTTTCAGATTATTAGTAGGGAATTGAATGATTTGACATTTTCTTTAGTGCCTAGATTTCACTGAGCAATTATTAAGTCTAGGCAACGCTGTTGATTGCATGTGTAATTTAGTGCCTACATTTTTAGCGATTATAATTCAGTAGAGATTTTAGTGTTCAAAATCTCCAGATCAAGTGATGATATATGCTTAACTTTAAACTTGCTTTATAATATTCATTCAGTATCAGTTCACAAGAAGCTAAGTATGACCACTTATGATATTTGAAATTTATAATACAGAAAATAAAATATACTGACAACATATTACCTTCACAAAATGAATTGAATTATATGTCTCTCACAAAATAGCACATGCTCATCTAGAAAGCCATCAATGTCAATGCTTTATGTTTTCCAATGTATCCTAGTTATGACTTTTTTTCCTTCTAAAGAAGTTGGAAAAAACCAACCAGAAAAAGAAGTACAAACAAAAATTAGCTCAAATGAAGCTTGTGGGAGTTTAGAACAGTAAAGTGCAAAGTCATTATAAGGGCAGAGCAACCATGAAAACTAAAAATTGGCAATTCTACTGATAGTCTACATAGAAACACAACTTTGGTCATATAGTTAATACTGTAATTGTGAATTGCCTGTGGTAGTATTTATTGCCATAATGCTTCAACTACAGAACAAAACACTTGATTATTGCAATGCCCATGACTAAAATTTCAATACATAGGCACCATGTATAGAAACTCCATAGACAATTTCCATGACTTCACTTATTCTGCATAAAATATAATGCCCATGTCTTTGAACATTTTATTTATGCTCTTTGGTTATTACTATTCTGTAATTTAAATAATAACTGTCTCAACTGTCAATATTTTTTTTTAACTAGAAATGACTTCAGAAAGCTCAGACCAATCACCACAGGACACTTCTCAGTCACATTTCCCCCCAGAGCTTGTTAATTTTTTCTATTAGTAAGTCTGGTTTCACGATTATAAGCAAACATTTTTTCTGTCTTGAAAAAATATAGAAAATACACCTGGAGTAATAATTAGTAACTAAAATTAAAATCTTCTGCTTTACTAAATATAAATTTAATTAGAAATTTTCCAATTACTTTTAACCTCAAAAATTTAAACTCAAAGCTATAGTTAAGAAAAGTTCTACTAATTCTACACCTATCTTAATCTCAATCATTAAGATGAAGGGCTGGCTTAGGAGGCACAATAGATAACTTCCTGTAAAGATATTTTCCCACCTTGATGCCACATTTTCTGAAATTCCACCACAGAGATTTACTTCACCTGAAAATCGTCATTAATCATTACAAGCCGTTCTTTTATTTTTAGTCAGATTAATTCACGAACAAATACAGAAGACCTCACAGAGAAAAGCAACTGTTCCCAAATCCATACCACAGCACCACTGCACAGAGGCTACCACTTTTTAAAAACTTGCAATTGTAATTTTTTATTTCTATACCTTATGAGAATTCTATATTTGAATTTTTATTTTGTTCTCAGAATTCTTACTAGTAACATGAGGTTATAGTTTACTTGTACCTTCTCTCTGCTTCTAATTATTAGTGATAGCAGCCCTATTGTTAGTTTTTCCATATACGGTCCTTGAAACTTTAAATAATGAATATAAATATCTATTTTATAGTGCAACTATTTTTCTGTACCTTTAGAATTTTAATTTTGTAAGATTTGAAAATTAACGTACTTAAATTCCTTCTACCTCTGCTCTTCACATTCACATCACATTGTAAAGGAAAGATATACCTTTACTTTTATACTTTCAAGGTAGACAAGTCTATAGCTCCTATTTGTTTTAGAGGACGTTGTCTATATATTGAACCTAAATATTGGAAATCAAATACCATAGTTTACATTTTATGACCATATAAATATATTGCAATTTATTTTTAGCCTGAAGGCAATGACCTGAAAAAGCATTTCTAAAGTTCTATTCAAGCTCGATTCTGATGAAACAAAACCTCTCAGAAAATCTGCCATGATCACGAGGATGCACACTGAAAGAACATGCGGTATATAGACCAGCTCTGCTGCAATATGAGGAACAGATGCTGGCAAGCTCTTATCCTGACAAAAAGAGGGTCAAACTTCAGGGATTACTCATGTAAAGATGAAGGTTTCATGCTTCTCAGGGAACACTTGACTGCCGGTATTTATTGTGTGTGATCCTAGCAGGTCGCATTGGGTAACTTGGTGCTAAAAGATGTTCATGAAGGTCATACGGGTTTCCTAGGTGCGTCCCTATTCCTGAGGCTAAGAGAGGGCTAACACCTTTAAATGGAAAGTCCTGGGAGCAGCCGGGCTTCTTCCTAGGAGCTCAACTGTTGCTTCTAGTACATCCATAGATTTTAGGAGAAGGGACTGCTCTGCTTCCTGCCACATGGGTGCTTCCTACTACTGAGACTCCTAGAGTGACCAGAAATATGAGTATGCAAAGAAAATGAAGATCTCCTTAGGTGATCCAGTAGAACAGTCAGCTCTAAGTGAAATAAAATTCCTGGAGTGGACAAAAGACAATAAATAAATAAGAAAATATAATGACAGAATACAAAGGAGATTCAATTAAAGATTAATACTGTGGAAATAAAGCATGGATTTTTGGTTAAAGATTTAATATACAAACCTAAAAACAGAACAGCAACCTGCAAATGAAGTGAAAAAAATAATCTCACAACACAAAATATAAGGTAATGGAAAAATGAAAACTTTTCAGATAGATTCAGTATATCAAATATGCAAATTTCAAAAGTATAAATAGTTGGTCTTTTATTGGAGCAAAAGAAACAGATGAGGCATAAAGTATAACAAACTGATATAAAACTTTATTTCACTTGCTGAAGATTTCAAGTCTAGAAGTAAAAACACTGAAAATTCCTTATAAAACTGATGTTATCAATACACTCTCCTAGACCCAGACTACTATATATTATAGTAGGGATGATTATAAAATATATACAAAGTAGCTAGAATAATAAAACACCAACTAATGAAGGAAATAAAATAAACCATATCACAATTCTCATCATCTATATTGAAAGCTATGAGGCAGTGGAATATGTATAGAATACAAAAGGGAAAATAATTATGGATGCAAAATATTACATGCAGCAAAGATAGCATTCTTCTGTCACAGCAAAAGAAAGATGGTTTTGAGATATTAAAGGATTTTGGATATCCATCACTAACACATGCCATCTGAGTAATTTGGAAACTACCCATCCCAGAATGGGATTCCTGCGAAGCAGACTTTGAGATGTAGATTTACCTGTGAGAAAAGTATTGGTGAATATTTTCAGAACCTGTGCGTTGTGAAGGAAGCAGGATTGGGCAAAGGAGGAGGTTGAATTGTAATGCTTTTGTGATGTAGGCTTCCACTATTTGATTCATATTTTTTACATATTGGGGAATAGCACCATATAAAGTTCTTTAAAATGTGTACTATTGTGTCCTAGAGAATGGTGTTTTATTTAATTGACTCCCTTCAATATTAGGTTACCTCAGTTTATCAGACCACTTATGAGTGGTACCATATATATGATATAAAAGTGGATTCTGTGATCTTGGGGCCTCACCTGCACCTCCTTTGTGTACAGTAGGTTCCATATCTTATTCAATTATATCTACATTCCTACATTAAACATTCTTAAGCCCTCCAAGATGCTGGTGAAAGTTGATATATTATTTAAAGATTTTTCACACTTTGTATTAATTCTCCTGCATCCACTCATATCCTTAGCCCAAGTTTGCTTAACCTTAATCTTCCAGTCTTTCTCTTTTCAGGTCCCTGACCAAGCCTTTGGTCAGAGTGTGTATATATTCTAACCACTTCTATTTTCATACAAGATTGATCCCCAAGTAAAATGCCCAAATTTTATCCATTAGGAGAATTTTCCCTTACCATTCTCTTTCAAGCCCACCCTTGAGTGGGAATATGTGGCAGCTATATTCCTGTACAACTAGCATATATTTTTGGCTTGCACCACTTACAGAGTCAACTTATCTGTGAACTAAGCTTTAGGTGTTCCTCTTCTGTCATCTGGTCATACATGATCTCATGTATGGCCATAGCTATGACATGAGAGAAAAATTTTGGTGCAAGCTTGGTGGAGGACATGAGGTTCTGGGCTGTGAGTTTTTGGAACTTGCTTGCTCTCTCCAATCCTCCTTGTGCAAAATTAAAGATGTACCATTTATATCTGACAATGGATTATTATCTATACTATTTATATCATGGGTTTAACAGAAGCTGGCTAATGAGGGGAAGTTCTGTCCAACTCTACAAGTCTTTATTGTGATTCTACATACGATGTCTTTTCCCATAACTTATATTCCGATTTCATAGGTTCCTTTATGTTACCACTAATATCAGTATGGGTCAATTAGCAAAGCCATTTGCTCAGCAGTTTGGATTTGCAGCAGAGCCCTTTTCTATTCTGAGTCTCACTCCTGTATTATTCAGCTCAGGCTTCCCTAACAAAATGTAATAGACTGCATGGCTTAAACAGCCTCAGTTCTGGAGGGTGGGACATCCAGGATCAGAGTTCTAGCAAAGTAGGTTTCCTTCTGAGAGCTGTTTTCTTGGCTTGTGGGTGGTTGCTATCTCTTTGTATGCTCATAAGACCTCTTCTTTGTGCACCTGCAGATAGAAAGATAGACAGAGAGAGAGAGAGAGAGAAAGAACAAGCTATCTGGTATGTCTTCTTTTAAGGACAACAATTTTGCTGAATCAAAGTCTCACCCTTATGACTTCATTTAACCTAGATTGTTTCCTTAGAGGTCCAATCTTCAAATACATCCACAGTAAGGGTTAGGGCTTCAAAATATACATTTTGGGAAGATACGAATATTCAGTAACAACTCATTTTCTGTATTCTGAAATATGGCCCAAAAGAGCACTCACAATTATAGAATATTCTGTCTCTAGAACCTGAAGATGCCTACTTAGGTATTATTGCTCCTTATTAGTAGTGGAAGGTTCAAGATATACCAGATGGTTCTTTACTTTGAAGGGTGTGCCCAAGTATGTCCCAAACTACTAACTCCCTAAAATCTTTACTTATGTGGTAAAGGTTCCTAAATCATCATAGGACTTAGCTCAAACTCTAGGTAGCACATGTGTCTTCCCAATCTGGTTAACACAATTTCAATGACAGAGCATGCTAGCATATTGAGAGATATCAAATAATCCAAAATTGTTTGAGCTATATTATGATAGAGGAAAAAAAGAGTTAACATAGAAATGTGATGAAACTCAAACCTCTAAATATATGTGATTGTCCTTTTCATGTGAATGTTTACTGTTTCTTATCTTCTTTAAATGGAAACTGGATGAAGGCCATCACCCATGTGTCCTGTAGGTCATCAAGAGTAGTCATTTTTATCAGAATCTAATGTTTTTATTATTTGAATGTATTTGCTGGGGTTGGGCCTCCACTCTGCTTTTTCCACCAGTCTTACAAGAACTCTTACTCCACATTCAAGGGTCCAAAGAAATGCTTAAGTCAACTTTCAGGTATTTCATATTTCAATCATTTATTCAGAGAATGGCTAAGTGGTCACTAGGTGGAAGTGCAGAGGCAGTGGAATTGCTGTAAGCTGGACCCAGATCAGTATTGCATTTATTATCAGGCTCTCATACACTTTAACCCTAATGGGCAGTATGATAGGGGGATGAGGGTGAGGTTGAGTATAATAAGACCTCAGTTCTCTGAATATCAATTGAAATTCAGACTTGGAGTCAAAAAGCCTTTGGAATGTTCAAGTTTTTGCTTTTCCCAGTGTACAGTTACACTCTCTGTACCACAGAGATTTATGAGATGACCGATAGAATACAATGGCTCTAGTGACAAAAGAGAGGTGCAGCCAAGAAGGATCCCTCTCAATGTATAAAGAGATCAGAGATCTCGTAAACAAGTGGTATATTCTTTCTTTCAGAGATGGAACTAATTGACAGAAAAAGAGCTCTGGTGCCCAGGAGGAAGTACCTTGCAGATTCCCCGTAAGCTGGCAGGTATCTTAGTTAGCTTGGTCTGCTATAATAAAGTACCAGAGACTTGGGTGACTTAGAAACAACAGAAACTTATCTTTAATTGTCTGAAGTCTGATATCAGTGTGCCTGATATCAGTGTGTCTGTTATCAGTGTGCCTGATATCAGTGTGTCTGTTATCAGTGTGATGATATCATCACAATAACAATGGTTAGGTTCTTGTGAGGCCCTCTTCCAGGTTTCACACTGTTGACTTCTTATATACTCACACAGCAGAAGGGGAGCTAGCTGGACTTTTCTTATAAGAACAATGATTCCATCCATGAAGGCTGTATTCTCATGACATAATAATCTTCCTAGGCCTTACTCCTAAAGACCATTACCCAAGGATTAGGGCTTCAATGTATGAATTTAGGGCAGAGGGTACACAAACATTCAGTCAATTGCAGCCCAATGATTGGGTTGTATTAAAAGCATATAAAAAATAAAACAAGTACTATGCGTTTTGGTTACCATAGCCTTGTAGTATAGTTTGAAGTCAGGTAGCGTGATACCTCCAGCTTTGTTCTTTTGCTTAGGATTGTCTTGGCTATATGGGCTCTTTTTTGGTTCCAAATGAAATTTAAAGTAATTTTTTTTCTAATTCTGTGAGGAAAGTCAATGGTAGCTTGATGGGGATACTATTGAATCTATAAATTACTTTGAGCAGTATGGCCATTTGCAGGATATTTATTCTTCCTATCCATGATCATGGAATGTTTTTCCATTTCTTTGTGTCTTCTCTTATTTCCTTGAGCAATGGTTTGTAGTTCCCTTTGAAGAGGTCCTTCACATTCCTTGTAAGTTGTATTCCTAGGTATTTTATTCTCTTTGTAGCAACAGTGAATGGGAGTTCACTCATGATTTGGCTCTCTGCTTGTCTGTTATTGGTGTATAGGAATGCTTGTGATTTTTGCTCATTGATTTTGTATTCTGAGACTTTGCTGAAGTTACTTATCAGGTTAAGATTTTGGGCTGAGGCGACGGAGTTTTCTAAATATACAATCATGTCATCTGCAAACAGAGACAATTTGACTTCCTCTCTTCTTATATGAATACACTTTATTTCTTTCTCCTGCCATATTGTCTTGGCCAGAACTTCCAATATTATGTTGAAAAGGAGTGGGGAGAGAGGGCATCTTTGTCTTGTGCTGGTTTTCAAAGGGAATGCTTCCAGTTTTTGCCCATTCAGTATGATACTGGCTGTGGGTTTGTCATAAATAGCTCTTACTATTTTGAGATACATTCCATTAATACATAGTTTTTTGAGATTTTTTAGCATGAAGGGATGTTGAATTTTATCGAAGGCCTTTTCTGCATCTATTGAGATAGTCATGTCATTTTTGTCATTGGTTCTGTTGAAGTGAAGAATTACGTTTATTGATTTCCATATGTTGAACCAGCCTTGCATCCCAGGGATGAAGCCAACTTGATCATGGTGGATAAGCTTTTTGATGTGTTGCTGGATTCGGTTTGCCAGTATTTTATTGAGGATTTTCGCATCGATGTTTATCAGGGATATTGGCCTGAAATTTTCTTTTTGTTGGGTCTCTGTGAGGTTTTGGTAACAGGATAATGCTGACCTCATAAAATGAGTTAGGAAGGGGTCCCTCTTTTCCTATTGTTTGGAATAGTTTCAGAAAGAATGGTACCAGCTCCTGTTTGTACCTCTGGTAGAATTCGGCTGTGAATCCGACTGGTCCTGGTACCAAAACAGATATATAGACAAATGAAACAGAGCAGAGGCTCAGAAATAATGCCACACATCTATAACCATCTGTTCTTTGACAAACCTGACAAAGACAAGCAATGGGGAAAGGATTCACTATTTAATAAATTGTGTTGGGAAAACTGGCTAGCCATATGCAGAAAAATGTAACTGGACCCCTTCCTTATACCTTATAAATAATTTACTCAAGATAGATTAAAGACTTAAACATAAGACCTAAAACCATTAAAAGCCTAGAAGAAAACCTAGGCAATCTCATTCAGGACATAGGCATGGGCAAAGACTTCATAACTGAAACATCAAAAGCAATGGCAACGAAAGACAAAATTGGCAAATAGGATCTAATTAATGAAAGAGCTTCTGCACAGCAAAATAAACTGTCATCAGAGTGAACAGGCAACTTACAGAATGGGAGAAAAATTTTGCAATCTATCCATCTGATAAAGGACTAATATCCAGAATCTGCAAAGAACTTAAACAAATTTACAAGAAAAAAGACAAGAAATGCTATCAAAAAGCGGGCAAGGGATATCAACAGATACTTCTCAAAAGAAGACATTTATGCAGCCAACAAACATATGAAAAAAAGCTCACATCAGTGGTCATTAGAGAAATGCAAATCAAAACCACAAGGAGATACCATCTCACGCCAGTTAGAATGGTGAACATTAAAAAGTCAGGAAACAACAGATGCTGGAGAGGATGTGGAGAAATAGGAACGCTTTTACGAGTGAAAGTCTAAATTAGTTCAACTATTGTGCAAGACAGTGTGGCGATTCCTCATGGATCTAGAACCAGAAATACCACTTGACCCAACAATTCCATTACTGGGTTTATACCCAAAGGATTATAAATCATTCTACTATAAAGACACATGCACACGTATTCTTATTGCAGCACTATTCACAATAGCAAAGACTTGGAACCAACCCAAATGTCCATCAATGATAGACTGAATAAAGAAAATTTGGCATATATACACCATGGAATACTATGTAGCCATAAAAAAAATAGGTTCACGTCCTTTGCAGGGACATGGATGAAGCTGGAAACCATCATTCTCAGCAAACTAACACAGGAACAGAAAACCAAACACCATATGTCATTACTCATAAGTGGGAGCTGATCAAGGATAACACATGGGCACAGAGAAGGGAACATCAACACCAAGGCCTGTCAGGGGTTGGGGGGCTATTGGGAGGGATAGCATTAGGAGAAGTACCTAATGTAGATGACAGGTTGGTTCAGTAAACCGCCATGGCACGTGTATACCTATGTAACAAACCTGCATGTTCTGCACATGTATCCCAGAACTTAAAGCATAATGAAAAAAAAAAAAATCCAAACCACAAAAAAAAAATTAAAACAAAATGAAGCAAAACATGTATAGCTAGCATGGAATGAAAAATGAAGAACAGCTGAGTTTCAAAACTGGAGCTGGCACTGAGACTTGCTCAGGAAGGAAGCAAATACTCAACATGTGTCTCTCAGGGGCCATCTGATCATATGTGTATCTCACTAGGAATCTTGTCTCCTCTCATTCCTTTTCTACTCACTTAAATAAAAATATCTTGTAGAGAAGATCTTTATTTTTTTACAACTTTATTTTATTTTATTCTATTTAGTTTTTTAAATTATACTTTAAGTTCTGGGATACATGTGCAGAACGTGCAGGTTTGTTACATAGGTGTACACACATGCCATGGTGGTTTGCTGCACCCATCAACCCGTCACCTACACTGGGTATTTCTCCTAATGCTGTCCCTCACCTTGCCCCCCACACCCCGAAAAGCCCCAGTGTGCCATGTTTGCCTCCCTGTGTCCATGTGTTCTCGTTGTTCAACTCCCACTTATGAGTGAGAACATTAGGTGTTTGGTTTTCTATTCCAGTGTTAGTTTTCTAGAATGACGGTTCTATCTTCATTCATGTCCCTGCAAAGGACATGAACTCATTCTTATTTATGACTGCATAGTATTCCATGGTGTATATGTGACACATTTTCTTTATCCAGTCTATCTTTAATGGGCATTAGGGTTGGTTCCAAGTCTTTGCTATTGTAAATAGTGCTGCAGTAAACATATGTGTACATGTGTCTTTATAGTAGAATGATTTATAATCCTTTGGGTATATACCCAGTAATGAGATTGCTGGGTCAAATGGTATGTCTGGTTCTAGATCCTTGAGGAATTGCCGCATTGTCTTCCACAATGGTTGAACTAATTTGCACTCCCAACAGTGTAAAAATGTTCCTGTTTCTTCACATCTTCTCCAGCGTCTGTTGTTTCCTGACATTTTAATATTCACCATTCTAACTGGCGTGAGATGGTATCTCATTGTGGTTTTGATTTGCATTTCTCAATGACCAGTGATGATGAGCTTTTTTTCATATGTTTGTTGGCCGCATAAATGTCTTCTTTTGAGAAGTGTCTGTTCATAACCTTTGCCCACTTTTCGATGGTGTTGTTTATTTTTTCTTGTAAATTTGTTTAATTTCTTTGCTGGATATTAGCCCTTTGTCAGATGGATAGATGGCAAAATTTTTCTCCTATTCTGTAGGTTGCCTGTTCACTCAGATGATAGTTTGTTTTGCTGTGCAGAAGCTCTTTAGTTTAATTAGATCCCATTTGTCAATTTTGGCTTTTGTTGCCATTGCTTTTGGTGTTTCAGTTATGAAGTCTATGCCCATGCCTATGTCTTGAAAGGTATTGCCTAGGTTTTCTTCTAGGGTTTTTATGGTTTTAGGTCTTACGTGTAAGTCTTTCAATAGACGCAGAAAAGGCCTTTGATAAAATTCAATACCCCTTCATGCCAAAAGCTCTCAATAAAATAGGTATTGATGGAACGTATCTCAACATAATAAGAACTATTTATAACAAATCCACCGCCAATATTGTACTAATTGGGCAAAATCTGGAAGTATTCCCTTTGAAAGCAGGCACAAGACAAGGATGCCCTCTCTCACCACTCCTATTTAATATAGTATTGGACGTTCTGGCCAGAACCATCAAGCAACAGAAAGAAGGCGTATTTAAGCAGGAAAAGAGAAAGTCAAATTGTCTTTGTTTGCAGATGACATGATTGTATATTTAGAAAACCCCATTGTCTCAGCCCAAAATCTCCTTAAGCTGTTAAGCAACTTCAGCAAAATCTCAGGATACAAAATCAATGTTCAAAAATCACAAGCGTTCCTATACACCAGTAATAGACAGAGAGCCAAATCATGAGTGAACTCTCATTCACAATTGCTACAAAGAGAATAAAACACCTAGGAATACAACTTACAAGGGATGTGAAGGACCTCTTCAAGGAGAACTACAAACCACTGCTCAAGGAAATACGAGAGGACACAAATAAATGGAAAAACATTCCATGCTCATGGATAGGAAGAATCAATATTGTGGACATGGCCATACTGCTCAAAGTAATTTATAGATTCAATGCTACTCCTATCAAGCTACCATTGTTTACTTTCTTCACAGAATTAGAAAAAACTACTTTAACTCTCGTATGGAATCAAAAAGGAGCCCGTATAGCCAAGACAATCCTAATCAAAACAAACAAAGCTGGAGGCATCACACTACCTGACTTCAAACTATACTGCAAGGCTACAGTAACCAAAGCATCACGGCACTGGTACCAAAACTGATATATAAACCAATGGAACAGATCAGAGGCCTCAGAAATAGTGCCATATACCTACATCCATCTCATCTTTGACAAACCTGACAAAAACAAGCAACAGGGAAAGGCCTCCCTATTTAATAAATGGTGTTGGGAAAACTGGCTAGCCATATGCAAGAAAAATTGAAACTGAAACTAGGCCCCTGCCTTACACCTATACAAAGGTCTTTATTTCTTTTAAGCTTCCTGCTAAATACTGCTAGGATGGTGTCTCAGATCAGTAGACATTTATTTATATTTTCAAAGAAAACCTAGGCCCTTTCAAGGAGTAGAAAGCATGAATAAACTCGTTACATGATACTTTCCTCTTACAAGACCACTAAAGATAGATAAACAGGAGAGCAAACATAAATTGTATTATTGTTCTAACCTGAAAGAGAAATCCAAAAAGGCAAAGAGTATTGCTATGAAATATTAATCTCCATTCTTGTTAACATTCCTCAGACACAAAATGCCACTTTCTCTCCTTACCACAGAAAAGCAGTGGCATAATATAAAATCAATTTAACTATTATTGAAATTAGTAAATTCTCCAAGGTTTTCTTTTTTATCAGAAATTATATAAATACTGCTTTTGAATGATAACTACTACTCTTCTGTCATTTTAGAGGTTCACAACTAGGTGGGATGTTAGGTTTGAGTGGAGAAGTGTCACAACTGGGTAAGGAAAAATGTATACAAATAATTACTGCACTTTTAAGTCAGAATAGAGCATGTGATAAATGTGAAAAGCAAAGAAATGAAATTGCAGTAAGAGTCTCTTCTTGTATTGAAAGAAACATTTAGAAAATGCTTAACATTCATGTAAGACAAGCTGCGTGCCATTATTTGATCAATTAAAGCAGTTATTTCTGATATTAACATATTTTATAGCTATAAATAGTTTTCCTTTTTTTTTTTTTTTTTTTTTGCTAACTCCAAGGAGAGCAGGGTATTTTTTAAAATGCGTGTCCCACAGTGTATCTCAAAAGTGCTTACTAGTTAGACAAAAATCACAATAATCCTTAGATCCTAGGCTATCGGAAAGCTTTGTAGTCACCAAGAGACTTGCAAAATATTTTTGGAATTATCTGTGTCTTGCAGATGCTTTTAAGCCACAGAGAAAATTATATATTGGGGAATTTATATCCCATAAAGGATTGTGTAGCTGAGAAACTGGATTGCATGACTGACCAGGATTTAGGTAAAATCCAAGTACACCACATCTGTGTGAGATCATCTGCCAGTCTCTGCATAGCAAGTGCATTTCACTCAACTTCCTGTCCATGTCGGCTGAGGTGTTTTATCTGAGAGACATATGTAGGTCCCGGGGGCCTGATGCTAGGGGTCTAGCTAGAGGGAAATAAAGACAAAATGAATATTTAAGATTTGGGGGCATTCTTAAATTGGGTCTCAGGAAGTTTGTATTAAACTGCTTAGCAATTGTGATAGAATAAAGTATTTCTAAGAAAACTAATATGGTTTTTTTCAGAGGTTTCTGAAGTTATAGATAACAATGTAGTAACTACCCCTATCAGAGTATACAAAAAGGAAAAGACAACAAATATTTTCCAAAACTCTGGTAGATCAATATTTTCATACCTCTGGTATTTAGTTAAAATTAGAAGATATAGAGTTTTCCACATAATTAAGAAAACACATTTTCATTAAAATAGGTATATATGTACTAGAAGATTTAAAAACATAAAATAAACAGCTAACAAATCTTTGGTGTATTTAGCTTAAGATAAATCTTGAGAACACTTTATTTTAAATAAATGAAATTCAAACACTAAGAATTACATTGATTTATTTGTTTGGTAAACAAAATCCACATCGTGGGGGAGGGGAATCTAAAACAACACTGCTGACTGTAAAATGATGTTTAAGTACTTGACAGGTTAATATGTATAAACCATCACTTACTCTTTAATTTTCAGTATAGTCATAGTTTTATGACTTTATAAAAATATATAAAATAATGTTTTATAAACCTTGAAACTAACTCAAGCATGGATAAAAATAAGCTACACAGCATATTCAAGGTCCCTTATCTTCAGGTATCAGAAGCTTGTGGGAGGACACGGCAGGGGGAAAGGTAAGAGTTAAAACATATAGAAAATATGCAATGCCAATTGAGCCTGTAATCTTTGCCTAAAAACTCAAATCAGCAAGATAATTTACTAAAGAGAACAGCTGATTTTCTTTATTAAGTGAGAATAGGTGATTTTGATTTTGTACATTTCTTCTTAAACAGTTGCCTCGCCCCATCCCCATTAACTTCTTGGTTTCTTTGTCAGCACTATCTTATATCAAACATAATTATTTTTTATTTCAACTTATTTTTCCATTCTGTTTTCAATTACATATCAAATATAATTTATCCAACACTTTAACATGATTAGTTTATTTCCACTTTATTAGCAATACAAATTAAGCAGCATTTTGTCAATATTTCTGCTACTACTAAGTATATCATTATGCAATATTTCTAGTCTTTTGAGGAAGTTTGGTTCTGTATTATTTAAGGTCCCAGTAGGAAACAGCACACTTGAAATTGAATGATTAAATGAGAGTTTATTAACAAAGAATCATTTCTAATGATGTAATCTCAGGAGAAACTGAAGAAAAAAATAGTTCTTTTCTGTCACCCCCAACCCCTGTCTGATAGGACATGGAAAGAAAAATTGCCAGAAACTGGAAAGAAAAAGACTTGTGTAGAGAAGGTCACCTCTGAGAGACCAAATCATTCTGCTGAGGACAAGGTCAACCAAGGTGACACCACAGAGAAGAAACAACGGGGTTAAATACCCTGACTTCACTCTTCATCTTCTCCAGACCAAACCTCTCTTAACTTTTTGGTAAGAGTTATCCAAAACTTAGAAATTAAGCAAGAGAAAGACTGAGAATCTCCTCAATTTCATATTGGGGTATTATTTAACAAGTCCTTCTAAGAATTATTTATTTTTTTAGGAGCATAGAGCAGTAATTGATCTTACTATTTGCTACTAATTATAGGCCCAGACTGTGTGAATCTGGATGTTAAGTTGCAGATTTTTGTCTGGTGGAGATCAAGTTATTTTTGTCTGATAGCAAAGATAACCTCCAGTTGTATTTTCGTCTATGATGTTCCTACTGGTTTTCATTTTAATTAATGAGTTGACAAATATCATTAGCACTTTTCTGTTCTATTTTCCATTTTTAACTGAATCTGATCAGAAACGAGGAGGCACAGCAGCCCTGTTAATGATCAGGTCAGTCTCAGAGCAGAAAGTAGGGTGGAGAAGGATGGATCATACATCTGAAAGAGGAAATGGAAGATATTCTACCAATTTACAATTTTTGATCTGACGTTATTTTTTCCTGAATATGACTAATCGAGTCATGAATACATTTTAAAATTACTGTGAGTAGATATTTTTGTACAAAGAGATCATAGACACATACCACTAAAGCCCATGGGAGGAAGATAAAAATTATGACTTATTAGGAGAAAATATTACAAGTAGTAAAATATCTATTAAATATAATATACATTATAATATAGTTATATATTGTATATAATAAATATTATGATACAAAATATATACCTGCCTTCTGACTTGCTTGTTTCAGAGCAGAAACAGTAAATCCTAGAAAATAGGCCCCCTTCTATATCGTTTTTTCTGAATTCTTTATGCCTATTATGTTAATGGTGAATAAGCTATATTACAACTTCTTTCTCTAAGATCTAAGTGAACCATAGTTTTTATTCTGATGCATCACTTACGTGGATTAAAGCTTTAGGTTTGTTCATTTTGAATGGTTTATTCAAGTCATTTGTAGGGTGTTTGATATATATGAATGCAATTCCTTTTTATAGGCCATTTATTATTTATAACATTTGCAACATATTATATAGCGCACTTGTAATGTGGAAGTAGTTGGTCTCTGAATTGTTCAGACTTAGAAAAATACACGATAATGTAACTAAAGAAGGACCTCCATTTTTCTAGATAGTGTAGATTCTTTCCTCATAAGAAATATGTAAAAGACAATTCCACTTGGGTTTATATTTCACACAATTGCTTTATTTTAAAAAAGGTTATTTTAAATACTATTTTGATAATTTATACTACTTGCTAATGTGGGTAACTTGTCGAATCTGTTATGCTTTTTATACCCATGGCACAATTCAGCTAGTAAAATAAGCCTACTTTTTGCTTTTGATGGATACAAGTGCCTTGAACCTCAGAATAGCATTCACTATAAAATGCTGTTATAACCTTTGAGCATAGAAAGACATTTACTCATTCTGAATAAATGATTAAATATAATAATATGCATAATATATTTGAATAAGATAAACCTGATAAATAGTACTAGATATTTCTAAATTGTTTTGAGACATAGGTTTTAGTTTTGTACTTTTTTCAGACCAAACTAATTTATTCAAAATTACTTCAAAAAATGTTAGTAATATTTATTTTGTACAATATAAGTGCACGGGAATATAATATACATGTACATATATATTGTATACTATACACATACAATATAAATGTAAATGTGAATGTTGACCTAGATGTGAAATCAACCATTGTCTGTGGTGCTCTAGTATCTCTTCTAGTCAAGGAGAGTTAAAAATCAATATGTGGTCCTTAGGCTTACATAGCAGAATAGACTATTAATCTTTTCCAGTGCGCATACTCTATAATCCAGTATATTTTTAATGCAATTTACTTTTAATTTACTTTATGCATTTGTCTGAAGTGCTTTGCATAAATTATGTGTGATAATCAATACCTTGGGAATAGTACTGAAAAAATAAAGAAGCAGAAACTCTAATAGCATATTTCACATGCAAGCACTTTATTTCTAATATCCTTCTATAATATCATGTGGACTATTTAATAATGGAGTCTAGGTATATGCTCATCTACATTTTGCATAGTAAGATTTATCCTCACTGCAAACTTTTTATAAAATTCTAAAAGTACTTACATTTTACAAGGTGCCTTATGTCAAAAAATCTGTCCCCTGCATATACTTAAGTTTACAAAATCTACCTGTCTTCATATTCTCAATCCCCTTTACCAAGATTCCATGACAGAAATAGTAGGTATCAAAGTGCCTGTCTCAATATATTAGAAAACAGTTGGAACTATGGGCTCATAAATGTGGGACCATAAATATTTGGAAAGTTAGAATGAGGGAAAAACCAATGAGTGGTCATTAGAGTTGAGTAGTTAAGTGTTTTAAGTGGTTAATAATAGCACACATTAGTTATTGAAGGACACTGTAGATCAGTTTCATAGGTGACATATACTGAGAAGAATATTTCCAACAGGTAATAGTGACATAGGAATAATATGTAGCCTATACAAGAAACTCTTACAAAAATGCAAAAAAGAGAATAAGTATTAGGCAAAAGATATAAACATGTAGTTTATAGGGAAAGGGATACAGAACACTAACAAGAAAATAAATGGATATTTATAGTGATACTATGTTTTTCAAAAGTGCTAAATAAAACATTGATATTACTTTACTCATTTTAAATTTAAAAGCCGGATTATGACTAATTTAAAGCTCTGGAATAAAAGAGGAAAGACTTTTAAACTTCATATTTCCTTGTGCCTTTGTGTTGGGTACAATCATCTCTATGTCAATTGGGAACATCTTAGGAAAATTAAAGATAGGCATACCTTGGGTTACAGTAATCTCGTACCCAGGTAGAATGAAATATTAAGAAAATCTTATTTGGATTTTGAAAATTATATCTACATCAATATTAATTGGAGTGCTATTAAAGTCAGCTAAGCTTTGAAGACATTCTTGCTAAACTGGGACAGTTGATAGTAAAACATAGTGAATACAAACATGAAATATTTAGCTGTGTTTAGAAGTAACAAGTTGGACATATACATAGCAATAGGAAAGGATATTTAAATATCATATTTATGTAGCATTAAATGCTTCAAAACATAGGAATCTAACAAAATATGTACAGGATCACCATACAGGAAACAAATAAGCAGAAATCATTGACAGGAATTAAATATTGAGATGACTTAGACTGATTCAGTTATATACCATAACCATGGGTTGGAAAGTCAATAGTAGAAATATTAAATTGACCTATATACTAATACAATCTCATACAAAGTCAATAAATTTTAATTTGTTGTTCTTTTTGGGAAAATATATAAGCTGATTCTAAAAATTGTATGTAAAAGAATAGGGCCAATAGTAAGTAAAATAATGTGAAATTAGAATAATTTTGAATACATACTCTTATTAGATGTTAAGACAATAAAATGTTATAACAATTAAAACAGTGTGGTATTATTGAAAGGCTTAATATACACAGTAACAGAAAAAAATAACTGACCCATATATGTTTTCCTCACTATGACAATTTGGCACTACAGTGCTATAGAGACAAAAAACATCTTTTCAACACACTTTGCTAGATCAGTTGAATCCATAAGTCAGAGCAACGAATTTAACCCTCTGCCTCATAGCCTTATACTATATGCAAACAATAAACCCCAAATGTGAAGGCAATAATAGTATATGCAGACACACACACATAAACATGAACACACATTTTTCCCAGAAGAATATGTACAAATCTGTGTTCTGAATTTCTGTAAGACTTCTTGAATAGGACAGAAAATTCACTAACCATAAAGAAACAAACTCATATATTATACGGTACTAAAATTAAGAACATCTGTTACTTAAAAGATGCATTAAACGTGGGAAAATTCAAATCATAAAGGTAGGAGAAGACATTTGACATACACATATTTAACAAAATATTCATATCCAGAAAAAAGTTATTAAGACAAAGACAACACTTATTAATGAGCCAGAGACTTGAACATGCACTTAAATGTGCATGTAGATATCCAATAGTTACATTAAAGGATTCCAGACTTCATTGATCATTTGGGAAATAAATATTGTAAGCAAAAGAATTATAAAAATAATACCAAATGTTGTCAAAAATCTAGAACAAGTGGAACACTTACATATCTTCTGTTAAGAACAAAAAAGTAGCACAATTTTGGAATATTCTTTTAAAGTACCTATAAAGCTTAACATTTGCCTATCCTATGAACAAGCAATTCAACTCATATATAACAGAAATTCATTTATATGTTCACCAAAGGAGGAATGTTCATGCTGCCGTGAAACAGAAATAACCCAAAGGTCTATAAACATTAGAATGGGTAAACATATTTTGGAGTAGTCATAAAATTATATATGTAATTTTATATGTTGATGTATGTATAATTATGTATAATATTATACATGTAAATATGCATAACATGAAAATGAACAAGCAATTACTGCATTCAACAGAATAGATGACTACCACAAACATAATTTTTAGCAAATGAAATCAGACACAAATGAGTCTAAACTGCAAAAATCTCAAAAATAAAAATAAATTGTATATGCAATTTTGTATAAGCAATTAGTTGTTATGATAATGGTTACCTTTCAGAGGGTCAAATAACCGGGAAGCTATATGGAGGCTGGCTTCTAGAGTGTTGAAATGTCCTCTTTCTTCATCTTCATGCTGTTTACAGCATTGTTTATTTTGAGAAAATTCATTAAGTTGTCCATTTATGTTACATATACTTTTCTAAAAGTATACTGCACCTTAATTTAAAAAGAAATGTTTATTTAAAGGCAGTGCTTTAGAAAATTGGAACACGTGCATTGCTGGGGTAATGTGAAATGATGCAGCTACTGTGGAAAATGGTACAGCAATTCCTCAAAAAATTAAGCATGCAGTTACCATGTGCTCCAGAAATTCCGCTACTGGGTGTATACCTTAAAAAAGTGAAAGCAGGGATTTGAACAGATATTTGTATTCCCATGTTCATAGCAGCGTTATTCACAGCAGGCAAAAGCTGGAAGCAATTAATGAATAAACAAAATGTGGCGTATACGACACACAGTGAAATATTATTCACCCCTGTTACAGAGCTTTTAAATTTCCCTTGCCTTAGAGGTCCTCAGAAACACTGAAAAGGACCAGGGGAATATTGTTTAAGGAGCCGATTTGAAATAGTTGAGTAATTTGGTGATTTATTATTAAAGACATAATAGTGTGCATTTTCGTGCTGATGACTAGTTTGGATATTTTCTAAGCAATATATATAGAAAAGCCTAATTTGGATAAAAAATAGTGAACAGCAAAATAAAATTCTTGGAGCTTTATTTATTTATTCAGTTCGTTAGTTTTTCAGCTAGTATTTATTGCACTTTGACTATAAAAACTATGTTAACTATCTCTTTTAAATAGCGCTTTTTATTTTTAAATTTAAATCATATTAAATCTGAAAATATATGCTTAGCATATACTATACAATGAGAAGTTTGTTGTACTTGCTGATTTATGAAAAACATTGCAAGACAGCTTTTATAGCAAAGGAGTTTATTACATTTTGAGATTATAGATTACTGGAAAAATGAGAGAGATCATCTATATGGGAAAGATTTGACAAATATAAATTTGCTCTATCAGTTTGTAGAGTTTTTTTTCTTTTTTATATTTTTTGGGTGGGAAGAGAGGTAAAGACATAAAAATCAATTTGGTGGCATCACTATTTTTTTGGAGATGCCACGTCGTATGACACTGCTTTCTTTTATGATTCTTTTATAAATATCAGAATTTTTCCTTTAATAAGCAGTAACAAAGCTTACATTGAGAAAGTGCATTTCTTAGATATAAAACACATTGTGAAGTTAACATTTGACAATTAACTGGTACGTGTTGGAAAGGTGCTTATCAGTTACAGCAATTTAGGTTAGAAGAAGAACAATAAAGCAAAAGAAAGAGAAGAGAGGCAAAAAATCTGCTTATGTGGGAAGAGTTACGTGGGATAACTATCTACAGAATTGTAATAACTATGTAAAGGGAGTCAGGCTGAACTTCAATGCTGCATCATTTCAAAAATAAAATTTTAGGAATCTTGTTATTCCTTTCTTTTACTCCATTGAAGTAAATAAATGTTCATGTAAAGTTATAACTCCATTTTATTTGGAAATGTTATCATTTTATATGAAATATATATGAAATAATGATATAGCTTATATATATAGTTTTTTATATATTTGTCTGTTATTTTATATACATATATGTATATGTCTGGGTATAAAACGATTGGTAAAGTGAAAAAAAGTAATAGTTTGATTCTTTCCCTTTGTAGTGGTACAAGCCCAAATATGTTTCTAACTAATCAACAGTAAAATTAGTTTCCACCCAGAAGGTATTAAGCAAAGATGCAGCAAGCTGTTTGCCTGAGATTAAAACTTTGGTGAGCCAAATCCAGTAAACGTGAATGTAAGAACACAGTTTTCCCTGCTAGCCTTTAAAACTGTCATCTGGTTTTTTGCCATGGCTTTAAAGAGACTTGCTCAGTTGCTTCTAGTCCAGATGTTCCCACTAATGGCAATTCCACATTGTGTTCTTTCTTTGATTCTCTCCTTAATTACTCATGGGGGTGGGATTTATAAAGTACATACAGTACACTGTAGCTCAGAATTAGACTTAATCATCATTATTATTTTATGCACTTTAAGGACCAGTTTCAAACTGGACCAAATCCTCACTCACTGGCTGATGCAGTAAATTGGTCTCTAAAATAAAGTGAGAACTTGGAAGTAGAAATGGGCATTACTTGGTTTAAGATTTTTTTCTTTTTTTCATTTTCTCCAAGTGCACATGTCAGGGGGTTGACTGTGTCTTCTGATTTGGGGTTTGCCAATTGTTCAAAAATCATTCTTTAGTTCTCTTTCCCCTGTCCTTAAGTGCTCCTGTGATAAAAGATCACATGGCAATAGCAGTTACTTTAAAAATCACTTTAAGCATGATATAAAACAAAGTATATTAAATTAGAGCTGATTGCTCACTTTTAATTTTTTTTTTTTACATTTTAAAATCTAATTTTACATTTTTCTACTTTTCCTGTATGTTTTCTGACCATTCTTTCTACTCTACTTCTTCCCGTGTTTCTCAAGATTTTCTTCCTAGCAAATTTTTGCATTAAAATAAATCCTAGGAAACGTTCAATTACTCTCCCAATGTTGCTGATGCATTCCAAACTTAACATCTTCTGTTCTCATGCAGTACTTACTTTTTATTCAGTTACATGTTGTGTCCTCAATCTAAGATGATCATGTCCAAAAGTGAAATTAAACTATTTCCTGCCCATATTGGTTTTATTCTAAAATTATCCCCACTTAAGTCATTGGTGCATACTTTATTATTCAAAGTTAGAGATCCTCACATCTTTTCTGCCTTTCTTTGCTTTCATTTTTTTCCCCTAAATATTTCTGGAGGAAAGAAAAATGTGTTTTCCTTTCAGCACCTTTTGGGGCTGTGCCCCTGTCTTTCCTCTCTCTTCACCATCCTGATTCTCATTTTCATAACCCCATCCTATGATTCTTCTTCAAGCCCCCTAGTAAAAATTTCCTAGGCCAATATATTTGAAAGCGCTAGTGATTTTTTTTTCTAAATATGCCTTTACCCTATCACTTCCCTTCTGAAGATATAAAAACTCTGTTGTCTGGCATTTAAGACTCTCTATAAATGTATTCCTTGGTATTTATTCACCTTTATCCTATACTATATGGGAGCTGCCTTATTTGGAGAGATTACTCAGCAACTCATCTCTTTTGCTCAGTATATACATTATCATAATGTCTTACAAGATGTTTGCATTTTTTTTATTTTTAAGCCTTTAGATGTTTTCTTTCCCTGATTGAAACATTATTCATTCTCTAAATCCCAGATTAATCTCTGCCTTCTTCATGTAATTCTTTTTGAGCTCACTGTTCTTTACTTTTTGCAAGCTGCATTGCAGTTACAATCAGTATCAATTTGTGTTACTTCATTATTTCCTTCCTCATTTCACAGTATTTTATCAGATTGATGGCTACATCAAAATAGCACATAATTTCTTCTTTTGTTCCCCTACAGACTATATCATGTGCTATGTATAAGGACTCTTAAAGTAGTCTTTATCAAATTAGCAATTTGATTATTTTTGTTTAGACTCTCATTTATATACACCAGCAATCCACCACTTATACTGGAATTTTGGAAATTTTAGTCTAGAAGGCAGTCAGTGTACATATCAGAGAGAAAATATATCTTTGGCAGTTTACAAGTGACATTCTTGTTTATATAGCACATTCTGAGATGAGATGTGTCCTTACAAGAGAAAAAATTATGTCGACTATGAGAGATCAAAATGAAGATCGATGCTCATATTTATCTCCACCTCCTTTCAATATAATACATCTTTAAATTATTATAGCATTTTTGTTAATGTAAGGGTCCCCAACTAGCAACTGAGTATGCCTAACAGTAGCCCTCTAGTGAACTTTGGATTCCAGAAAGTCAAGAATTATATATTCACCAGTAGTTTTCAGAGGGTATAAAAAATAAAAATTAATTATTGCTGCACAGGTGATAAATTTAATGTAAAAATGTCTCCAAATCTTCAGTTGTGTTATTGAAAATGAAAGGCAACTAGGTGATGGGACACATGAGAGAAGGGAATTGTTTACCTTAACTTTCCAAGCATGCACATAGTTTTGGACTTCAAAACAATTATGCTTCTCAGTATTACTCATTCCTCAGATAACTTTCATAAATCAGTGAATGGATACAAGGAAGGCTCAGGGCTGTGTGGTGGATATTCCAGGTTAATAAATATGTTGGACAAAGCTGGATATGAATAAAATTTGACTTAATGATGCATTCCAGAAATGACATAACTTTTACAACACTATTTGCATTTGTGACCAATTGTGATTAATTATTTTCAAAGTCTACCAAGGATTTATTTGTAAGTCTGTCATTTCATCGACAATGCTAAGAAGGCATTTTGAGAAGGGAGTTGTTGTGTATCACACCTTATGTCATTATGAACTGGAGATAGAGAATGTTTTTATATAAATTCTAAGAATGCTTCTTATTGTGAAGGTAAAATAGAAATTCTAATAATTCAAGCAAAACAGTGCAAGATGTCTTCACAGCAAGTGATTTCAAAATATCACTGTCACCCTCACTGGATACACCAGACCACTTGACCCTGAATATTGCTGGGCCAACATGAGTAGTAGCTCTGATTGTGATGGGGGCAGAGACAACAAAAGAGCTAAGATGAAACACATGGCTTTCGTAACCAACATTACATCAGTGTTAAGTTATTGGTATAAGAGTATGTATAAATAGAGTTAAAGAATAACAAAAAAACTCATTTTCTGCCTTTTTATTTGCAAAAAACTGGGGAAAAGACATGTGCACGTTGGAAAAATGATTAAAGATACTATTTATGACCCTGTCACTAGAAAGATAATCAGTCTCGTTATATTTATTAGATATAAATCTTTCCATCACAAGAAATCAACATTCTGCTTATGAAGCAACATATACGAAGAGGATTGCCTATGTTTGCTAGTATTCTCAAATGTAAAGTAAAACCATTAGTGACCATATCAGACAAACCACTTACACTCCAATGCATATCCTCTCATCTCACCTTTTTATTCTAGCAATGGCAGTGGAAACCAGCTGTATGCAAATGTAATCCAGCTTCAACTTGCTTAGCTGAATCATGTATATCTAGCTTTCTGCTCTGGGATTCTTGTCCACTACCATATGAGATTCTGACATGTATGCAAATCTACAATAGTGGATGTGCTAATCCCTCATGGTGCAACCCTAGACTATTAGGTGATGGAATCTGGGAGATACTCACTTCTTTTGTTCTTTGGACACACAATTGCATTATTATTTGTATAAATATCCTCAGAGTTTCCCTAATGAGAATGAGCCCAGTTTTCCTGCAATGTTGGTAAACTTGAAAACCTACCATTTGATAACTTTTTCTTCTTTCCCGTTTCGGTCTTTCCAGCCATCCACTACTCTTTCGCAAGATCACTTCCCCAAATAGCATAGCTGTATCTAGTCCTTAACTCAGTCTCTGTTTTTAGATGGAAGCAAAGATATACATTTCTAATAAAATGGCTTCATTAAGAAGCTACAAATTAATTTAAAATTTATTTTAGAGAAGTAAGAAAAATCATATGACTCTTATGTGTAACATTTTATGCTTAATTATGGAAAACACTTTTAAAAAATGACCAAAACTAACCAAAGTAGATATTGCTGAAGAAAGAATAAATGTATCAAATAAATTATTTGATTTTCAAAAGTATTTTGATCATTTCAAAATAAGAACAGTCTGGGCCAGGCGCGGTGGCTCACGCTTGTAATCCCAGCACTTTGGGAGGCCGAGGCGGGTGAATCACGAGGTCAGGAGATCGAGACCACGGTGAAACCCCGTCTCTACTAAAAATACAAAAAATTAGCCAGGCGTGGTGGCGGGCGCCTGTAGTCCCAGCTACTCGGAGAGGCTGAGGCAGGAGAATGGCGTGAACCCGGGAGGCGGAGTTTGCAGTGAGCCGAGATTGCGCCACTGCACTCCAGCCTGGGGGACAGAGCCAGACTCTGTCTCAAAAAAAAAAAAAAAAAAAAAAAAAAAAAATAAGAACAGTCTAATGGCATGCTTACCATACTCTAATGATGTATTTTAATGATACAAATAATGACTCTGCTATAATTATTTGTTCCAAGGTTGATAGCTCACTCAGTGCATAACATGCATATTACTACATATTACTATATGCAGTAGCTCGGGAAACAGCATGTAGCAAACACTTGTTGAATCAGTTATTATAAATAACCTATAGTTTATAAGTGAATTCTAGTTAGGTTAGACATAACAACAACACTAGTGCCAACTCCTTGGACATCCATTTGTTAAACCTGATAATTGGTTATTCACAAGAAAATCACTAGTATTGCCATTCTTCAATGAAGGAAATTGGCTACTTAACAAGAGTTCTCAAGGATCATGGTGAAAATATTCCAGGAAGTCATTTACCTGTCCAAGAAATATAATTGGTATTTGAATGTTTAGCTACCAAGTTTAAAAGATTCAAGCCTAAACTCAGGGGAGCACAATTTATTATTTTCAGGATGCGAGAGACCTTGAAAGAATGCCCTTTGACTCATTTAAGTGGCATAATCATAGCTAGAAAAGTTATTCTTGAAATTAACTTTGCCATACTTTCTTTAAGAACTTAAGTTGCAAATCACATATATCTCTGTGAAAGAGATGCACTTACGTCTCTTTGACACTTATGTACTGCTTAATTTATTCAAAAGTATCTATTTGATGCCTAATCCTATACTGTCACTATATCAGAAACTTGTGACACAGAAATGAGGAAAATAGAGTACTTGTCCTTTAGAGGCTTGTTATCCAAAGAGGGATACTGTAAGCATAATTACAATAAAAGTAATGAGTGCTTTAATAGTTCTATGAAGTGTACTGTGGAAGCACAGGAGAGGAAATGACATTTTGCAAATACTTCTTCTTATTTAGTTTCTTCATTAGCTTTTATTTTATGTTTAATTAAAATTTATTTTGCTGCTACAGTTTGTAACAGACCTAGAGCATATCCTGTGAAACATGAAATACCAAAGCAAAATCTAAATGCACTGTTAGTTTATTTCTTAATTCTTTTACTCTGTTCTTTATGTTAATAGTTATTCTAGTTTGCTTTTAGTTTAGTGAGTTTTTTGAACTATTTTTGCTACATGTGATAAATATACTGGGTTTTGTAAATCCCCAAATATCAGTCTATTATAGTGCAAAGGGATGAATTGAAACACAGGAAGCTCTAATTCTTATAATAATACTGTAGCAAATCCCCAAGTCACAGTGTTTCTGAATCTAAATTTTCTCATTCTTAAATTTTTTTTAAAAAGGTTAAATTTCAATGAGTTTGTCAAGATTAAAGTTCAATAGCTATAGGTTTGTGATGGAACTCAGCAAGCAGAATTTCAGCCAACTTTATTGCAATGTTGATAGAATTATAAAAGCATTTTTGTACTTTGTAAAAGCATTCAGCCTGGGTATAAAAATAGCTTATGTTATGTGTTTTTGCTATAGAGTGACATAGGCTTTGAACACTCATAGGTTCAATTGGAACTCTAATCCAAGCTTTGAATAGTTTCTATTTTCACCTTTAATATTCTTTTTCTACCATTCATTTTATTTTCTTTTTGCTCTTTTCACCATATCTAAATAAAATATGTACATAATTAATCAGCTACAATATTATTTTAAACTCAATTATTTAATAGTTTACTTAAAATTATATAATATCCTTGAAATAAAAATAAGAGCAAGAAAGGTGTTTATTGTTTATCTTTTGGTTCTGTTCAGTTATATCTAGCATAATAACCATATGACTTCTCTTTTTCTTTTCTACATTATATAAATAGCATAAAATAAAAATTATGTGCTAAGAATTTAAGGGACCACTTTCAAGCTTAATAAAAATGTGTACCTATTTTCTAAAAAAATTACTTTAATAAATATTATAAAATATCATATACATTTAAATATGTAGTTGAAGAAAACTAAAAATTTTAACTTTTGTATTCAAACATCTGGAGAAGTATGTCAAAGTTATATTTTAAACAAAATATACATACATAGCTACATATACTTATTTAGCACACAAAAGGCTATTTTTATGAAAATATACTCTGGGAATTTGTAATTATTTGTAATAGTACTCATACATTTAGAATCAGTTCTCATTATATTTCCATGGGAAAAACATAGTTGTTAGCCTGTTAGCATCATTTAAACAATTTGATTATCTGAATATGTTTAATCAAACACAAAATTTAGATAAAATGCTAAGTTTAGAGAACAGAGGCAGTGGAATTTGTGTATCATATGTTTATCTATGAAACATGTACACATAAGAAGAGAAAATGATGTTCATATTTAGGAAGCAAGATAATACCATATCCTGAAACTTAGGGTAAGCAGTCTAAACTGTAAAGTAGTGACAGAGGAGCACAGGTATGTGTACCTGTATATCTGCCAAAGTGTTGTTTATTTCATTCACAGATAAATCCTAAGTGCCTGGAAAAAACAGTGTCTGGCATGCAGAAGATGAATAAATATTTGTTGAAGAAATGAATGAATGAAGGCAGGTCACTGAAAGGGTAGATTCAAGATGATTTCATATAAGACTGCTTTACCATTTGACTTGTGTTGATATGCAAGTGGAGTGCATAGCTCAGTTCTTTAGCTGAATTGTGATAGAACTGACAATGAGCTTTTGTCATCTTTTTCAGATGAGCTTACATAAAGGCTTAGCATGTTGTGTTTCGATAATGAGTCCTAAAATAAGCTCGTGAGAAAGAGTCAGTGCTCATCTCGCCTGAGTTAAGTCTGGGGCTCAACTATTCTCTAATCACATTATTGAGATTTAGTATGTGTGACGTATTGGTTCTGAGCAAAGGTGTCACCTTATACCATCACTTTCTCCAATGCCTAGACTTAGAAGAATTAGAAATCTTGATTGTGCCTCGTTATCTTGCCCAGTCAGTACTGAAGCTGCTGTTTCTTTTTTCTGAATATAATGTCTGCTTTTTGACTGGTTCCAAACTCTAAAATTTGGATAATCATTACTATCTAAATCTGAGCAGAAAATAAATTAATACAGCAAAGTGAAAATAAATAAAATGTTTTCAATTTTCACCATCTGTACTAATTACGTAACCTACTAGTTATATTTTATATGTTACATCAACTTACAAAGTATATTGACCTAATACATCTTATTTGAATCGGAGAAAACAAATCATATAATGTAGATGGGAACACATTGGTTATTTTATAATTACATGGACAGGAATCCCTGTGGAATAAATGAAGGAAACTAATTCAGGAATAAATATTTACCAGAAGAGAGAGTTATATGCTTTTAGCACACAATACATAAAGACAGGAAAAGCTGCAAAATGAAGTAAAAATATTTGTTTTTAATTCTGGATTTACATTTTATACTTGTGGGGCATGAGTAACCTGTTCATAAGCTTCATATATAAGATAGGAATAATTAATACTTATCTCACAGGATTTTGATTAGGATTAAATTATATATGAAAAGTGCATAGCATATAGTAAGCATTCCACAAATAATAAAGCAAAACCAGAATAGTTCAAATTACAGGAATATCCCCTTACCCTTGTGGGATACCTCCCAAGATCCTCAATGGATGCCAGAAATCTCTGATAGTATGGAACCCTGTATATACTATGTTTTTTTCCTATTCATGTATAACTATGGAAATTTTAATTTATAAATTAGATACACCATTCTTCTGCTTTGGGGCCATTATTAAGTAAAATAAGGGTTACTTGAACATAAGCGCTACGATACTGCAACAGTCCTAAGTTACTAAAGGTCAAGGGGTGTAGAAGGCATGGATACATACACTGGACAAATAGATGATTCACATCCTGGGAAGGATGGAGCAGGACTGTGGGAGATTTCATCGTGCTACCCAGAATGGCTGCCATTTAAAACTTATAAATTGTTTATTTCTGGAGTTTTCCATTTAATACTTTTAAACTGAGGTTGACTGCAAGTAACAGAAACTGCAGAAAGCAAAACCACAGATAAATGAGGGGACAGTGTACTACAGATCTTGGGGAAAAAAAAGAGAAAAGAACTCCTCTAGGACATCACAGAATTCATTGGTGAAATATGTTTATTGCATTTATGGAAATATTTTTCTTTTTCATCAAAATGCTGATTACATTGTGAAGAATGCAAAAAAATACTGTAAAATGTAAAATAAAATCTAATTTACTGTCTTCTACACCTTAATTACCCAAATATTTTATCTATCATTGCACCAAAAATGATGCTTAAGGCAGATTCTTTGTGATCCCTTTTTGTGCATAAACTTGTTCTTTACTAATCCTTGGATATACGTTACTGCATTCTAAGGTCCCTTTGTGCATCTTAAAACAAGAGTTTAACCAAGGAGTTAGAGGCTTCATCTATTTGCATATTTTCCTATTTTCAAGTCTTCATATATTTTAAGAGAGAGAATAAAATTTTGAATAAAAATGTAACTTCCATAATTGTAATTGTTCAAAATGTGTTTAATTTTTCAGATTGTAAAATTCAGAAGTATAATATCCTTGGCACTAAGGTAATGAATTTGAGCATTTCTTGGAACCCAAAAATATATGCTTGTTGTTTTCTTAGTATGCTTTCATATTTACTGAATAGAACTTTTATTTCCATTTTATAGCAGTAATATGAACTTGGCTCAGTCTTTCAGAAAAATAAGTATAGATAGTACATGAAATTACTTCAGATTAAACTTTTATGTTTATGCCAGTGTACAAGTAATTTAATGTGACCTCAACTCTTTTGACATTTTTTATGAGAACAAATATTTCATTGGCTAAACAAAAAGTCACTTCTTACTATGATTATTAATTCTCTAGGTTTATCTTTCTCAGCCCAAAGAAATACAGATAAAAATACAATAGAATTTTATCATAAAATGATGGTACAAGATGAAAATTAAAAGCTCAATTTGATAGTTCTGGAAGAGAATCCTCTATATGCCGTTTATTAGCACTTTGAAATAGCAGGATGTTTTAAATCTTTCTAATGATCAGTATCTTTCTCTTTAAAATGGGAGTTACAATGATATTCACTCCAAAATTTGTATGTTTTAAAAGAGAAAGTTCACATAATATTCAGTACATAGTTATTGACTTAAAATAAGCACATATTAATTATATTCCTATATAATATATGACATTTTTGAAGTTCATAACTAAAGTTATATTTGGAATACTATAATTATTAGAGATGTCAAATCTAAGACATCTTGGAACCTGACCTCCAGGGGTGGTCTAAACTTAAGTGCTCGAACGTATTACATTTTTGTGTGAATAAAGTTTGACATCCTGCCATACATTCTGACCAGTTCTGCATGATTCCTTTGATCTATCCAGCACACTCCTACACCATGTAGCTAGCAAATCTAAAAATGGACCTCTAACATTTTCCTTGTGCTTACTCATAAAACCATTTGCTTGAACCTTTTTTATACAGTTCATCCTGAATTGTTCCCCACATTCTGAGCTTCTGTCTTCTTGATTTATTTTTTAGTGTCAGTTTTGCCACCCCCACAGTTCTGACATTTAGGTTCATTTTACCACCTATGATGTACTTTCCTCGTGGTCTACAATTTAGAATTCAGTTTCTCTGACTTCAACTACCCTGAGAAAAATCTTCCTAGTCCTTGGGATGATATACTACAATTTATCCCACTAAGAGATATTTCTGCTGAGCTCATGTTAGAATTATGTACCGACATTAGATATGTCCCAATTACTTATATTTTATCAAAATGGCTTTCAAAAGCCTAATAAACTATAGCTTGGCTTCTGGGCAGAAATCAGTAAATTATTCTGAACAGCCAATACACTAACAAATACCCAATTTCACTCTGCACTACTCTACCTGGCAGGCACACCCTCTTGCCCATAGTTATTGTCCCACCTGTACGCTAACCTCGGTTTTGGGATTCTTGAAGAGATTACATAATAATTTGTTGCTTGAAGAGATGCTGACCCAGTTTCAAAAATCATTCTTGGTATGGCTTCCTATAATTGACATCTAGGTCATTAGAAAGAGTTTATCTTTACCCAGCCTTTCTTTTCTTTGTATCTTGATGTTTATTGCTCGTTCTGTATATTTAAATCTCCTTTGAAGAGGATATATATACACACATATATGTTATATGTAATATACATACATACATTATGTATATAATTAATGCACACTTATTATATTTTAGTATAATTGGTATAATTCTGGAGTAAAAGAAGGATTATTGACTTCTGTATCTTGTAAGCAAATCTCGTACCTCTTCCCAGGTACAAACTACAGGTCATACGTTTTACAGTAATCTATTCACTCCTGAGCCTCTGTACGTCCATCTAGCATGCTTACTTGGAAAGCCACTATCAGCCTGACCTTTCAGATTTATACTACTGACGTAGATACAGTCATGCATCATTTAAAGAGAATACATTCTGAGAAACGTGATATCAGCATTATATGAACATCACAGAGTGTACTACACAAACCTAGCTGGTACAGCCTACTAAACATGGAGTTTATGTGGCTAGGAGCCTGTTGCTCCTACACTGCAACCCTGTACAGCATGTTACTGTACTAAACACTGTAGGCAATTGTAACATAATAAGCATTTGTTTATATAAATATATCTAATCATAGAAAAGGTACAGTAAACAAATGGTATAAAACAGAAAAAATGGTACACCATTGTAGAGCACTTATCATAATTGGAGCTTGCATGACTGAAAGTTGCTTTGGGTAAATCAGTGAGTGAGTGGCGAATGAATGTGAAGGTCTACAACATTACTGTACATTACTGTAGACCATAAACACTGTGCGTTTAGGCTACACTAAATTTATTTTTAAAATTTTCTTCAATGATAAACTAACTTTAGCCTACTATAATATTTTTATTTTATAATGTTTTTAATTTTTTAACTTTTTGACTCTTTCGTAAAAAGATTTAGCTTAAAACACAGACACGTTACCTGGCTATACACAAATATTCTCTTTTTATTTTTATTTTGTAACAATTGTTTCATTTTTAAAATTTGTTATTATTATTTTAAGCTTCTTTGTTAATGCTTTTGTTTTTCCATGAACACATACATTAGGCTAGACCTACATGGGGTCAGGATCATCAATATCACTGTCTTCCACCTCCGCATCTTGTCCCACTGGAACATCTCCAGGGCAAATAACAGACATGGAGCTGTCATCTACAATAACAACACCTTCTTCTGGAATATCTCTTGAGTGACTTGCCTGAGGCTGTTGTGCAGTTAACATGTTTTATGTATATGTAGAAGAAATACACTCTAAAATAACAATGAAATGTATACTATAGTAAATACATAAACCAGTAACATAGCATGTCATGGGGGTTTGGTGTACAAATTATTTCATCACTCAGGTAATGAGCATAGTACCCAATATATAGCTTCTCCATCCTCATCCTCCTCCTACCCTCCACTCTCAAATAGGCCATAGTATCTATTGTTCCCTTCTTTGTTTCCACGTATACTCAGTGTTTAGCTCCCACTTTTAACAGAATATGCATTATTTGCTTATCTGATTTTTTACTAATTTGTTTAGGATTATGGCCTCCAGCTTTATCCATTTTGCTGCAAGGGCCATGATCTCATTTTTTTATATTTGCATAATATGTCATGGTGTATATATACCACACTTTCTTTAGCCAGTCTACTGCTGATGAGCATTTAGGTTATTTCCATGTCTTTGCTACTGTGAACAGTGCTGCAATGAACATACACATGCATGTGTCTTTACGATAAAATGATTTATATTCCTTTGAGTATATACCCAATCCTGGGGTTTTGGGATCAAATGGTAATTCTGCTTTGAGTTCTTTAAGAAATCACTAAACTGCTTTCCACAATGGCTGAACTATTTTACATTCCCACCAGCAGTGTATAAACATTTCCTTTTCAAACCTTGCCAACATCAGTTATTTTTTTACTGTTTAGTAAATAGCCATTCTGACTAGTATCTCATTGTGTTTAAATTTGCATTTCCCCAATGATTAGTGATATTGAGCATTTTTTAATATGCTTGTTGGCTCCTTATATGTCTTCTTTTGAGAAATGTCTGTGTGTGTCCTTTGCCCATTTTTTAATAGGGTCATTTGTTTTTTGCTTGTTGATTTATTTCAGTTCCTTATAAATTCTGGATATTAGACCTTTGTCAGATGCATAGTTTGCAAATATTTTATCCCATTCCATAATTTGTCTGTTTACTCTGTTGATAGTTTCTTTTGCTGTGCAGAAGCTCTTTAGGTCCCACTTGTCATTTTTTGTTTTTGTTGCAATTGCTTTTGGAGACTTTGTTACGAAGACTTTGACTGGGGTAACGTCTAGAATGGTATTTCCCAGACTTTCTTCTAAGGCCTTTTATGGTTTTAGGTTTTATGTTTAAGTCTTTAATCCATCTTGAGTTGATTTTTGTATATAGTGAGATGTGAAGGTCCAGTTTCAATCTTCTGCATATGGCAGGATAGTTATCCCAGCACATTCATTCAATACAGTCCTTTCTCTATTGCTTATTTTTGTTGGCTTTGTCAAAGATCAGACAGTTGTAGGTGTGCAGCTTTATTTCTGAGTTCTCTAACTTGTTCCATTGGCATCTATCTATCTATCTATCTATCTATCTATCTATCTATCTATCTAATCTATCTATAGATAGATAGATATATCAGTATCATGCTGTTTTAGTTAACTGTAGCCTTATAGTATAGTTTGAAGTCAAATAATGTGATGCCTCTAGCTTTGTTCATTTTGCTTAGGATTACTTTGGCTATTCAGGCTATTTTGTGATTCTAAATGAATTTTGGAATGTTTTTTCTAATTCTGTGGAAAATGTTGTTGGTAGTTTGCTAGGAATAGCATTGAATCTATAAATACATTTGGACAGTATGGTCATATTAACAATATTGTTTCTTTCTATCCATAAGCATGGAATGTTTTTTTCATTTGTTGTGCCATTTCTGATTTATTTCATCAGTGTTTTATAATTCTTGCTGTAGGAATCTTTCACCTCCCTGTTAACTGTACTTCTACAGATATTATTATTTTTGTGGCTATTGTGAATGGGATTGCATCCTTCATTCTGCTCTCAGGTTTGATATTACTAGTGTATAGAAATGCTACTGATTTTTGTATATTGATTTCGTAACCTGAAACTTTGCTGAAGTTGTTTATCAGAAAAATTTGGTTGGAAGCTATAAGGGTTTTTTTTTTTAGGTACAGTATCATATCATCTATGAAGAGAGATAATTTGACTTCCTGCCTTCCTATTTGGATGCCTTTTATTTTCTGTCTCTTGCCTGACTACTCTGGCTGGGACTTCCAATACTATTTTGAATAGGAGAGGTGATAGTGGGCATCCTCACCTTGTTCCTGTTCTCAAGGGGAATGCTTCCAGCTTTTGCCCGTTCAGTATAATGTTGGCTATGTTTTGTAATAGATGGATTTTATTATTTTGAGGTATGACCTTTGAAGCTTAATTTGTTGAGGGTTTCTAACATGAAGGGATGTTGAATTTCATCAAAAGCCTTTTCTGTGTCTATTGAGATGATTATGTGGATTTTGCCTTCTGTACTGTTTATGTGATGCATCACATTTATTGATTTGCATATGTTGAACCAACCCAGGAGTAAATCTGTAGCTATTCATCATTATATACCACACATAAGTGTATGTGCTATACTTTTATATGATTGGCGGTACAGTAGGTTTCTTTACACCAGCATCATCACAAACACATGAGTAATGCATTGTGCAATGAGGCTATGATGGTGACCATGTCACTAGGTGATGGAATTTTTTAGTCTCTTATGGGACCACTATCACATATGCTGCCTGTCCTTCATAGAAACATTGTTATGCAGCACACAATTGTACTTTCTTAATCTGAATACTGAGAATGGCTCTGTTTGTGTTATTCTGTCTAACTTTACTAACGCCTTGACTTTGTAGGCTTTCCGTTTAGATTTTTGTCATGTCAGCATATTTCTTACCTAATCAGGGGTTTTAAACTGCCTCTATTACCAACAATCTATAGATATGCTTGCTTTAACAGATTACTGGGCTTGCTTCTGTCAACCTAAATAACAAACAGAGAGAGGCCCTCTAAAAGAAAAGATGTTTATTTGGAAATAAAGCCTTACAATGGGAATATGCATGCCATAGTAAACGATGTGCACATTCAGGTAAAGGAAGACAAATGTTTTTAAAGAAAAAAATAAGGAAGGTTACATAATTATTTTGAAATAATTATCCTTGGTTGCAGAGATTAATACCAGTCTGAAGTAATGCTAGTCTGAAGTTGGACAGGCAGGTGCTGGGCAGATGTCCTTGTGGAGGTATTCTTTTGTGTAAGGCTGCAGTGGCCTTTGTACAAGCTTGTGGTTTTTGTAGTCTTTTGTGATTGTTTTTGTTATCAGGCATGCAAGCATGAGAACCCTCTCTTCATGGCTTTTCCTGGCTCCGTCAGGGTTTTCTTAACATTGGTGACACAATTTTGATTTTGACAACTTATACATTTCTTCACGGATTACCTGATCCTAACATTCATGATCTATAATACATGATTCATAACTTGAAATTGTTATTTCCATATATAAAACTGGTTAGAAATATTTAACATCAGAACATACCGTTTTTTCTTCTTTTGACTAAAAATAGTTATAGGTTTATATAATATTATATAAATATATTATACAATTTTAAATTAAATATTACAAACATATGACATCCAAAAAATATGTGATTTTAATTTATATAATTATACATACATATATTATGTTGTGGTATGTGTCTGCATATATATGTAAACTGGATCATATGTGTGTATATATATACATGTATATGTATATATACATATGTATATGTGTGTATATATGTGTATATACATATGTATATGTGTGTATATATGTATATATACACACACATATGATCCAGTTTAAAATCAAATTATTCAATTAGCAATATTGGGAGATAATTTTGTATCTCATGATTAATTTGGTTTCCTTTCTTTGGGGGCTGAATCTAAGTGAAATTTTATTTCTTGCTACATATTCATTATTAAATAAGCTTTATATCTAGAGTGATAAAATTGGTATCATTTTACAAAGCAGAAAGAAAATTTTTGATGGCCTTTTTTAAAAGGCCTTTTTCCCTTCTTTAAAAAATGTTATCATTGTATTTAATTATTAAGCATACACTAAAATTAACTACCAACTAATTTTAATTTTATCTAAATTATTTGAATGTTTCTTTAAAATCTTCTAGGCAGAAAGGTAGCAGATATATGTTCCCTACTTGACATTATTGGATAACTTTCAAACTGTATTTGTACATTTTTTTCTGTATTAGTCAAAGCCATTTACTGCTGCAGCCTGTAATCAAAGCTCAACGTACTTAGAAAGACAGCTATAACTACATTATTTCTCTTAAAGCAGGGATGGCTATTGTAAAGAAAAATCTGGCCTGCAGAATTCACGTAGAGAGCCTTTACATTTGATTGCACATTGGTAAAATAATAAAATCATCTTTCTGCCACCAGTAACTTCAAGAAAAAGATAAATCGGAGGGTATATTTTATGCAATATGACAACTTCGAAATAAATGAAGACTTCGTAATTCAAAAAATAGAATAAAGAGATAATATTAAATTATATAATTATTCAGCGATGGCTGTTACAGTTAACAGATTCTTTTTTTTTTTTTTTTTTTTTTTTTTTTTTTTTTTTTTGAGACGGAGTCCTGCTCTGTCGCCCAGGCTGGAGTGCAGTGGCGCAGTCTCGGCTCACTGCAAGCTCCGCCTCCCGGGTTCACGCCATTCTCCTGCCTCAGCCTCTCCGAGTAGCTGGGACTACAGGCGCCCGCCACCACGCCCGGCTAATTTTTTGTATCTTTAGTAGAGATGGGGTTTCACCATGGTCTTGATCTCCTGACCTCGTGATCCGCCCGCCTTGGCCTCCCAAAGTGCTGGGATTACAAGCGTGAGCCACCGCGCCCGGCCTAACAGATTCTTTTTTACTGCTAAAGATGAAATGAAAGAAAGCCCAAATCCTGCAAATGCATTTTTCTGACTTTTGGAGATGATTATATTAAATTTGAAACACATGAAGCAAAGTGGACTTTATGCAATAGACGACGTATTTTTATCCGGAAGTAGTTTGTTTAATCCTTTTTTAAAGTTCATAATTGTGTAACATTAGCTTAATGTACAGAAAAGAAAATCTCCCAGTGTACTTATTATTTATTTCATACAAAATAGCAAATGACCATTTCACACAATTGATTCATTGACACTATCTCAATAATGCATCAGCTCTCACATTATTGATGTTGCAGTTAATAACTACAACAATGTGGATTTGCATATAGCACATTGGCAATAATACTGATAAATTCAATTTTGTAATATTTCAAGCAGTTTTAAACTATAAATACTAAACATTTTAATCAAATACATACAGGAATTCTGAAAGATTAGGGAAAAAATACCTAATAGAGTAGTTATTAAGCCTAGTAGAATTGTAGCTATCTGAAAGTCACCATTACATACTGTTAATCCCCAAATTCTAAACACATACACACACATGCATACGCAGCATAATAAATCTCTGCTAAATCAGAGTCATGTTTATTACTTCCTACATGAAGAAAGAGCACTCACTTCACAGGATCTTACTAGTGTCCCAAAAGAGAGAGGTGAGGTGAAAATTTCTGAGGTCTTTGGTTGTAGGATTGAGAGGCTTAAGTAGGTGTTTCCATATAGGAAATCTGAACATGATTGGGCAAATTTTATAATATTTTTCAGACTGGTAGACACCAGAAGTTTAAGGTCTTGGAGGAAATCTGGATAAGTCAAGAAGTGTTTAATAAGCAAATACTTCACTCAGTTTAGTAAATCAGTGCCCTGATAAAAAGGCTGAGTGATAAATCTATTTTAAAAAATTCAATTTTGGAAAATTGCTGTCACATACAATGAAGTTATTGACAGGTCTAGAGCAGTATCTTCCTCAGTAAAAAATTTTCTGGAGAAAATAATAAAGTAATGATGATATAGGTAATCTCAGTTCTTAGTCCTTACTGTTAAGCTATGTTGATGCAGGAATGTCTCTTCCACAGTCACGCCTTTTGGGCATTATTTAGGGGGAACTGGAAAATAAACCATTATGAGACTGTCAAAAACTATAAAAGGTCTGGGATTTTGACATACTTATAATCTAGTAAGTTAGCCTATTACAGTTTCATAGATAGTGGCAGAAGAAGTAAGATTCCTGGGTCAGAGGCAAAGGACTTCACTAGTCAAGCAAAATGCAGCAACTAGAGCAGTTCCACATGCCTTCCAAGGCCTATGGAGGGGTGGCAGGTAGGAGGTAAACACAGGATGGACAATGGACAGATGGTGTCCATTTGGGTAATTGCATTGCCTGGGAAGAACACTGAATTTGGGAGGTTTTACCACTTTTGTAGCAAGGGAAAGAAAGCTTGCTCCTTTAATAATCCATCCTTCAGCCTGTCATGGTTTCAACCAAACTCAAATTTTCATTTGAGTATGGAACTTTGTTGATCACTTCGAGTAGTGTAACCAAAAGAGGATTGGAGCAAATCCATTTAATTTTTCTCATACAGTATTTAATTAAAGACAGTATTAATATAAGTAGCATCATGAGACCAACCTGCAGCATTGATCTCCAGCACTTCCCAGTGTCCCAGATTCAGCCAACTATGAATAAGTCCCGGGGGGAACCAGTAGGTCACTTTTCAGAAAGGAAAAAAGTCTAAGGCAAGGCTATAATTCATTACAACTTTGTTTAATCTTCTTTAATTCATGGGCTAAGAAAAGATCATTCAGACTTTTCTGTCAAGTACAACTTCATTTTCAAATTCAATTGAATGTCTGTGTAAGTGTTTTCAAGATTATTATTTAAAAATCGCTGAGATAAAATGTAGAATATATTTTCCAAGATGTATTACTAATGTAAGTCAAATTTAGATATCTGTATATCTGATGTAATTTATTAATTTATAGGGCACAAAACAAAATAATGCTGTGTCTGATAATGTATGACAATAAATAAAAAGAGTAACTAAAGCTATAATTTTAAAATTTAGAAGTATGATAGAGGACAGTATTCTTTGGTAAACCTATGTGTATGTACCTGACTCTGGTGTTTGTATGTGGCTGATAATTCAATATGAAAAAAATATGTAGAGAGCATAAATAATCACTTTAATTTTATTAAATAACACAACTGTCTTTATCACTCTAATGACAAAAGATATATAATGATACCAATTAATTAATCTAGAATTTAATGTATATTTAAACCTTTTGAAAGATGAGCTAATGTGAGAACTGGAATTTCTTTCTCGTTAAGATCAATTGCTGGAATATTACTGCGTTCCTTTGGAGGTGTCACATTTCCTTGCTTTTTCATGTTTTCCGTGTCTTTATGTTGATCTCTGCACAACTGGTGTAACTTGTTTCTTCCTGTTTTTGAATTTACTTTTGTTGGCGGGGGGGTCCTTTTTACTGCAGATGCATCTGTGGTGTTGGTTGGGTAAAACCCTTTGGCTTTGCTTCTGGGTACATGGAACAGCGAAGCTTCCGGTGATTTCTCTGGCCATAAACAACGTTAGTGGTATCTGTGGTTTCCTCATGGTGTTAGGGTATGGTTATTAGTGGAGGCTATGGTGATGTTGTACTGGAGACTGGAATGCCAGATGGGCCCATCTTCAGGCTTCAGTGGTAGTGACGGTGTGTTAAATGTATCTATCCTTGTGTCACGGGGAGGCATACACTGGCACTTGTGTTGGTGGTTTGTTGGAATTAATATTTTATAATATAGTTAGAGTCACTAGATTTATCTACATTTAAAAATTATGCACATATAATCTGAAAGAGAACAAGTACTTTTTTATCTGCAGGTTTTTTTCAGTATGTCATGAAAAATACAATAGTCTCCCCCAAATTTCAGTTACATTCTAAAATAATCTGTTAACAAATACTGTCTTAGGAAGTTTTAAAAACCAATTTCAGGATTTATTCTGTCTGCCTTTTTCTAAAATAACTGTCACTTACAAACAATGCGTTATCTGAATGGGAGTATGAAACAGCAAAGAGACTAATATTCCGCCTCTCCACCATACAATCTGAAATCAGAACATTCCAATAAGGCCAGACTATGTTGTGGCAAGGCTCATACTTCCTCCTTAACTGAAATTTTATAAGGCAGAGCAATAAAAGTTGCATCCCATTTTATGGGATTTTGAATAATCTTATTAACAATCTGATATAGCTATTGTGTAGTTTTATCGACAGTATGTATAATGTTAATAATATTGATTTTTTTCACTGAACTTTTTATCTGAAAATTTGAAATACTTGAGAAACTTATATACAATAAGATGATTCAATACCATTACGCTAAATGTGGTGGGTAGGAAAATCAAGTAATTTATTAGTTTGATAAACTTGATCCTCGCTATAATGATTTCTCAAAAGAATTTTTATGTGTTCAGTTGTAACAAATCACAAAATAAAGAAATAATCAGCCCTAACAGTTGCAGATCCTCCAACATATTTGTCAAATGGTTAGTCCTTAATTACATCACATGATATTTTTTTTTCCTTGGTTTCAGCTCATATACTAGTAGGATAGATAAAGTTTTTGCCACATATATATTTCAATAATGTTTTTAATTAAATATACTGTTAATAGTAGTGCATTTTCAGATCATAAACGATGTAAAGTGGTTAATTTCATACCCTTATATTTGCGTTTAGTTTTAAATTACAGATTAGACATTGCGAATTTTTCTTAAGTTCAAAATGATAACCCATATAAGATAGGATTGATGTCATTTTTGTATACCCTCTGGCGTTTCTTTATTACAATGTCTGTAATACAAAATGTGTGTCTCTGTGTCTTTCTCTTCACTAGCTGAACTTTATTTTAAATATTTTCTCTGAAATTGCTGCTACTTTAACATTCCACTGAAAAATGATCAAAATATAAAAATACATATACTCACCTACATTAGGAAGAAATTTTCTTCTATAGACTCTTAGGAATCCAAATGAAAATACAACAAAACTTAGTTTCCTAAAAATTCTAGTAACCTAAGAGATAAATTTATAACTTGGCAGGGAGCTCAAAATGGGCAATATACCTTTTGTTCCGAAATGAGATCTCTAACTGCATTGCCAAGTTTTGAGTCAGATAACTATATTTTTATGATTTTCACAGTACTATATGCATTTTCTATAGATCTTTCTTTTTGCTTCATGCACCATAAGAATTGATAGTGCTTCTGGCTCTGATTACTTATCTTCTTTTTCACACTCAAGCTATAAAATGTTTAAGAGTAGTAGGAAATATTTTATCTCTCACATATTAGGGAGAACAATGTGGTAACCTTCATTTGTTCCCTGCCAAACTATTCCTCCACTCAGCCGCATATCAGCACCACTAGTGCAATAATAGCTCACCCAACTGCACTCACTTAAATGTTCCCATAGTAGACATCATTGCCTCCTGGTTTTACACCTACATCACTGGTTATTTTCTCTCAGTATCCTTTTCCAATCACTTTTATAAAGCACTGTTTCAGGTCATTACTTTAATTGGTTTGGTTACTATTTTTATGCATTCTTCTTTTTTTTTTTTTTTTGGAGATGGAGTCTCACTCTGTCACCCAGGCTGGAGTGCAATGGTGCGATCTCGGCTAACTGCAACCTCTGCCTCCCGGGTTCAAGTGATTCTCCTTCCTCAGCCTCCCGAGTAGCTGGGACTACAGGTGTGTGCCACCACGCCCTGCTATTTTTTTTTTTTTTTTTAACTAGAGACGGCGTTTGACCATGTTGGCCAGGCTGATCTCGAACTCCTGACCTCAGGTGATCCACCCACAATGGCCTTCCAAAGTGCTGGGATTGCAGGTGTGAGCCACAGTGCCTGGTCAACAATTAGTTTTTCTATGTATCCTTTGGTCCCTAAGTAAATCTTACTCATTTATTTTTTACATCCATCCAGCAGCAATTCATTCATTATTATTTTATTTATTCACACTTTTTGTTACTCAGTGGTAATGGATGGAAATTAGTGGATAAAAAAATCTAAGAGTATATCAAACATACCAAGAGTGAAAAAAAACAGTGATTTTATGACATTTGTAGTTTCTATTAGGTTAGTATCATTTTTATGATGAAAATCAGAAATGAAAACAAGAACGTTGTAGGAATTTGTATAAATTTCAGAGAGTTGGGTGAGAAAATGAATTAGTCTGATTTTAGAAAACATAAACAAATGCATAATTATTTACAATTTAATCAAAAACATAATGAAGAATATTTCCCAAAGTAAATTTATCATTTAAAAAAGTGACCAAGTGATGTTATGGAAGATGGTGAAGTAGGAGGATCAGGAATGAGTTTCTTCACTGAAATAACTGAAGAGCTGACAAGAAATGTCAGATTTGACTATTTCAGAACTCTGGAATCTAGGCCAACATTTTCAGTGTCCAGAGAAGTGCTTGATTAAAAAAAAAAACGCAGATAAATTTCACCAAACATTGACGATTCACATAACATATACAGTGCCCTTCTTTGGCCCCATAGAGGCTGGCTATTGTTTCAACCCCATCATTTTGAAGCAGCTTCTTGGGCAGCGTTCATTGAAATAATTTAAAGAGACAGAATACTTTTTATTTCTTCTACATTCAAGCACTTGAGGACATTCCAGTCATGTCACGGGCTGACTTAGAGAAAATGGAACATATGACAAGGAATGTAATCCTTGGAAAAGAAGTTTGGAAAAATCACTAAACAAATGGATGACTGTGGCCCTCAACAAGCAACAACAACAATACCTGGGGAGAAGAGAGAATTTTATTTACAGAGTTATCACATTACAACATTACAAATGTATAGCTCTCAACAAATATTGTAAAGAATACAGAGAAATACAAAAGTATGTATCATTCACATTTCAAAAGAAATCAACAGAAACTATCTCTGATGAAGCCCAGAAACTGGACTTACTAGAAAAGACTAACTGCTTTCAGTATGCTGAAAATGCTAACGAATAAAAAAGACAAAAGAATGATGTTTAGGAACACATAAAGATTATTAATCAGATTACAAACTACAGGAAGAACCAAATAGAAATTCTGGTGCTGAAAATTCAAATATTAAAATAAAAATTCACTGGAGAGATGCAACAGTAGATTTGTGCAGCCAGAATAAATAATTAGGGTACTTGAAGAGAGGTCTATTGAAATTAACCAGTCTGAAGAATAGAAGGAAAAAAAATGGACAAAAATGAGCAGAGGCTAAGGGAATTATGGGATATCATATAGCATACCAACATACTCCTTATGGTAGTTTCCAAAAGAAGAAAGGAAGAAAAATAGTCAAAAAATGTTTTTAAAATGGTGAAATGTCCTAAATTTAATAAAACATATGCAACTACACATCCAAGAATTTTTATAAATTCTAAGCAGATGAAGTCAGAGATCCACACCAAAAATAATCATAAACAATCTGTTAAAAGCTAGACAAAATAATATTGAAAGTAGCAAAAAAGAAGTGACTCATAGGGTACAAAGAATCCTCAGAAAGATTAGTAGACAATTTCTCATCAAACAAACAAATATATTGTCATTCAAGAATTAAATATCCAGCAAAACTATTCTTCAAAGATAAAAGAGAAATTAAAACATCCAAGACCAACAAAAGCTAAAGGAACAAGTTCCTAATACACCTGACCTATAATAAATGCTAAAAAGAGTCCTTCAGGTGGAAAATCAATGAACAGTAGTAGATAATTCAAATCCATAACAAAAAAATCTGATAAATCTATAAAAACTAGTTTGTTTATGTTTTTTTGGTATCTCCTGTTTTTGTTTTAATTATTACAAATAATATTATACAAAATATATTAAACAAACATTAAATAAAACAATAGTAACTCCTGTTTTGGCATTAATTATCACAAATATTATACAAAATATATTAAACAAATATAATGATATTAAACAAAACGATAATATTAAACAGTTGATTAAACAGGTAAATATGTGAGTGTAGAACATGACTGTCTATACTCTCTGGGTTTTTATCTTTTCCCTTTGATTTATATGTCTATCATTGATCTAATGCCACACATTCTTCATTTTAGAAAGTAAATGTTGAACTTGGATAATGCAAATCTCTCAAATTTATTTTTCAAAATTGTTTCAGATATTCTAACTCCTTTATATTTATATATAAATTTTAGGTTCAGCCTGTCAATTTTGACAAAAATTGCTTGCTGGAATTTTGATTCTAAGTACATTAAATAAGTTAATTTTTGGAGAATGTACACGTTATATCACTTATATTTAGGTCCGTTTTTATCTCTGTGACACTTTTTTTGAGACATCATCTTGTTAAGTTGCCCAGAATGCTGAACTCAAACTCCTGAGCTCAAGGGATCCTCTCACCTCACCTTCCCAAGCAGCTAGGACTACAGGAATGCCCACTGCAGGCATCTCTATTTTGTGGTTGAAATTTAAATATGTGGCATGTATTCCTTTAAATTTATGTTAAGTAATTGTACATTTTTATGTGATTTTAAGGGTAAAAATTTAAAACTTTAACAGTTGTTCATTTCCAGAAAACAGAAGTACAATTTATTTTTGTACATTGACCTATATTCTATGACCTTTTCAAATTCACTTCCTTTTTGAAAATTGCATAATATTATCTGCTAAACTGATCACATTGTCTTTGAGTGAAGTCAGTTTTATTTCTTTCTTTCCAATCTATTTCTTTGATATATTTTCTGGCCCTATTGCACTGAATAATACCACTGTAAAGCACTCAATAGAAGTAATGAGAGTGAACATTCTTGATTTTTCATAATTTTCATGGAAATCATTCTTTCACTATGCAAATACAATTTAACTCTAGATTTTTTTATAAACGCTTCCTATCAAAACGAAGAAGTTCTCTACCATTCTTGGGTTGCAACAATTTCTAACATAGTGGTTGTTGAAATTTCCAAAATGCTGTATCTACATCTACTGAGATAATTTCATGTTATTCTTCAAAATATAAATATGGTCCTTTATAATTATTAATCTTCAAATATTCACCAACCTTACATACAGTAGGATAGAGCCACTTGGTCATGATGTATCAGCTACTATATCTATTGCTAGAATTTTTACTGATATTGGGCTAGAAAATTTTGAGTTTATGTAATGAATGTGATACTTTTTTTTACTTTTATATTTTTATAATGTGTTTGGTTTTAATAGCACTGGTTTTATAAAATTAGTTGTGTGACATCTCAGCTTCATTTTTAGAAGAGTATTATGTAATTTCTATTATTTCTTCATTAAATATTTGGTAGAATTCGTTAGGAAAGGCATCTTTGTCTTGATTGTTCTTTGTGAGAATGTAATAAAGACTCATTTTCTGTAATAGATTTAGAGCTAATTAGGCGATTATTTTTGTAAGTGAGATTTGGTGGTTTGTGTCTCACAAGAAATATGTCCATTTCAACTCAGCTGTTTAATGGGTTGACATTCCAATGTCAGTAATATATGTAATGTGTGCTTGCTTATGTTTTTTGAAAAATCAGCCCAAAGGTTTACAATTTTATTAATCTTAAAAAAACCATACCATTGCTATATTTTCTCTATCCTTTCTTCATTTTCTAATTCATTGACTTCTGATTTCTATTTATTTTCTTTCTCCTTCTTACATCAATTTATTATTTTTAATGTGGAACCTTACATCATTAATTGAAGACTTTTCTTCCCTTATAACATAAGCATATAATGATACATATATATTTTTAGCATTGTTTTAGTGATACCACACAAATTTTCACTAGGATGTTTCCATTTTTCCATTAAAATAATTTATAAATTTCTTTATAACTTTCTATTTAACCTATCAGTTATTTGAAAGTATGTTGTTATATTTCCAAATATTTGGCAATTTTCCTGTATCTTTCTGTTATTAACTTCTACTTTAATTTGGTCATGGTCTAAGACTGATTTCAATTATTTAAGTTTGTTTTATTTTGTTTTGTTTTATGTTTATTAGCTCTTCTCATATAAGCCTAAACATATGAACATAAATGATACAATTTAAAAGATTAAAAATATCCTATAGATCTAAATATGGTGATTTTGCCTTCTGCTTACATATGTTAAGTCTTGAAAACACACAAATAATAGCTCCCTGATATATACTTAGATTCCTTGTCACTCCCTGCTGTGTTTGTATAAATCTTCTTTGAGCTTAGAGATGTTCTGTAGCAGTATATAATATGCTCCATGAGAGGCAACCTGGTGATGTATGATATGCATGGGTGACTCTCCTAAGTAGTATAATAGGCCTGTTGAAGCCAAATTCCTCTTTGAGGGAAGACTATATGATTAACTGGTGTATACAGTGGTGGAATAGTTGTTATCAAGTTGTCTCTTTCCAGAACATTGTATGTGTGGTTGTCATAGAAAATGACCTAAGAGGCTCATGGTTACCCAAGCAATTGTCCTTTTATTCACACATCTTGAAAAGCTAAGTCCCAAACATAATAAACGTAACATAATCAACATTCTCTTCCTTTTATTTGCTCTCTTTTTTTTCTCTTCCTCTCTCTGTTCTATGTTCTCCTCTCTTATTTTAGGCAAGACTCACAAAATTAATGATCTTTACATGAAAAGAATAAAAGGTTTGAGTTACTTCTTTATAATGAGATATACATTTGGAATTATAGTAATTTAATTAAGATTTCTAGTGTAAAATTAATGCAAATTTAATATAAAGATTACATTTAGGAAACATAACATGTGCCCAGAACATTGTACTTGGTATACAGCATTTAATGTGTCACTCTTGGTTTTCTTCTACAATAGACACAAAGAAGGTTTTCTTATTTATCTGTTGGCATACTCTGGAATCATTATACTTCTTCTTAGAAATGGTCAACAAAAGTCGTACCATGATGAGATCTGGATGCAAATCAAGATCTGTTTTTAAGACTCACGAAATTAATAAGCTTTTTATGAAAAGAGTAAAAAGTTTGAGTTACTTCTTTATAATGAGATATACATTTGGAAGCATAGTAGTTGAATTAAATTTCTAATATAAAAAAGAATGTAATGAAGCACAGTGTCCATGATAAAAAATAAAACATGCATAATAATAAATAGAACTCAGAAGAATGTATATACACTCATTTTTAAATTTATCTAGTCTTAAAAAATAGATAATCAGAAGACAGTAAAATATTTTAAGCAACGAGTAATTTGGTTAGATTTATAATCTGAAATATAATCACAAAAATAATGTAGTAACCACAATAACCACTTAATTCTGACAGTGGTGGGTGATGGTTAGGAATGAACAGAATATTATGAAGGGACTGTCAATAGGCTGTTTCACTGAGTCAATATAAAAGTTACAGAGAAATTTAACCAAAACAGTTGAGAGAATGAATAAGAGGAAACAAATTTGTGAAATATGTGGGCAATATAATAGAGACAACTTTGCCAAATAGATGAATAGATGGAATCTTGAGGACATTACACTGAGTGAAATAAGCCAATCACAAAAAGACAAATATCTATGATTTTGCTTATATGTGTCTCCTAGTGTAGTCAAATTCATAGAGACAGAAAAGTAGAATGGTGGTTGCCAGAGATTAAGGGACAGTGGAATATGGAGTTAGTGTTCAATGGGTATAGTTTCAGTTTTGCAAGGCGAAAAGAGTTCTGGAGATGAATGGTCAGGATGGTTACACAACTATATGAATGTACTTAATACTACTGAACTGTACATTTAACAGTAGTTATTTGTATTTTACCACAATAAAAATATTTTATTAAAAAGAAAACATTAGAATATATTAGAAATACTTTATAAAAACAGCATGTCTAAAAATGAAAAAAAAAACTGTTAAATCAATCAACAAATATTTATTGAATGCCAAGTGGTGTAGTTCCAAAGAACAGAAGTACATTTTTTCCCCAAGATAATACATAAGAATGTTATGACACAAAAAGAGATAAAGAGAGGAAGATGGAAAAGGTATTTCTTCATAGATGATTTGATCTCCTTGAAATACAAGATGAAATTATTTCTTAGGCTTAGGACAGGACAGATGTAGTTTTCAGAATAGTTGATAATTATGTACAACAATGAGAAAGGAACTTAAGCATAGAAAAGTTTATAAATCAAATGTGACTACTTATGTAATTTAATACATTTTATAAATATAATTATGGAGTGAACAGACTATAATGTTAAGGCCATCAATAAGCAAACTGCATTATATCTCTTTTAGGGGACTAAAAAAAAAAAAGATTTAAAATGAGCGATTCTTGGGCTCTGCCTAGAAAAGACTTATTAGAAGATATAAATTTACAAGGTTTCATGATACTTTCCATTTGTGAAAAGCAGAAAGCAAAGAAAAATTGTTACAGAAAAGAACAATATGTGAGAGGTAAATGGAGCCCTAAAATGTTACTGGAACACAGAATGAGTTATGAGACCCTAATATTTCAGAGTCAGAAACTGGAGGAAACAATAAACAGGGAAAGAAGCAGACTCTTCCAGTGTCACTTGCTGATAGCAGCAGGGTAAGTAAACTCGTATCAGCTAGGCAGAGAATTTTAACACAGAATTTAACAAGTTCTGCCAATATATTTGTCTCATCTGTCACTCAGGTATCAGGAAAGAAAAGGAAGATTGAGCTTGAGGACTTTGGTTTTTAAATGGGTAAAATGTGGTAAAAACAAATCAGGGATGAATGTTATGGGGACTGTCATGGTTAATGTAACGTGTCAACTTGTTTGGGCCATAGCACACAGTATTAGTCAAACACCAGTCTAGATATTGCTGTGAAGGTAATTTTTATGAGGTAATTAACATGTAAATCAGTAGACTTTGAGTATAGCCTAGCTGATTACTCACCACAATGTGGGTGGACCCCATCCAATCAATTAAAGGCCTAAGAGAAGGGACTGAAGTCCCTTGAAGAAGAAGGAATATGCTTCCAGATAGCCTTCAAACTAGAGAATGTACAATAACTTTTCCCTGGGTCTCTAGCTTGCCAGCATCCAAATTCTTTAAAATAAATCTCTCTCTCTCTCTCTCTCTCTCTCTCTCTCTGTGTGCGTATGTGTAAATATAAGTATATTAAGTCAATATGTATGTGTGTATATATATATATAAATGTATATATATAAACACATCCTATTGGCTATTTCTTTAATGCAGAAACCCAGAGTAATAACCCAAATGATGATGTAAAATTCTAATATAAAACGAAGAGATTAAATTTTGAGTCAGTGAGAAAGATAAACGCTAGTCCTAAGAATGAAATGTCATTAACTTACGTAAAGTAATATTTGCCAATACTTCTCTCATGAGATATTGTTTAAACAAATAAACAAAAGCCAATAAAAAAGAAAAAAGAGCAACAGTATCTAGTAAATTGAAAAAATGTTGCATTGAATAGCCTTCACATCAGATTTATAGTATATTATTTGATTCACATCAAATAATGTGTCAGAAATATTTGAGTAAAGGCAATTGTTTAACTTTATTTAACCCTTTCAGTAAACACTATTGTTTGGATGTTATTTATCCTAGGGTTTCAGAAGTTCATTTGACTATCAAATCCTGTATGTTTAGTAAATGCTTATATGAAGCTTTGAATAGGACTAAGAAGAAAAGAAGAGCGTATTAGCCTGTGCTAACAAAATTCCATAGACAGGGTGGCTTAAAAATCAAAGTACTGACAGAGTTGTTTTCTTCAAAATCCTCTCTCCCTGGCTTGCAGACCACACTGCTTTTTCTTTGTGCACATGCATTGCTAGTGTCTCTTCCTATTCTTAAGGATACTTGTTCTATTGAATTAGAACCTCGCCCTTATGACCACATTTAACCTTAATTACCTACTTAAAAGCCCTATCTCCAAATACATTCATGTTATGGGTAAAGAGTTCAAAGTATAAATTTGAAGGGACAAAATTCAGTCCATAACAGTGATTTCTTTTCCCTCTAATGTGATTGCTTATGTTGGTAAGACTGATGGATTTTATCTGCCCAGCTTGTAAGCATGATACCTTTTTTTCATCTAATTAAAGTGACATGCTGAAACATTACACCAATCCTTGAGAAATATGACATGCCAATTTAACCATCAATAAATACAATATGTTCCAAGAAAGTTAAATGCTTGCTTACACATCACAGTGCAATCTCTTAGTCTATCACTTTTCTGAGTGTTATTTTTTACTTTCTGTACTTATAATGGACCAGTTAAAATATGTTTTGCACTTCATAAAGTAATATGACAGTTTGATTGTGTTTTTTTTCTTTTTTGTTTGTTCATTTGGTTTTGTTTTTGTTTTAGAAAATTCACACCAGAGGCCAGCATTCCCAGGGATCCCAGGATGGCATGGATTCCTGGAGGCCCCATGAGTTTCTCTCCTCTACTGGAGAACATGTCCAAATTGTAGCCCATTCCAGAAATTGATTACATTTTTATGAGAAGTTTCTGTGAGGTTACATCTAATGTCAGCAAAGCAAGCTGAGGGCCCAGGAGTTCATATCATCTTCAGGATGTTTAGCATGGCCGGGTGAATTCAGTTTTTCAGAAATAGAATTTAAAGGATTATGCAAACAATGCAATTCCATTGCATCATAAGCCCCAGAGGCTTATCTGTGTTATACAAAAGATTTAAAGATTTAAACAATTATGTTCACTTACTGATTCCAGCAATTATTAAAACAGAACTTTTTCCAAAGTGGTTCCAGGATGAGCATTATCAGCATCACCTGGGAACTTGTTAGAGATGCAAATTGTTGGAACTCACAAGCAGTCCTCCTGAATCAGAAACTCTGGGAGTAGGGTTCAGCAATCTGTGTCTTACCAATCTGTCCAGGTAATTCTAATAAAGAAAGTGTTTCCTAAATGATTCTTCCTTTTATCTGAGTTTCAGTTGGAGTTGTATTTTATAGTGAAAGTAGAAGTGCTCTATGAAAGGAACCCTTTAATTTCTTTTTTTTTTTCTAATGGAGTATTTCTCAAAATATACTCCAAAGGGAAATCAAAGCAACCAATTCTGTGAAGGCATGTTAAAAGATATGCACAAAATTCCTAAAATGCTGCTAAAAACAACAACAACAACAACAACAAAAAAAAACCCATGCTTTTCCAGTCCAGTATTTCTTACACATATTTGACCTGAGAGCCTTTTTTTCCCCCAACAAGTTACATCTACTAACTTTTTAAAGGTCAAGTGTTTCCTTTGGGGGATCATCTCTACTTCTTCCTTTGTGTGCCATCCCCCTGAGCTAGTCAGTCAAGAGTGAACAAAGAAGTTCACTTGACAATCTAAACCTATCAGACTGTTGTCTTGGTAATTTGCCTCTTGAGCTAAGACAAGAATATAAATTAGTTATAGCTGATTCACTCCTTTACTCATACTGTGTCACAAAATAACCAAAAGTATTATAAAATATTGTTATCACTTTTAAATTATCAAATAATAAGACTTTCTCTTGAGCAGCCTAAATTATAGATTGTAAGAGCATTTCCTAAGATATTATAGATACCCAGAAACTGTCTCCTGCTCTTCCTGATTGTTAAGCTTCTCTTCTGATTCATAAACGCACAATATTACCTCAAGTCATTTCTTTAAAATGCTCTAGTTACGTAGAATTTAGTTTGATTACTTGTATTTAGAATATTAATTGATACAAGAGTAGAGATAATGGATTTATGTCACAGGCCATCAAAAAATTATGTAACCCTCATTGGGTTATATAGAATTGTTTATTTTCCTGAGATGAAGCCAAAGTTAAGGAACCCTCTTTTTCTTCTTCTTCTGTGATAAGACATTATCAGCACATCATGATGGGAACTTAGCTTGATTCCATGTCTTTACTATTGTGAATAATGCCACAATGAACATATAAGTGTGTATGTCTTTTTGGTAGAATGATTTATTTTCCTATGAGTATATACCCAGTAAAGAGATTGAGAAGCCAGAAATAAAGCTGCACACACAGAATACCATCTGATCTTCAACAAAATCAACAGAACAGGCAATGGAGAAAAGACTCCCTGTTTAGTAAATGATGCTGGGATAACTGGCTAGCTACATGTCAAAGAATGAAACTGGACCCTATCATTCACCATATATAAAAAATAACTCAAGATGGATTAAAGATTCAAATGTAAGACCTAAAACTATAAAAATCCTAGAAGAAAACTTGGGAAATAGTATTCTGGACATCGGCTTTGACAAATAACTTATGACTGACTCCCCCAAAACAACTGCAACGAAAACAAAAATTGACAATATGAGACCTAATTAAACTAAAGAGTTCTGCACAGCAAAAGAAACTATCAGCAGAGTAAGCAGACAACCTACAAAGTGGGAGACAATATTCACAAACTATGCATCAAAGGTCTAATATCCAGAATCTATAAGGAAATTAAATAGTTCAATAAGAAAAAAAAAAACATTAGATAGTGTCCAAAGGACTTGAAAAGACACTTCTTAAAAGGAGACATACAAATGGCCAAAAAACATGAAAAAATGCTCACCATCACTAATCACTAGAGAAATACAAATCAAAACCACAATGAGATACCATCTCACACCAGTCAGAATGGCAATTATTAAAACGTCAAAAAACAACAGATGCTGGTGGGGCTGCGGAATAAAGGGAATGCTTATATACTGCTGGTGGGCATGTAAATTAGTTCAGCCACTGTGGAAATCAGTTAGGAGATTTTTCAAAGAACTTAGAACTACCATTTGATACGGGTTTGATACCCCAAATATATAAGGAATTTCTACAACTTAATATAAAAAAGGCCAAAAACAAATTGCCTGATTTAAAAAAACGGACAAAATATTTAAATAGACATTTCTCCAGAAAAGACATATGAATGGCCAGTAGGTATATGAAAAATGTGCTCAACATAACTAGTCATTGGGAGAATGCAAATCAAAACCACAATGAGGTATCAACTCACATCTATTAGCATGGCCAGATGGCCAGGTGGCTGTTATTAAAAAAAAATGAAGTAAGTGTTGGCGAGGATATAGAGAAATTAAAACCCTTATGTGCTATTGGGGAGAATGTAAAATGGTGCAGCTTTTGTGGAAAACAGTACAAAGGTTCCTCAAAAAGTTAAAAATAGAACTACCATATGATCCAGCAATCACACTTCTGAATATTTATCCAAAAGAACTGAAGCCAGTGTCATTAAGAAGTATTTGCTCTCCCACATTCATTGCAGCATTATTCACAATATCCAAGAGGTAGAAACAACACAAATATTCATCAATGGCTGAATGGCTTTGGAAAATGTGCCATCTACATACAATAGAATATTATTTGACTTAAAAAACAAGGAATCCTGTTACAGGCTGTATCATTGAAGACCCTTAAGGACTTTATGTTAAATGAAATAAGCTACTTGTGGAAGAACAAATTCTACAGGATTCTACTTATTGAGGTATCTAAAATCATTCAGCTAAATTGACACACAGAAAGTTGAATGTTAGTTGCTACTGGCTGGGAGATGGAGGAGGAAATGTGTAGCTGCTGTTCAATGGATATAGAGTTTTAGTCACAAAAGATGAAAAAGTTCTACAGATCTACTATACCACATTATTATAAAATTGCTTATAGTTAACAATATGTTACTGTACACTTAAAAATATTTGTTAAAAGGGCAGATCTCAAATGTGCTTTTTATCACCATAACAAAAAGTCTTACTATGAGTAGTTAAAATGGTAAGATTGATTATACATTTGTTATTATTTTGTTCCTTTTGTTATTTTTATTTTTTGTGCTGAAAGAATTTGTAATGAGTAGACTTGCAATACAGAAAAATAAAATTGTTAAAGGATGTTCTTCAGAGAAGGAAAATAACAATGTAAGGAAAATTAGACCAACCCAAAAAAGACACCAGAAATAGTAAATATGTTAATAAGTATAAAAATAATTTTCTCATTATTTTCTTAAGGATAATAAATAACTTTTATAAAATGATACAAATATATTGGAATTTTTATAACATTTGTGGAAGTAAAATTTCTTAAAACATTGTACATTGTACAAGTACTCAAATTAGCATTGCACACACATGGCTTGTAATTGTTTCTGCAAAGATCTCTAGTAGTTCATTCTAATTAGGGAGTGAACCACTTGGGAGAAATGAGTATGCTTTTCATCACGTAATTTCAGCTTTTAATATATATTATTGTCTTAATGTTTGCATTTACTTACTTATAAATTGTCATAAAATTGTGTATATATACTTAAAATATCATGTCATAGTAGCTAATTAACGTATGTACTATCTCACATAGTTACCATTTTTGTTCTAAGAACATTTCACAGGCACTGCTTTTCAAGAATACACTATATTGTTAATAACTATATTACCACACTGTACAATGGATCTCTTGAACTTATTCTTCCTAACTAACTGAAATTTTGTAGCCTTTGACCAACATCTCTTCAAATCCCCTTACCACCACCATTCCTTGCCTGGCAACTACCATTCTACTCTTCTGTGAGATCAGTTATCTTGGATTCCATCTGTGGATGATATCAATCATTTCTTCTTAAATATTTGTAGAATGAAAGATTAAAATTATAGAGCTCAGTGAAATACAATTTTTAAAAAATTATTCCTTCTTCAAAACATTTTTATTTCCACATTATCAAAATGTTGTGGCTTCTGTACTTTCACCATTCAGCAAGCAGGTGGGAGTGGTGCCCAGCAGTTTCTTCACTCCCATTGTTCAGTAAGCAGGAGGAAGTGTTATAACTGTTGTATTTCCACTGCCTGCAGCTCAGTGAGCTGGAGGGTTTCAGTTCTTGTACGCCTGCAGTTTAGCAAATTCCAGGTTCTTGTCCCAGGACCAGGAAGAATAAGACACACGGACACTGGAGAGTGAGTAAGGCAGAGTAGGATATATTAAGAAACAGAAAATCTCTCAGCAGAAAGAGGGTACCCGAAGGATGGTTGCTGTCTGCAGGGCTAAGTTCAGGGTTTTTATGGACTGAGAATGAGGAGGAGTGCACTGATTGTTCTGTGGGCCATTTTGGGAAAAGCACCATTCAGAAAGAGTCACAGTAATGGAAAGAAGCAATTGGAGGCAGAAGCGAAGGCTTGACCCACAACCAATCAGGGACAGGAGTGACGTTTCACTCTATGCAAATGAAGATTCAACTGGTGGCCAATCACAGAAAGATCAGTATATGTAAAATAGGTGAAAAGTAAGGACCAATTGAGAGGAAGCAATCCAAACAGGAGCGGGATACCTCACTCTGGTCCATGGATTTTATCCAGAACTGGCAGCTCAGTTTTCAGGCCTTACACTGTTCTTTGATTGAAGGTTGAGTTTCACTGAGGACCAGTCCCTGCCTGCCTAGGAATTTGAATGCCTTCTACCACTATCAAAAGCCTGTTCTAAAGTTGGAAAGTTGGAACTCAAATTGGTTAAAGGTCATAAAGTGGGCATCAAAAAAGTGTTACTAGATTTAAAAAATACTGCTTTTTCATTTAATAGTTACAGACTCTAAATATTCAACAAATGTATTTTCACATTTATTATACACAAATTTTATAATATGTTTAGCATTTTTTCTTGTATTTGTATATTTTCTTTTAGGTTTATCTTTCTCTAATTCTTGCAAAAAACAATGTTTAACACAGCAAAATTATTTTTGATCTCTAAAATATATGTCTGAGAGAAAAAATAGAGTATGTACTGAGTCTACTTTTTCCAGAAGTGTAAGACTTTAAGAAGTAGTGGAAACTTGAAAGTAAGAAACTAATTCCATTTTAGACCATTATTTCAAAAACTGCGATTTTTTTTTCCCATTTCTGGTAGCGTCATTCCTTTATAACTGGTGTTTTGTAATATTACTTGTAAAATATTGAGAAAAGTTAAAAATGTAAAGTATAAAAACCTATCCTTTTAATATGAGCAAGAAGTTGGGGAATGATTCAACATACTGAAATCAGGTGATAAAGTATCTATATTCACATATAAATTAAAATAATGATGACAGAATTTAATTTCCTTTTGTGCATCTTCTTTGAAACTCTAATAAAATACATCTGTAGTCTGTATATTGGAGATATATCCTGGGGCAGTGGTGTTGAAGTTAAGTTTTTGTTGGATTGCTGTGCAAACACTTCTAGGAATTTGAAATTTCTAATTAGAGATTTGCTTAACTACTTGGAATTTCGGAATAGCCACTCACCTGCCAGGTTTACTAGCTGATGAACACCATGGACACTTGAAGTGTTTGTAGTTCTCTTTACTAAAAAATGATTCTCTGTGTAGTAATTAAGATGCTTATGGCATCTTCAGCAGCAAAACTAGACCATGCATCAGCAGCTATATTTTAATCATTTCTTTTTATTCTTATTTGTGCTAGCTCTTATAATAAATTTTTGTAAAAATTGGGCCCAAAGCATGTGTACATTAGAAGTCAATTAACTCATTTATATCACAGAGATAGTATTTCAAAATTGTAGGTTCAGAAAATTGTTATTTGAACAAGATATGATTATTGGAGGCATCTTTGGCAAATTTTATTATCCCCAGTAGGTACCCATTCAACACACATTACTTTACTCTTCCAACTTCAAAGAGTTTGCAGTCAGTTTAGTTAGTAAGGTGTACATTTTAAGAGTAACTAAAATGTAATGTAGTAAGAGTTTTTGGAACAGCCCATACAGGGAGCTCTGAGAGCACAAGGACACACAGTACCTGCAGACTCAGGAAAGGTTTAGAAAACAATAGTAATTAAGCTGCCTATTTACTAGGCAAATAAAAGGTAGCAAGAGGGATATTGTGGTGATGGAATAGTTCTGTGTTTTGATTATGGTAGCGATTATATAAATACATAGGAAATAACATTGTATAGAATACACTCAAAACACACACATCTGAATGCGTATACATATGGTGGAAGCTGAATAAATTATGGGATTATACCGATTTTAATGTCTTTGTTTTGATATCAGACTAGAGTTATGTAAGATGTTATTATTGAGGGAAACTGAGTGACAGGTAGCTAAGACTTTTCTGTATTTTTTAATAATTTTCTGTGAGCCTATAATTATTGCAAAATTTTTTTTAATGAAAAAGGAGAATTTGAGAAATAAAATTATACACTAAGACTAACATTTGGAATGATACAGATATTTTAAATAGATTTGTAATTTTTAAATAGTTGGGAATAGAAAGAGAAGAGATTTGATTTAAAAATGTGGTTTGTGGCCAGGTTCCATAAAGCATTCTACGCAATGTTAACAAATTTGGATTTTTGGCTTAAATCATAAGATATTAGTCTGTCTTAGAAACAGAAGCAAATAATCAGGTATAAACCCTTCTGAAATATATTCAATTAATGATATCAGAATCTCTGCTGTCTTTTTTGCAGTGAAGGAGCTCTCAGGAGATTTGAGGTGTCCTTTATAGAATTATTTTTGTTTATAAATGAATTAACATAATGCACTTATTTCAATGCTAACAAATAAAGTTTTTCTGGGCTTTTCTTAAACATCAATTTTGTCTTTGGTAAATGGCATTTACATGGGAATTGTACTGTATTGCATTTTACTGTATTTTTTAGAGACAAGGTCTCACTCTTGTCACCCATGCTCCAGTGCAGTAGCATGATCATACCTCACTGCAGCCTGAAATTCTTGGGCTTAAGCGATCCTCCTGCCACATCCTCCAGAGTAGCTGGGACTACAGACACAAGCCACCCCACTGGCTGTATAATCATTTTTAATGTTTTGAATTAAACACTGGAAGTGTAATACAGTAATTTCCAAATTACTTGTAAGAAAATGTATTACAATTCTTCGTAAAATATTTTGAAAAAATACAGTACAATGGAACGCTATCATTTTACATATTTATGAGCTGTATTCGTCCATTTTCAAACTGCTGATAACGACATACCAGAGATTGGGCAATTTACAAAAGAAAGAGTTTTACTGGACTTACAGTTCCACATGCCTGGGAGGCCTCACAATCATGGTGGAAGGCAAGAAGGAACATGTTGCATCTTACATGGGTGGCAGCAGGCAAAGAGAGAGCTTGTGTAGAACTCCCATTTTATTTTATTTTACTTTATATTTACTTATTTATTTTTTATTTTTTGTATTTTTAGTAGAGACGGGGTTTCACCGTGTTATCCAGGATGGTCTCGATCGCCTGGCCTCGTGATCCGCCCGCCTTGGCGTCCCAAAGTGCTGGGATTACAGGCGTGAGCCACCGTGCCTAGCCCCCTGAACTCCCATTTTAAAAACCAAAGCCCGGTGCGGTCTGGGAGGCTGAGGTGGACAGATCACCTGAGGTCGGGAGTTAGAGATCTGACCAACATGGAGAAACCCTGTCTCTACTAAAAATACAACATTAGCCGGGCGTGGTGGCGCATACTGTAATCTCAGCTACTCAGGAGGCTGAAGCAGGAGTATCGCTTGAACCCGGGAGGTGGGGGTTACACTGAGCTGTGATCATGCCATTGCACTCCAGCCTGGGCAACAAGAGTGAAACTCTGTCAAAAACAAACAAACAAACAAAAAACAAAAGATCTCGTGAGACCCATTCACTGTCACGGGAGCAACACAGGAAAGACCTACCCCCGTCATTCAATCATCTCCCACAACACGTGGGAATTATGGGAGCTACAAGGTGACATTCGGGTGGGAACACAGCCAAACCATATCATGAGCTGACTTTAAAACCTGATGCTTGAGTAAGTGTCATTTAAAATCTCTATTATTCATTGCATGATTTGGTAGCAGAGAACAGGCAGGTAGTAGTTTTTTTAGAGTTACCAAAGACCTACTGAATGAGAGTCAGATCAAACAAGGCTTAGACCAGTTCAAATCCAATAAACACTTACTCAGTCTGACATAGTCTGCAATGTATTATTTATCTTAACTCCGACAACAAACATACCATTTAAATGTGTTAAAGTTATAATAGACGTACTTTTGAAATCGAGTGTATTAAATCCTAAAGGCAAGCAGGAGGACATCAGAATTTTCTTCTTCTCAATCACTTTGCTTATGCTTGCTCCCCACCAGCACACACACACACACACACACACACACACACACACACACACAGACGTTTGCCACTCGAATTTCGACAGTTATCTTAAAAGCAGAATATCTGGTCCCTTGTATATTGCCTTTTCTTTTGTTCTTTGTAACTTTCCTCATTGACCCTGAAATCTTACTATGCATAAGTCTTACTAAATAAGGTGTCATACAGAAAACTAAATATTTTACTTCATCTGTATTTAGGAGATTTTGAATATTAATTTTTGTGTTCTAAATTCAATATTAATTTTTGGTGTAAAATGCTTGCCTCACAGATTGACTTTATCAACTAGCCTAGCATTAAATGCATTTCACTTCCATTGTACCTCAAGGTATATAATTGATTTCTGGGGTAAGTAATACAGCTGACAAAATAAAAATCTTATATTTTTGAAATTTTTATTTATTTTTACAATGTTCATAGGCACGGAAAACATATGTTTAAGACTCACTTAAATACAACAATTACCCTTGTCTGGAATTTTGCTAGCTTACACATTTCCTTAATGTGATGAAAGAATTGATTCATCATTTTGGGTTTAAAGATTTTTTATGGACAGACGAAAAGGCTACTTTTTGTCAGTTAGAACCTATCTAAGCATGCCACTGTTATATATGAACAAAAGAAGAATTTACACATTATAAAAATCTGGCTGACCTCCATTAAAAAAAAAAGATTGTGTTTCATTTAGGGTCTAATTGTGCTGTCACTTGTTGTCCTCCATGTCCTCTAAAGCAGCCATCTGAACTTCCAAAAGTATGGTAATAAAAGATTCCTTGAAGATGAGACTAGAAATAAAAATTTGGCTTTCCATTACAACAAAAATCAAAATAATAATTTATTACCACTATTTCACATTTCTATCTTAAGTGTGTGCAATTTAAGTATGTGTTAACATACTTGTTACCTTGAAAAAATTATTGTAACTTTTAGCTTAAGTTTATTGATATAAAATGAAGTTCTTCACATAGATTTATCAATCATTTAATTAACAATTATATAAACCTAAGTACATTTATGTTTTATCATGTTCTTATAAATTGAGATACAATATACAATTGAATGATAGAATGTTCTAGTTTTTTAAAAAAAAAAGGCTTTCAAAATATTTTCACATCTTTTTAAAATTTTGTTTTAGTTTCCTACTCTCACTATCCATTCTACTGTTTTATTTCTTTTCCACTTTAGGGAAAGTACAGTGACACAGAAGGAAATATAGAAGGCCCCAAATTAGGAATCTTGGATTTTAGACCCAGTGTTCCGCTAACTGCTTAAAGTGTGACCTCAAGTAAGTTTCTCATCCTCTCTAAGCCTCAGTTCTTTTGCTCATATAATGCCTCAGTCTAGATAATCTTTATGATGTCCCTACTGTTGCAAATATTTCTCTGCTATGAATCTCTGAAATCTGAGATCATCCAGAAACAGAGATTAACATGAATAATTTAATGCAAGCAATAAGAGAAAGAAATATTTAAGAAAAAAACAAAATTATGGAACAGCTATTATTCACTTCAAAAAATATTTTCATCAGAAGGTTAATATGTAATGTCATTGTACCCATGACTTTTAAAATATATTTCAAATTTAATCATACTTTTAATCAAAAGTTTTCTTCCTAGACAACTGGAAATTTCTCATTGCATTTAGATAATTCATTTTATGGCAATTCAATTATAAAGTGGTTTAGCAGAAATTTTCCCTTGGAACAAAATGTTTTCAAATTAATACAAGAGCAAGATAATTATTGATGCTAGGTCAAAGAGCAGATACAGCACATTGAATGCAGACAAAGAAGTAAGAATCAATACTTTTGACTCCACATGAAACAAAATAATTAGAGATATATACTTACAAAAGGAATAAACAATAGACACATGATTATTTATCTTTGATTGATGAGTAAAGTCCTACAGGAACTTTATCAGCAGTAATAATTACCTTCTTTTCCTAAAATTTTCATTTTGTATAAGGAAAACATGCAGGGAATCAAATCTGAAGAAAGCTGGTCTTTTTGCTTCTCTATGCTTAAGTAACAATGACCTAAGTAGAAAAATTAGAATGATTCAGGCCAGTAGCCAGTAGCACATTCAGACTTTCATTTAGCCTGGACACCTCTTGATTCTAAAAAGAAGCCACAAGTTCGGGCAACTGGTGGATTTTAAATGGTCTCGTGTCAAAGAGGTTGAATGAGCAGACTTAAAGTTGAAGGTAGCATAGAAAGGTAAGTAGAACCATATGATAAGAATTTTAACAAAACTGAATTTTTGAGCATATTAAATAAATCAAAACCCAAGGTATTTTATATCATCTAGAAAGTGGAAGGCATATGTTAACTAACTGCCAGGAGTATATATATTCAGTATACAATTACTTGTCAATGTAGAAAATTATTAATACTTTTCACATACCTTCTATCTAGGCCCCCTAGATATACAAACATAAGGGTAATTCAAGTTAATTGATACAAAATATTTCTCAGTCACCATGTGCAAATCCTACAAGTGCAATGCGAATTCTTGATTACATCCAGAACTACCTACTGGGCCATGAACAGAAACAAACAAACAGGAAGATTGTATCTGCTATTGAGAAACCATATTTTGTTTTGCACAAATTTATTGCATTCATGTTGAAAAGTATTCCACAAGTTAATTTGTCTTCTCAGTTCCACTAATTGAACTGTCTTTCCCTACACTCCTACAAATTGTCTGTTTCAATGTCAGCATAGGTTAAATCCACAAGCTATCCCAGCAATGAAACTTAGTCATCCTGTGTTTTCCAAGGATATGAAGTAAGAAGTATAGAGAGAAGTACTCTGGAAACAAAAGAGTATTAGTCACCAAAGAAGATGTTTTAGGATTCTGAGTAGTGTTGTTCTAGTTCTGGGTACCTGATCTGAAGAAACAAATGTTTGTGTACATTCTTTACTTAATTTCTTTTAGACGTTTGCAAATATGCAAGGCCCTCTATGGAGGTCAGGACAAAGGCTTTTAGTGCCTGGATTCATATCACAATTCTGTGAATTATTATCAGTTATTATTGTATTAAGGTTATTAAATGTGTCATTAATGTATGAAGCATTACTATAATAGGCACCACTGATTTATAAACTATAAGTTTTCAAAGTGTTCATGAATGAGACTGAGAAGTTACAGAGGAAAACAACAAATTGTGATGTGGACATCCATTCTTAATACCACAACTCTGGTTTTATTAAATTTAGAGAAGGAACTTTCTACTCATACTTTTTGTTTGCTTTTTAAAATATTGCTGGTGAAAAATTGTTTAAAAAGCATTGTAATACAAAGTAGAGTATAACTTGAAATAAACTATTTGAGATTTATAGACTAAAATGCACTACAAAATTTGTCAAATTTATATTCATGTTGTTCATATTATGAGTTTTTAAAATACTGCATTTACTACTTTAAGTTTTTTGATAATAGAGAGTTTTTGATGTTGCAGGATTTGGACTTATATATTTTAAATTATAGTTTTAATAGATACCATAAGGTATCCTTTAATTCCTTATCTCTCAAAGCAGCTGCATCTTTCTGAGCTCTTGGAATTGAATTGGCATTTGAATCAGAATATAGGCCTTTAGTTTCTCAGTTATGTCCATTATTCTTTGCTCTGCTAGGAACCAAAGTTTAAAATGTTAAGAAAAGAAACGAGATATGAGTCTAATGAAATTTGTTTAAAGCAAGAAAAAAAACCTGAAAACAATGTATTGCTTATTCATATTGTTATCTGTCAGAAACCAAAGGAAATTCTTAGCTTGTATTGCTTAATTTTAAACTATAGATCTTCAAAAGACTGATTCAAATTTGCAATGAACTTGGCATACCTAAATGAAATACCTATAAAAATTGGGGGAAAATTGTGGATGAAATACCTGGGTACTATAGCAGCAGGATGTAATTAGAAAAAGCACAAACCCTTAAAAGGGCATTTGGCTAATGATAGTCTAGTTAATTTGGAAACCTGTAAGTCTAATGATTAATAAAAAAAATTTAACATAAATTTGTACATTTATCCTAGGTGAGACTTGAGAATCTGGTGGCAAGGGTGAAAAGGCCATAAGATTAGCAATCACCACTTCTCATGAAAAAAGATAATCATTAACAAAACAAGCAAGTTATGTCAACATAATTGATGTGAACTTTACATGAAAACAAAGTTGTTTTGGAATCTAGCATTATAGACACCTAGCTTTTCTTCTCGTTAAAGATTTGAACGCTTGATCATTTGCTGTTGTTAATAGTTTTTTATATATTTTTCTTTTAATCTATGCTTTTATCAAACAGAGCAATCAATGATATTCATTCCTTCTCCACCTTTCTCCTTCTTCTTTATGTAAGATAATATAAACAAACAAGAATCTTAGAAAAATAGGACTGTAGAAGTTAAATTGGAATTAACTTGAGAGAGAATTTTGTCCAACATCCTCATTTTGTGTAAGAGAAAAAAAAAAAAACAAACAAGGAGTAGTGATTTGAACATACCACAGCTATTTATTTCCCCAGAATCATATCTGCAGCTCCAATTACTATCATGGGAGACTGAATTTTAATTATGAGCCGAATGACAGTGATCAAGAAGGCCTTAGTGTTTCTCTCAGTTGGATCGAACTTTAAACAGGCTTCTTTCTGCCTCTAAGCCCCTGATCCCTGTTTTTTTTTTGTAAAGAGCATTTACTTTAGAAATGTTGTCATTGTAAATTTGTTCCTCTGTTCCTTTGAGGTGTAAATCATTTTAAAGCTTCTTGCTAGTTTTACAACCCAAGAATGTCTTTCTCAAAGACCTGGGAGGCATTCCTTTGAAATGTAATGTTAAGGAAGATAGTGCCCCTATCTTCCAGATTCTATGGAAAAATAAAGGCCTAACTTCTGCAGGCAACCACCTCCAAAACTACCTCTGCCAAAAAGGGAACGTTTACTCTTCTTTTGGGTAAAGGCCGTAAGCAAACACCACAACTGGTCTATAACTCACCCTCCCACCTTAGCTTTTAAAAACTCCTAGCCCTTTGTTTTTCTTTCTTTGGTTACTGACACATAGTAATTGTATATATTTATGGAGTTCATGTAATATTTTGATACATGCATACAATGTGTGATAATCAAATCAGAATTTTTAGGGTATCTATCACCTCAAAAATGCATCTTTCTGTGTGTTGGGAACATTTCAAATCTTTTCTTCCATTTTGAAATACACAATAAATTGCTGTTAACTATAGTAACACTGCTGTGCTATTCAACACTAGAACTTATTTCTTCTATGGGAAGGGAGGGGTTAAGAGAGGTTGGTTAATGGTCTCAGCCCTTTGTTTAAGCAGAGTTTAATTCAGACTGAGTTCTGCCTCTAACTACTGTTTCAATAATAATTCAATGACCTTGAATAAGGTCATCTTGCCTAATTAAGTTTGTCCGGTGTAATTTATTCTTCAATAGCAGCTACATGCATTTGGCCAAATAACATCAGAGCATAGCATGCCTAGAAAAGTAATATAACCGATGAAATATTAATGTAAATGTGTAGGTTTGGGGGGATAATGTGAAAGACACTGATAAATTTGGGGGATTTTTTAGATACAAGAGAAGGTGAACAAATATTAAGAATGTCTCAGTATGTCTCAGGGAAATGGAGTATCATTAAGAATACACTTAAAGTCAATATGTTTGCCAACTTTGCTTTGGACTCTAGCATTATGGATGTTTAAGTTTTCCTCTTTTGAAATACTTATAACTATTTTGAAATGTCTACATTTATGATATAATTCACATATTTTAACTAAGAAGGTCTGATTATTACATTTACCATAATATTTGCCTTTTCCTGTTGAAAAGATTTCATATTGGGGAAATGCATAGTTAATCAGTTGTGGCAAAAGGTATATAGTTGTAATACAGTCATAATATCTAATCACAAGGAATTTCCTGAACCAGGCACCGTCCTTAGTTGACACAAGTATAAATTTCAGTTAGACACTTAGATTTCTCAAAAATGAGTAATATGATTGAAATGCAGTTATATTACACACAGACACACACACACACACACACACTTAGCCTTCATGACTCATCTAGAAAAAATTCCAATATATAAAGATGATAAAGATAAAAGATGTCATAAGTTAAGCCAGGATTCTGCCATTTTGTGTAGTGATGAGGAGAAAACATCAATAATAGAACACGAGTTAATGAGTAACTCATGTTAATACCATATTTCACTTCAGTTTGTTTGCAATTTAGAATTATTCTAATTACAAGTCACTCACTGGTCCCTCCTCCCCAATACCAAGAAGGGCGGCTAAATCTCGGATAAATTATAGCAAACAATGTACTTGCCTTTCATTGTATTTACCTTTCCCCCAACTTGTTCTTAAACCTCTCCTTACCTCTGGGGAAGATACAAAAAAGAACGCAGTAGTTGTATATTTCAAAAATTTCTCATTTTTAGTCATTACTTACTTGGGGAAATTTGCCTCATGAGATATTTGTTTACCAGATTCAGATAGACCTTCTTTAAATTGAAGATGTTAGTCTTTACTAATGTAGTGGCCATATTCTATGTTTTGACAGCCTAACTTTTAACAAGTACTATTATAGTTGTGAATTGTGTCACCAAATTAATTATAATTCCGTATGATTAACATGGAAATACTGCGAATCTAGGTATCTTTAAACAAAGAGGTATTCAGGCTTCCACTACCTACATATGCTGCATTTCTTTCTGCTTTATTTTAATTCCCTCACATCCAAAATTTGGATAGGTGCATAAGGGCTTGGTGACAGCCATGAAAAGTACTTGGTTTCTTATAGATGTAGCATCATTACCACAGATAATAATGTTTACTTGAAAATTATTAATATATGTTTATTTCTGTTATATATCAACAATGTTCAATTCTTTTCTAGCAAAACCACATATAAATAATCATAAAGTGATCATACTTTTTTTTGAGACAAATAATAGAAACTGTCAGGTATATCCATGGAAAGCATTCTAGGGATGTTTAGAGATTCTTCTGCTTCTTAACTCATACTGGAATAAAAACTAATAGGAAACAAGTTTATTCATGAAAAGCTGGAGGTACACGGATAGGTAGTAAAATATGGAAGAATGCTACATTTTATTCACATGATTTTCTGATATTTTAATACATGTAAGTAATTAAAACTAAATGAGCATTAACTGAGCACCTTGATGCCCAATCAATGCATTTCTGGGAAGAACTCAGTTAGTTTATAAAAGGTTAAAAGAGCATAAAGAAAATAGTTCTGTTGTGTTTCAAGTAAGGCTGTGATATCAACATTTTTATATTCATAGTTACAATATTATCTTGGTGGCTATTCAGGTGTGTTAAAGTTTTCAAAGAAGCATTTATTGTAGTTGTAAAACTTTCCATTATAATATTGCTTTAAAAAAACTATTTTAAACAAGAAAGATGAAATTTTAAAGTAAAATAATTTTTACCAAATACTTTGTTTCATAAAACATTTATATTTAAGCCCATTTTTTATTGTATATATTTAAGATGTACAACATGATGTTTTGATACACATATACATATTGTAATCAAATTAACATTTCTATCACCTTCAACAGTTACTTTTCTGGGATAAGATCCTCTGAAATCTGCTCTCTTAGCAAGTTTTCAGTATACAATACAACATTGTATTGTATATAGGAATTGAATATTGGAATACCTATATTGAATATAGGAATACCTATATTCCTCGTGCTGTACATTAGAGCTCCAGATTTATTCATCCTACATAACTGCAAGTTTGTATCCTTTTCTGCTTTTTATCTATTTCCTCCCAGTCTCCACTCCTGGTAAGACACTGATAATTTCAAATAAATAATCTCATAAGAAAATTATGAACTTTTGTTCTCTGATTAATTGAAATTTTCTTTTGAAATCTAGCATTAGTTTTAAGCCCAAAATAGGGCAAAGTAAGTTTCTATACTATATTGCTGAAAACATAGCATGCTAGCCAATGTTATTATCTCATTTTAGATATGCATATATTTTTGAAAATCTGCCTGAAATAGCCATGAATTTTGTGTTTTACCTATACGTATATTAGGGGGAGATACATAAAACGTAAACTTACATTACGTCTGTCTTTCCCTGCATAATAAACTGTTTCAAATTGAGGTAGATATCATACAAATGAAGTCCTTTTGTGATAAATAGGGAAGAGTTTTGGCAAAACTATGCCCGAATCATGTTGTCTAGGCATGTGCACTGATTGCCTCAAACTAATCTTCACTCTATTAGGTGTGAAGAAATTAACTGGGACTTAAATCTTCTTAAGAAGTACTGACTTTTGGCATTACACAATTCATTAGGAGTCTGTGTTTGTCCTTTGTTTTGTAATCTTAAGGTGGTTGTTGCATTGATCTCCCTGTCACATGTAAATGATATGGAGGGTAGACTGGGGTGCCAAGACGTTACCCCGACTTATGCACTCACTTTGTGTGCAAATGGAGCTCTCTAAGATGCTCTAGCCACCGATTCCAGTGTTCCACACAGGATAGTAGGATGGTACCTAAATGTGCTATTAAAGCACAATACGTGAGCATTGTTAGCTGCTTGTAATGTCAAACCTCTGAGCTGGAGAATCTATAGGCAGAGCTGTGACCCCCCCAAGAGGAAAAATGTGGTAACCTAAGTACTTCATGTTCTCTGAGACTAGATACTAGATCCAGGCTGGCAGGCCAGGCTGGAGATCTAAGAGTCTGGATACACAGGGCCTGACTGACGCTCTATCTGCAGCACACTTCCCTTCCAAACTCTGGCAAATGAACTTTCCTATTGTTCTTTCCAATGTGTTTGGTTCTCTCCTATAGGAAACACTTTGGATGAGAAATCTTAGAGAGGTAATATGAGAGTATAATACATTTGAATATGTTGAAAAATATGTTTTTACATTTATATCAAGATTTATGAAAGGTGGTAATTCTGACCTGTGGCACTCTCTGGGTTTGCCTAAGGAGCCCCTTTAACATGCACTAGTCTCCAATTACAATCCTCCCCAAAGAAGTTAATGGGAAGAGTACTAAATTTACCAATGAGGAACGAGACAATTTGTTTTCTGTGAATTATGTGTAGATTCCTAGACGTCAGCCTTAATCCAGCAGTAAGATACCTTGAGATGCCAAGAGAATGGTTTGGTTTAGATTCTCAATGGGGTCCTCTTTAGGCCTTCTTGTGACATAATGCTTATACTCCAGTAGGACTTTGATTATCTGAGTCAGCTGTATATATTATAAAAGCAAAAGCTACTTACATAAAAGTAATAAAGTAATTTAATTTAATCAGTTAATGAAAATATTTTTAAGTAACTGTGCCAGGTGGTAGCTTAACATTTTAACTTTCTAATTTAATTTACATAATTTAAAAAGAATATGAAAATTCCACATGACTTGACTTTCACTCCTATAAATTAGGCCCAGTCAATATATTCAGTGTTTAATGCCATTTAAAAACTGTGTAGCTTTATTTTCATTAATTTACCATGTATATGGAAAACAATTCCTAAATTGCTTTTATTTGAAAGCTTGCCATTTTTAAAAAAGCATTCAGGATTATATAAAGGTTGCAAGAATTGTTCATCGAAGTTCTCTATGCCTTTACGTATATTTGCCAATTTTCATCATTTTGCCACCTTTACTATATCTTTTCTTTTTCTCTTTCTCTCTCCGTTCCTCCTATCTCCTTCTCTCTATCTCTCTGACATTTCTGACATTTGGCTGAACCATTTGAGAGCAAGTTACAGACATGGTCAATTATCCCTTAATAATTCAACCTGTAAGAACAAGGACATTCGATCACATGTCCACAGTACAATTAACATGTTTAGGAAATTTAAGATTGATATATAATAATTATACCTAATACACTATCTATACTCCAATTCTTTCAATTGTCCCAGATATATATATATATAGATAGATAGATTATATTTTTAATTGATCCAGAATAATGCTTTTATTTATTTGTGGGTCTCTTTAGCCACCTTTAGACATAAACAGTTCCTCACCTTTTCTTTGTATCTCATAACACAGGCACTTTAAGGAGAATATATGGATTTTTCTTTGTTTTCACATGATTAGATTCAGATTACGCATTTTTGGCAAAAATGTAACATATATAATATTGCAATTTTTTTCAGTACAACACATTGTGGGTGGCATAATGTCCATGAGTCCTAGTTGTTGTGTGTTAATTTGACATATTTAATTTAGGTGGCATCTTTTATATCAGTACATTAAAAAAGCAGCCTGTTGAGATTCTCTGAGACTATGTAAGTATTCCATTCTCCATCACATTTTAACTGATGGTTTTGGCGTTCATGGACTATTCTTGCCTGAAATATAAATAAAAAATTGGTGCCAGGAGTTTTTTTTAAATCTATTTTTTTTACACCTACATTATTTATATATTAATATACTTACTTATAATCACTATGGGTTCATAGTCAGTGGATTATAATCCGTTCTTTTTACAATACATTTCATCCTGAAATTGTCCCATAATTGGCTAGTGCGAACATTTTCACATTGACTTGAGTCCCTCCCCCTTTAATAGTATTTTCTTACTTTCTGGCAAATGAAGTGTTACGAGTTTACTTTGTACTTTCTCTGCCTTGTCCTTTAAATCAACTGTTTCTTCAAAAATTACTTGTTCCCTTAAGTGAATAATAGTTTTGAGGAGCCAGATATAATTGCTTGATGCCTTAATGCTTATTGGGTTGATATTGCACTTGGATCCTTTTAACAAAGAGAATTATAGTTTAGTAGGTTGGTAGGAGGGTGGGTAGATAGATATATTGATAGACAGATTTTTTAAAATGTTTATATTGTTATCTTCAATACTCAACTAACAACACAGATTTCATCCTTGCCTTACTAGGCCCCCCATTCCATATTTGTTTTTTCATAGCATGAATACTTGCTTCTCATAATGTCATACATTTGTATTTGACATATATTTATTTATTTGCTTAATTTTACAATATGTACAGCCTTACTGTACAGAAAAGTATTAACACAGTGGGTTTAAATTGCTACCCTTGAAAAGTTCTGCTTGTAAGGTGAGCCCTTGGCTGGAATCTGGGAACTTGGATTTCAGGAATGTTCCTACACTCCCTAACTGGTAAGAATTGCTCACTGTGTCTAAACTGTTTGGGTAAGCAATATGGTATATCCTGAACACCTACTTTCCTTCTAACAGTCTGGAATTTTTGTACATACCAGCTAGAGGCCCCCTATTTGACTCGGCCCAATAAAAACTGTGGATGATGATTCTGTAACCAACTTCCCAGTTGAAAACATTTCACATGTTCTTACTGGGGAAATTAAGCACATTCTGTGTGATTCCACTGGCAGAGGACCCTTGGGAAACTGTCTGCTTTCCCCAGATTTGCTCCATGCAACTTCTCTATTAGTTAATTTTGTCCTGTATCCTTTTGCTGTGAGTAAAACTTGTGCTAAATTCTGTGAATCCCCCTAGGGAATCATCAAACCAATAGTCTTGGGTACCTCTGACATGCCTGCAAACAGAACACCTCTAAGGAGAGTTTTAAAAAGTGCATCTTTTTCTTTCCTTTCATTAGACTGAAAGTAGTCAGAAATACACAGTCAGAAATTACCTTTTTGTTTTTACTTTTTGTTTTGACATAATTGTAAATTTACGAGAATGGCAAAAAAAAAAAAAAAAAAAGAGAGCTCTATGTACCTTGTACCAAGTTTCCTACAGTGGTAGGCATTTTGTTTACATAACTATAACAAAATATCAAAGAAGGGATTTGGCATTGGTATAGTGTGTGCGTGTAGTTCTGTGTGAGTATAAATTCAGGTAACCACCATGACAATCAACCTATAGAACTATTTTTCAACACAAAGTTCCCCTTCAGGCTGCCCACTTGCAGTCACATGTAACTCCCCTCTTACCACCACCCCCATCATCACTAGAAACACTGATCTGTTTCCATATTTATTATTTTGTCCTTATGAGAATGCTATATAAATGGAGTCATACAGAGTGTGACATTTTTGGGATTGGTTTTTATTATACAGTAATTCAGGTGAGATTAAACATGATACTGCCTGTATCGGTAGCCTGTTCCTTTTTACAAATTTAATTGCCTTAGGCAGTATGGCCATTTTGATGATACTGATTCTTCCCATCCATGAGCATGGAATGTTTTTCCACTTGATTGTGTCATCTCTGATTTCTCTGAGTAGTGGTTTGTGGTTCTCGTTGTAGAGATCTTTCACCTCCCTGGCTAGCCCTATTCCTAGGTATTTTATGCTTTGTGTGGCAGTTGTGAATGTGATTGCATTCCTGATTTGGCTGTCAGCTTGGCTGTTTTTGGTGTACAGAAATGCTAGTAATTTTCGTACATTGATTTTGTATCCTGAGACTTCACTGAAGTTGTTTATCAGATTAAGGAGATGTTTAAGCTGTGACTATAATGTTTTCTAGATTTGAAATTATGTCATATGCAAACAGGGATAGTTTGACTTAGTCACTTCCTATTTGAATACCTTTGTTTCTTTCTCTTGCCTAATTGCCCTGGCCAGGACTTTAAATCCTACCTTGAATGGGAGTGGTAAGAAGGGCATCCTTGTCTTGTGCTGGTTTCCAAGGGGAATACGTCCAGCCTCTGCCAATTCAGTATGATGTTGTCTGTGGGTCTGTCATAGATAGCTCTTATTATTTTGCGGAATCTTCCTTCAATACCTTGTTTATTGAGAGTTTCTAACATGAAAGGGTGTTGAATTTTATCAAAAGCCTTTTCTGCATCTATTGAGATAATCATGTGGTGGTGGTCTTTAGTTCTGTTTATGTGATGAATCATAATAATTGATTTGCGTAGGTTGAATTGAACTTGCATCCCAGAGATAAAGCCTATTTGATTATGATGGATAAGCTTTTTGATGTGGTGCTAGATTTGGTTTGCAGTATTTTGTTGAGGATTTTTGCATTGAGGTTCATCAAAGCTATTGACTTGAAGTTTTCTAATTTTTGTCATGTCTCTACCAGGTTTTGGTATCAGGATGATGCTGGTATTACAGAATGAGTTAGGGAGGAGTCTCTCCTCTTAGATTTTAAAAAATAGCTTCAGTGAGAATGGTACCAGATCTTCCTTGTACATCTGATAGCATTTGGCTTTGAATCCATCTGGTCCTGGGCTCTTTTTGGTTGGTAGGCTATTTATTACTGATTCCATTTTAGAGCTCATTATTGGTCTGTTCCAGGATTCAGTTTCTTCTTGGTTCAGTCTTGGGAGGGCATATGTGTCCAGGAATTTACTCATTTCTTCGAGATTTTCTATTTTGTTTGCATAGAGGTGTTCATAATATTCTCTGATGGTTATTTGTATTTCTGTGGGGTCAGCGGCAATGTCTCCTTTATTGTTTCTAATTCTGTTTATTTGGATCTTCTCTCTTTTCTTCTTTATTCACCTAGCTAGCAGTCTATTTTATTATTATTTTTTTCTTTTTCAAAAAACAAGTCCTGAATTCATTGATCTTTTGAATGGTTTCTCATGTCTCTATCTTCTTTAGTTCAGCTCTGATATTGGTTATTTCTTGTCTTCTGCCAGCTTTGGGGTTGGTGTGCTCTTGGTTCTCCAGTTCTTTTAGTTGTAATGTTAGGTTGTTAAATTGAGCTATTTCTAAATTTTTGACCCAACAATCCCGTTATCTAAATTATCAAATTTGTCCATAATCCCAGGTGGCATTCTTAGTTCTTAAGTCTGCTCTGTCTGCAACTGATAGAGCTACTCCCACTTTATTTTGATTAGAGATAGTATGATATATCTTTCTCCATCCTTTACTTGTCCTCTATAGGGTTCCTTAGATTTAAAGTGAGTTTCTTGTAGAAAGTATATAATTGGATCTTATTTTTTGATGCACTCTAAAAATCTCTGTCTTTTAATTCACATATATTAATTATTGATACAGTTGGATTAATATCTACTATATTTGTTACTGGTTTCTATTTGTTGCCTTTATTCTTTGTTTCTATTTTGTTTTTCACACTTTTTTTGTTTTTTTTGTGGTTTTAATTGAACACTTTATATAATTCCTTTTTTCTTCTTTCTTATCGTCTTTTCACATCCATTATATTTCTGAAGTCCACTTTAGAAATAACACTGTACTGCTTCACAGTTAGCATAAGTATCTTACATTCACAAAATATTCCTAATTCTTCTCATTTGTTATATTGTTGCTGTCTTTCATTTTACTTGTACAAAAGCATACATAAGCTGTCAACACTTTAAATATTTTACTACAATAATTGTTTGCATAGTTTCTGAGAAGTTGGATGTAGTTCTTACCTTTGCTCCTCTATAGGTATTTTTTCTCCCTGGCTTTGTTCAATTTTTTTTAATCTTTGATTTTCTGAAGCTTGAATATGTTGTACCTAGGTGTAGGTTTTTTAGTATTTATGCTGCTCGTTATTCTCTGAGCTTTCTGGATCTGTGATTTGGTGTCTGACATTATTTTGGGAAAACTTTTAGTCATTATAGCTTTAAACATTTCTTCTGTTCCTGTCTTTCTTCTACATCTGGTATTCTCAATATGTGTATGTTACACTGCTTGTAACTATGGAACTAGTTGTTCCAGAGTTCTTGAGTATTCTGTTCTCAGGGGTTTTTTGTTTTTTGTTTGTTTGTTTTTAGTTTTTTTTTTTTTCTCTTTGCTTTTCAATTTTGGAAGTTTCTATTATTATATTCTCAAAGTCAGAGACTTTTTCCTCATCTCCTCCAATCTACTAATGAGCCTACCAAAAGTATTCTTCATTTCTTTTACAGTGTTTCTATCTCCAGCATTTCTATTTGATACTTTCTTAGAATTTTTCCATCTACTTACATTTATCTACCTCTTCTTACATGTTGTCTACTTTTTTCGTCAAAACCCTCAGCATATTAACTGTAAGGTTTGTTTAAATTAAATTTAATTTAATTTAATTTAAGTTTCTGCTCTGATAATTCTAATATTTCTGCCAAATCTGACACTGTTCTAATGCTTACTTAGCTTTCTCAAACTGTGTGGGGCTTGTTTTTGTTTTTGTTTTGCCTTTCAGTATGCCTTCTAGTTTTTGTTGGAAGATAAATATGATGTACTTGGTAATTTTTTTAGAAAGGCGGTAAATTGGTCTTTAGTAATGCAGTTGTAATGTGGGGACAGGAGGAGGAAAGCAATCTGTAGTCTTATTATTAGGTCTTAGTCTTTTGGTGAGTTTGTGCTCCTGGCCTATGGACTTCATCAGTGCTTCTTTATTCCTCCCATCCCACTTAGGTGGGACAAGATAAGTAAAAGGGCTGGATTTTGGGTGTTTCTCTTCCTCCACTTAGTAGGCTATAGGTAACTAAAGGAGGGTGTTTTACTTGCCCTGGGTGGGTTAGACTCTGGTAAAGCTCTAGCAGGTTAAGGTTCTGATAAAAACAGTTTCTCCTGAGGGAAGGCCTTCTTAAGAAGAACAGAGTGCTCTAGTATATTTCAAAGGGGCTACTTCTCCTCTCTTCTGCTCAAAGCAGGAGGGGATTTTTCTCTGATATTCACTGTGATGAGCTGGTATAACTCCTAGAAATAAACACAAAAAAGCCTTAGGGTTCCCTATAACTGAGTCCCCCTGGAGATTTTAACTCTCAAACTTGTCCATGCTGAGCCTCCAGCAGTTGTCCAATTACCATTTAGATTTCCTTACTATGATAACTGGTTCCTGTGGAGACACCTGCTCTGATAAGTGGTGTTTTTTTGTGTGTTTCTGTCTATCTACCTGTTCCTCCAATTTTGGGCACAGTGGTTTGCCCCATGATCTCACTTCTCCGAAATACCTAAAAAGCTTTATTGACTTTAAAAAAATTATTTAGCTTTTCATTTGTTGTCAGGATCATGTGGTGACTTCTAAGCTCCTTGAAGGATTGACCAAAATTAGAAGAATTTGCCCATTGTTTTTAAGTTGCTGAATAAGTTTTTATGGCAGGGATGTACCACAGTTGCCTTAGCCATTTGCCTTTTAAAGGAGTTTTGGTTGTTTTCAGTTTCAGGTTATTAAAAATGAAGCTGCTATGAACATTCTTGTACAGGTTTTGTTTAGGTGTTTGTTTTGAATAAAAGCCATGTGATGGCTAGGTATATAGCATGTACATGTTTTTATTAAATTTTAAAGAAAATGTCAAACTATTTTGAGAATGAGTATATCATTTTACACTTCCACCAGCAATGTATACAACATCTAGCTTGTCATCCTCATCAGAATTTAATGTTGTCACATTTTTAAAATATGTTTTATCTGCTCTAGTAGGTGTGTAGTAATATGTCATTGTAGTCTTAATTTCCATTTCCCTACTGGCTACTGGTGTTGAACATCTTTTCATATGGTCATTTACCATTCACATATCCTTTTTGTGAAACACATGTTTATATCTTTTGGCCATTTTGTATTTGGATCTCTTTAAAGCAACAGCAGTTTAAAAAGACAAAAAGGATCACTATATGATGATAAAAGGCCTTTTCCAACAGAAAAATATCACAATCCTAAATATATATACACCTAACACTGGACCTCTCAAATTTATATTACAATTACTAATGGACCTAAGAAATCAGACAGACAGCAACATAATAATAGTTGGAGACTTCAATACTCTGCTGACAGCACTAGACAGGTCATCAAGACAGAAAGCCACCAAATAAACTACGTATTTAAACTATACCCTGGAACAAATGGACTTAACAGGTATTTACAGAACATTCCACCCAACAATCACAGAATATACATTCTATTCAACAGCGCATGGAACTTTCTCCAAGATAGACCTCATGATGGGCCACAAAATGAGCCTCAGTAAATTCAAGAAAATTGAAATTACATCAAGCACTCTCAGACTACAGTGGAATGAAACTGATAGTCAACTACAAAAGGAACCTTCAAAGCCATGCAAATACATGGAAATTAAATAAATGAAATCAAGATGGAAATTTAAAAATTATTCAAACTGAATGACTACAGTGACACAACCTATCAAAACCTCTGGGATACAGCAAAGGCAGTGCTAAGAGGAAAGTTCATAGCCATAAACACCTACATTGAAAAGTCTAAAAGAGGACAAACAGACAATCTAAGGTCACACCTAAAGAAGCTAGAGAAACAAGTACCAACCAAACCCAAACCCAGCGGAAGAAAGGAACTAAACAAGATCAGAGTAGAACTAAATGACACTGAAACTGCAACAAAAAAACACAAAAGATAAATGAAACAAAAGGCTGCTGCTTCTTTGAGAAGATAAATAAAATTGATAGACCACTAGTAAGATTAACCAAGAAGAGAGAAAATCCAAATAAGCTCAATTAGAAACGAGACGGAAGATATTACAACTGACATCACAGAAATACAAAAGAAACAAGGCTACTATGAACACCTTTATGCACATAAAATAGAAAACCTAGAGGAGATGGATAAATTCCTGGAAAGGTACATTTTTCCTAGCTTAAATCAGGAAGAACTAGATACTCTGAACAGACCATTAACAAGCAGCGAGTTTGAAATGGAAATAAAAAAACTACCAACAACAAAAAAAGTCCAGGACCAGACGGATTCACAGCAAAATTCACCAGACATTCAAATAATTTGTACCAATCCTACTGACACTATTCCACAAGATAGACAAAGAGGAACCCTCCCCAAATCATTCTGTGAAGCCAGTATCACCTTAATATCAAAACCAAGAAAGGACATAACCAAAAAGAAAACTACAGACCAATGTCCCTGATGAATATAGATGCTGAAATTCTTAACAAAATGCTAGCTAACGAAATCCAACAACATATCAAAAAGATAAGCTACCAGGATCAAGTGGGTTTCAAACCAGGGATGCAGGGATGATTTAACATATGTAAGTCAATAATTGTGATACACCACATGAAAATTACATGATCATCTCAATAGATGCAGAAAAAGCATTTGACAAAATCCAGCATCCCTTTGTGATTAAAACCCTCAGCAAAATCGGCATACTATTCAGTTTTGAGAGTACATTATAATGTCTACATACAAGTCTTTTGTCAGATGTGGCTCGAAAATATATCTTCTAGGTCTACACCTTATCTTTATATCATCTTAACAAAATTTTACATAAAGTTAAAATTTTTGGTTTTTATGAAGTCCCATTTATCAATTTTTTTCAAGGATTAAGCTTTTGATTTAATGTCTAAAAACTCTTTATGAAGCCCTATATCCCAAGGATTTTTCTGTTTTTTTCTAAAAGATTTACAGTAGTTTTACGTTTAAATCTCTTATTAATTTGTTATTAATTTTTGTATAAAGTATTGGGTTTATGTTGATGCATTTTCTTGGCTATGTGTATCCAGTTGCTTCAGGACTATGTTGAAAAGGCAACCTTCCTTCATTGAACTGCACTAGTACCTTTGTTAAAAATCAGTTGGCTGGAGGTGTAGTTATCTTGGTCTTTTACTTGGCTATCTGTTCTGTTTCATCAATCACTATGTCAATTCCTTTGCCATTAACCCTTAGTCTTGAATACAATAGCTATATAATTAAATAAAATTGGGGAGTGTAATTCCTCCCATTGTGTTCTTTTCCATACTGTTTTAGCTATTCTATTTCCTTTCCTTTTTCATATAAGTTTAGGGCAAGATTGTCTGTATGTAAAATAAAAAGCTGAGATTTTTATAGGAATTGCTGTGAAACCTTACACCAATTAAGAATGTTTATAATCTTATTCTCAAAAAATGTGTTAATTTATTCATTTAAAATATTTAATAAATGACTGTATTCTTCAAGTAAAATTCTAAGCCCAGGGAATGCAGAAAAAGAGATAATCACAAGGCATGATGTTTGTTATTAATTTTATATTTAATTAAGCTTCTAAAATAATTATTCTACCTGGGACCTCAATGCACACATGTAAGCAGTTTTTTAATGATGAGTGATTGAGATAAAGAATGTGACACCTTACATACAAAACTGGTAGAGAATCATGCTAGCTAGCATCCTTCTAATTTGCACATCCTGGGTGCACCTGACCCTTACAGAAGCAAAGGTAAAATAAAAATGGAAGAATATTTGATGGAGGGAGAAAATATGTAGGAAAGAAATATAAATAATTGCTTCAAAATGCATATGTTTTAATCTGGGAATGAATAAAATGCACAAAATAAATTTGAGTATTAATAAATAATAAAATGTAAGTAATGCTTGTGTTATGGGAGAAATTAACAGAGTGATGTGATAGTTAATAACAAGCAGACAGGAATACTTTAGGTAAACTGTCAGAAACCTGAAAGTTGAAAAGGAAGAAGTAGAATGTGATAGAGAACAGACCTTGTTATCTGAGCATTTAAAAATCCAGTGTTCCAGGAACATAATTTGAAAAGAAAAGAGGTAAATTGGGTGAAATTTGGGAGGTAAGAAAGAGCCAGATGAAATTCTCAGATTAATTGTATATATTAGTAGTGATAATGGACATTATTTCAAGTCATTGAATGTAGTAGATATTATCCTGCTGCATCTTTAAATATGTTGATTGCTTTGGGGATGAGTTGTATATTTCTTATAAATGTTAATATTAAAAGAAACTACCTTTTCTTATTTTGCAGAGACATAATAATTCACTCTAAAAATGGATCTTAAGTTTTTTCTCACCTAATTTGAATCTGCATTGGAGATTTATATTTATTTCTCTTTTTAATCTACTAATATATAAACTTTCACGTAGTTGCAAATACACACATTTATAAATGTATCCTTCTCTCCATATATAGAGAGACAGAGAAATATTCTTAGACTTCCCTGAAATGTAATACTCTTTACTGGGCTATATTTTTCTAAATTCACATTCCTAGATAGCTCTATTTTGACCTTTCTATGGAGTGATGTCTTTATATTCTTCCTCTGCTACTTTTATGTTTCTTAAATGTCACAATATCAATTGTTTTTAAGATCTTATTCTCTCTTATATTAATATTTCTTGATATTTCAAAGGCTTTCATTGTTATAAAATCTTCCTGTATTACAAAACTATCAATGTTGGATTTTTATTTTTCCTTACTGGATTATGTTGGAAGTAAATCTCTTAGTTTAAGGCATTTCTTTATTCTCCTTTGTGCTATATATATATATATATATATATATATATGGCTCTGTATAAATGATAAATAATAACTCTCAAGCCAAACTACTCAACTTCCTTAATGATTATTTGGCCCTCCCTCCAGAGGATACATAATATCTTTCCTTGATAGCGGTGGGAATAAAAAGTAAAAGAAAATTAACCTTAATACTATTTTAAGATTGTATTGATGAGTATCTAGAGATAATAGGTTTACTAAAAAAGAATTTCTAGAAAAACCTGACTAAGGCTTTAAAAGCAAGTATTTCACAAATATATTTTAATTATTGTACTGTGCAATACATGTATATTGTACCATTTTTCTAAAATCAGAGTGAGTATGTCATTTGCAACTTCCTTTTAAAGGTGAAAGACCAAGTTTAACAAGATAGGTGATATCATTTTGTCTTTTGCTATCTTTTGAGTAATTTGAACCTTAATAGACTTCTGACACACCACCATAGCCTAATAAATGGTGTAAGATGTAAAGCGTAAGAGAGTAGAAGATGTCACATGAAACTTGAATTCGAATCCTTTAGCATTCTCAAAAGAAAAGTTTTACAGAAGATAACACAGGATCATGCTCAAAGTAATTTGTAACAATTAACAGAAATCTGTGTTTTTTTTTAATATGGTGAGAACCTCACCTAATCTCTCACATGTTCTATGAAAAGTCCAACTTCCAGCAATAATATTAATATCTAAAAGACAAGTAAATACACACACATTATACCAATGGAAAATTTCTAGTTTAATATTGTACTATATTTAAGACGTAATCTGTGAGGAAAAATTGAATGACGGGTACATCTCCGTACTATTTTTGAAATTCTCTGTGTTTTATAATTACTTCAAAATCAAACTTAGAAGAGAAAAATATATTCTACTTTTCATTAAGTATACTGAGATTATTATTCAAGAACATCAATTCCTGCATATCTTTCTTTATGACACTTGTTATCTAACTTATCTATAAAACTATTACAATTTCTACTCTAAGTTTTTTGTTAAAAAAACTAAATCTTGGGGAACTTTAAAGTATATTATTTACTCATGTATAACAAAGATATAGGTAATTATCTTTCTTATGAAAAAAACTAAAACCTTAATTGTCTTAAAAGCATTTAAATGTCTCTCTCATAATAATCTTACTAATGGACTATTACACAATTTAATATGGATCCCATAAACTACAAAATTCATAAGGCACCTCTATCAGTCTTCTCTGTCTTTGTTCATTATGGTTCTAATAGAAAGATACTATTGAATAGATTTATTAAGTGCTAACATATTGCATCTTTATATTTTGCCATTATTAATAATTTAATTAGAATCTTTCCAAAAACTTAAATTTTGTGTAAACTTCAGATAACCTCCAATATATAACTATATAACACACATGCATATATGTGCGCACACACACACACACACACATATTCAATTTATTCCTCCAACAACTTCAGACTAATTCACAATGGAAGAGATCTCTATATGTAACACTATATCCAAACAGACACATTCCTTCATTTAATTCCTAGTTTCCAAATGTGATTAGTGATGACAATCAGTGATATCATATGAATCTCTTTAAAGAAGACATAGGACTTTGTAAATGCCAAACATGCTTTATTAGATAATAATTTTGAGTGAAGCATGATAAGTATAGTGTACATTCAATTACAAAAAATGCATATTTTTAAATAAAATAAACAATTCATATAATTTAAACTTTACTATCTTCCTAGGTATAATAGTAACCAAAAAGTTGTTATGTGATATTTATGGGAAATAAAGATATAGAATGAAGCATTTCTATGAACTTTAATTCTTTTGGGACTGGATTGGTAATAATAATAAAAAAAAAATAGCCAACATTTTAAACATTTTTTAAATGTCAAGAACACTAGCAAATATTTAATTTGCATGAACTCATGTTGTTCTTACCTTATTCCCCTAAAGCAGATATCATTGAAGTTACTTTTTACAAATGGAAATATTATTGACATGGGAGAGGAACTATCCTATTTTTTGTTTATGTTTAGCTACAATAAATAATTGATACCAAATATTGCATGTCAATATTTGTGATCAAATATTGCACATCGATATACTGCTTTGTTACAAAATAAAAATTTTTATTCATGCAAAAAATAGGATATTGAACACTAAGTACAGAATTCAAGATCTTAGAAATGGCAAAATGTTGTCTATCAATCAGCTACATGTATATGTAGAGAGACCCAATCTTATATACTTTTCCTAAATATTATAGATGAGTGATTTTAAGTAAATATGTCAATCCTGAATTATTATTTTTTACCAAATGATTATTCTACCTCTCTTCCATCCTTACAAAATCACTCTGTAACCAGAATTTTTTTAAAACACCATGCAGAGTTTCTTACCAAATAAGTAAATTAATTAAAACAAAACACCCTATTCACCATCCTGTTAAATGTACAAATTAGATCTGAGTTTCAAATTTTACATGACAGAAAAAAGTCACCATTTTTATGCCTAAACAAGTCAAAAACATTAATTAAAATTGAAACATATAATTTATTCAATCATTCGGACTCTCAAATTTTCAATTTCTCACTAGTGCCATTCACTTGTCTAAGTGCTGGGGATATATCAACAAACAAATAAGACCAAAATTGTGTGCCCCCATGTAGCCTACATTCTTCTGGAGCAAGGCAGAGAGGACAAATAATAAAATTGAAAAGTATATTAGCAGGTGCTAACTTAGACGGAGAAAAGCCAAAGCAGAACAAGGTAAGGAGAACTATGAGTGCAGGGGAAATTCATTGAAATATTTAATGTGTGGTCAGAGTCAATCGCATTGAAAGGGTGCATTTGAGAAAATACAGAAGGATATGGACAAGTTAGCCAAACAAATATCTAAGGGAACAACACTGCAGGAAGAGAGAACAGATACAGCAAATGTCTAAATGAGGAAGTGTGCTGGGTTTATCTGAGATAGAGCAAGGAGGCTGGTGTGCCAGAGCAGGGAGCACAAAGCTTAATACAGATGTGATAGCAAATTAAAGGTAAACCAGATTATGTAGGGTCTTACAAGGCATTTTAAGGACATTTACATTTAAGTATAAAATAAGCGGGGAGTCACTTCAGGTTGTGAATAGAAGGGTGGCAAGATACATTTAAATTTAACAGGATTAATCCAGCTGCTCTGTTGAGACTAGACTGGGTGTAGAGTGGTGTGCGGGGTTGGGGTAGAGTAGACAAGAGAGACTCATTTGAATATGCTTGCATTAATCCAGTTGAGAGATGTTGGTATCTAAGACCAATGGAGGGAACAAGATGTGGTCAGAAAGCTGATATATTTTGAAGGTAAGGTAACAGGATTTTTTGATAGATTGGAAGTGTGAGGTGACAGAATAGTCAGTATGATTCTGTGGTGTGGGAGAGACAAGTGGCAAAAGTATGTGAAGGAAGAGCAAGTGAACTGTGTCAAATGCTGAAGGTTAAGATTAGAAAATAGCATGAGAACAGCTAGTTGATAGTAGTCATATGTTGCTTAATCTTAACATTCATTCTTTTAAGTGTTTTTTTCGTTTGGTTTTTTTGACAGTCTTGCTCTGTCATCCAGGCTGGAGTGCAGTGGTGCGATCTCAGCTCACTGCAGCCTCCGCCTCCTGGGTTCTGTGGGCCCAGCCTCTTTTAAGATTTTAAATTATTTTAATTAATTATTTTAAGTTTTCTATTTTGAAAAAAAATCAGGCTTTAAGCGTGAATACTGACTTTAGAGAATATTTCGTCCAACATTGTGGTATTTTTAGCACAATTTAAAATACATTTTTACTGGCATGATGATGCACAAACAAATTTTTATTTGGATTTTTCTTCAAAATCCAAATAAAGGCTGTTTATTTTGGAACATGAATAATGGTATCTAGAATCAGTTGTTTTCATGAGATATAGAAGGTATAAATGATAATGTTATTGCAACAAGACACCTACTTGGATGAGATAATTTACAATATTTGTTTTTATATAAAATAAAATAGATGGTGTATTACATTTTACTTTTATCATATACAAAACATTTTTATATTAAATATCATAGTTATAATACAATATCTCTCTTCTCAGATTAATACAATAGGACCTATCCCCACAAAAAATACACAAAATTGGAATCAAGTTGTGTTGAAAAATACCCCTCCTATTAAAATATCCTTTCTATTAAACTTTTAATAAAGGTCAACTGGATAATGAGGCAAATATAATTATAGTGGAGCCACTAAATTAATAATATTTCAATTCCAAGAGTAATAATTAGAGGAAAATTTAATGTAAGGCTTATTATTAGAAAGAATTCTTATTTTGGGAACTGTAATACACACATTAAAAAAAGACTTAAAAACATCAAATGGCTGACAGAGTAATTATGAAAAATGTAGTTATATTTGAATGCATACATTATGCTGCAGGTGTGAATTTCAGAGTGTACTGGAATTATTAAAATTACATTCCGTTTTGAAGTTAGTAAAGAAAGGCTCTTGAACTTGACAAAAATGTTTGTCAACATACAAAAAATAGTACAGAACTGTAAAGTACGATTACATTCTCCTCTTTTCAAACAAGTGTGGTTTCAATATGTTTGGCATATTCAATGATAGTACTATACTTTACTCGTCTCACCCACGCTATAAATCACTTCAAGGTTTACTTTGAAACTATATTCAGATGATAGCAGAGACTGGTTAATATCCATGCAACAATAATAACCTCTTTCCTTTTAGCCATACAAAGCATGATGATTTTAGAGGAGAGAAAAATGGTAGAGTATTCTGACCAACCAATTTGCATATTCTCCTTGCAAAAGTAAAACATTTTCAATATACAATATTTTATGCCTATTGTGTTAATCTTGAATTTCAGGGGAAGAAATGCTTGTTTTAATGCTATACCTAAGAGAGCCTGTGCTCAGTCTTTTCCTGGCCAAAGCTTTTGCTAGTATTTGTTGGTGATGTTGCTGTTGTCCCTTTGTTCTGGGCCTTTTGTTAATCCACAAGATTTTGGCCTCCACAGAATAACCTTTTAATTGATACCAATATCTTAGATTAAGCTTATTTCATAGGTCAAAGTAACATTTGTAATCCATTCTTAGGCATTATATTTCATATGCATTTTTAAACACATAATTGGATTTTAAAATTGAGTTAAATTGAAGAGACAGGCACTAGGAAATTCTTATTCTATCTCTGTATCTGCATGTCTCAATGACAAATGTTACTAAACACTTTTTCTCCCTGTGAATTGCTTCTCAACTACCTCTATAAAGTGATAGAGAGACAGAGACAGACCTAATGGAAGCCACAATCTCATGTCTCATCTGGGACCTTGCACAATCAGTCACTCTCTTTCTCTTTCATCTTCAATCTCTCACTTCTTTATCAGCCACTGATGAAAATATGTAATACAAACTACTTCTAACCCTCATTTTTTCTTCAAAACACCACGGTTTTCTTCCATTTGTTCACTAATAAAGCATATGGCATGGGTGTATATTGTCTCACTTCTCATTACCTCCTTAAACCAACCTATTTATTTGACTCCTCTGAAAATGTTTCTTAATAAATTACTAATAACTATTTGATGTATCTAACATGTCTGAATTAAATTTAAGTTTAATGTTATATAAATAGTGAGAATGTGATCTACACTTTGACCTGATAATGGCTGCTGTGTGGCAAATGATCTATTATGGGTAAGGAGCAAGACTAGGAACAAGGCAACTAATGAGGACACATGTAGTATTACAGGAGTGAGTGATGATATCTTTCACTTGGGTATTAGGATATTATTATTTTTAAAAAATTAGATTTATGTTGTATTTTCAAAAACATAGAGACATGATTTACTAATAGACTGGATGAAGACTATGAGACAAAAGGGAAAATCAAGGTTTATTTTTTTTCAGAAATGTATGTGTAAATATTAAACTGACTAGATACAAGTGAAATGCAGGAGTAAGGCAGTAAAAATGTAGACACGGAGTCACTAAACAAAAATATATTAAGAAATGAGACTGACTGAACTTACCTAAGGGGAGATTGCAATAGGTTTGGCAAGATGTACTTCATCACTATTTTTGATAAGCTGTGTTTTAGGAGAGAAAATAGGATAAAGCTCATTTAGACTTGATTAAGAAGATTATGAGAAGAGGGAAGTTGGTGACAGCAAGATATATAGGTAGAAATAAGTGTATGATAGATAAGGTTTTTGCTCTTTTGAAGGAAGGAAGGACATAAAAAGTGAATAAATGCTTTTAAATTGTGGTAAATGCTATTAAGAAAAGAAAACATAGTGGAAAATAACAAGAAAATTAGCATTTTGTGATGGGAGCATTGATGAAGAAGTGACATTTCAGCTGGCAACGGATCGGGCAAGAAAGTGGAGACCTGGGCCATATGTTTCTTTGGTTACTCTGCCAGCTATTTTCTGTGTATTCCTGGGAATAATTTTAAGCATGCCCAAGATTCTGGGGATCAGCATTTTGATTGGGAAGGATCAACATACTTGCTTAAATCAGCCTTGCCTAAATTTAAGAAGAAAATCTTTAATTTTTTTCTCACATAACTACTAGAATAATATTGATTTGGAAAATCATTATGGTAATTTATTTTCCTTTTAAATATTAAAACATTTAAAAGAAAAATAGCATCACCACTAAAGACGGAAATTACTTTAATTTTATAGGAAAAAACTTGAGGTTCAAAGATCAAGGAGCATCTCCAGTTCAAATGATAAAAATAGGGTTTGATATTTGCAAGGACACAGCGTATTATTAAGTTAGGATACTACTTGCTTTTACAAAGGTAAAAAAAATGCTTTATTTAAAAACACATACAATAAATGGGAGCTAAAGAATGGCTATTCATGGACAAAGAGGTGGCAACAATAGACATTGGGGACTGCTAACGGGGAAGGAGGGAGGCAAATAAGGATTGAAAAACTAAGTATTTGGTACTATACTCAGCATCCGGGTGATGGGATCAATCATACTCAAATCTTGGCATTATGCAATATACCCAGATGAAAAACCTGGGCTTATACCCCCTGAATCTAAGCTAAAATGTAAAATTATATATTTTAAAATAACCTATGAAAACCTGATCATTTTTGTCAATTCCTATGGCAGCCTTAATCTGACTGTTTCTCAGGTATATGGTAACTGTTACAGTATTGACAAATTTTGTGCTATTTTAACTGGAAAGGAAGAGCATAAGTACAATGATGCATCCATACACTTGAGATTTTAGCATATTCACTGTTCCTTGATTATAAAAATCCTGAAAATGAATTCCTTTGTAGTTAGTATAATTACAGTAAATTTCAATTAACATATGCTTGCGTGAATAAAACTATATATCCAATTAAATGAATATCTCTTTATGACTATCATCTATCTATCTATCTATCTATCTATCTATCTATCTATCTATCCATCCATCTATCTATCATCTACCAAGAAAGGGACTGAATGATGTAATCACTTTCAATAAGAAATAAAAGCTCAGGAGCATAAGTTGTTTTGTGAACAGACTTTTGTATAAAGAGTAACCTCTTGAAGGAGGTCCCATTGTTCTGGCACTTTGAAAAATGGAATTTACAATAATAGAAGATATTTAGCATAACAATTAAGCCTGAAAATAATCAAATAAATTGTGCAATTAAAAACAAAAATTCCAAGCTAGAGGAGGGCAGTGCAGCCTAGTGAGTTTCACCTAGACTATACTCAGTCAGGGAGAAATGGTACATCCTAAAAGGAAATTGATGTTATTCAGAATTGGAGACAGACACCGAACAACCAAATGAAAAAAAAAACAAAAAAAGCGCACATTTCGTTTAAGAATTAAAATCATTCTGCGGAGGAACAAATTCTTAAAAGATGACTTCACGGCATTATTAATGTCTGTAATTAGTTTTAATACTCAGAAAAGACATATATATTTCTTCTCTTACGTTAAGGCCAAATTGGGTTAAATGAAACATATCTAGATTACACAGAAAGACAGTTCTGGAGAATTAATAAATGCAATTGATTATGGTGTGGGAGGATTATGAATTGATTTCTCTGGTGCTAAAGTAGACTAACTTGTCACCTGGCAGGAGTAGTTTGATGTAGCATAGGAATATAGAGCCAAGAACCTCTTAAAAACCTTAAAGTTCTATATTCAAAGATTCTCCCAAAATATATGTGATTATTTTTGTAGTATGGGTTTTAAAAGAATCAATTCTGAAATAATTCATAACAAAAGAATTTGATGCTTTATCTAAGCTCTTTGATATAAGTAAAGGTAAGAATCCTCCAGATTGTCATTTATAATCCATGTTATTAAAAATGTTACTTTTTGTCAAATGTTTTCTCAATGGTCCATAAAATTAAGGTGTAAGTCAGAATTGAAATGTCCATTAAAAAGCTTTGCTTTAGAGTAATATTATCACTTATATGTCAGCATTAAGCAAAACAAAATGAAACACACGCACAAATATATTTACTATTTTATAAAGCATTGCTTGTCATTTGATCATTTTTTATTTTGTTTTGTGATTCTGAAAGATTTAGGAAACTCTATATGTCAATCCCAGGGCAATTTAGTTTCAAAAAGACTTTGGCACCTACTAAGACATTTTAAGTCTAAACATTGATTATGGATATTTTATCAGCAAGTAAAATTAATAAGCATATTATAAAAATAAAAATAGGAAATCTGATTCTTTCCTGTGAATCAAAATGTGTGTGTGTGTGTGTGTGTGTGTGTGTGTATGTGTGTGTGTGTGTGTTTATCTTTATATAACAGGGCTGGGTTTTACATTCACTACCTCTGAATTGGCGGAATAGTCTTATCTCCACTGGTTTCTTTCCAATTTCACCCAAAAGTAGGTGCTGGAGGATTTCACTTCTTAACTCCCTATTCCAGTGTTCTTACCCAATCTGCCTATTAGAAATCATAAGGAGGCTTTTAAGATATACTGATGTCTTGTCCCCACTCCAGACCCATTACAACAAAATCCTTCTAGTAAAGGGGTGTTGAGGTCTGAGTATTGGTGTTTTTATCTTATTACCATGTGTGTCTGATGTGCATCCAGGGTTGAGACATATGTGACTGTCTAGGGCAATTATGGCCTTTGGACAGATGCACTGCCATCACGTGGCAGCTTGTTAGAAACACTGAATCTCAGACTGCACTCCAGGCCTATGAAATAAGAATTTGCATTTCTACAATATCTTCCAGTAATACATGCACGATAAGGCTTGAGGAGCACTCAATGAGATACGAGCATCTGGGGCATTGCAAAGAAGGGTTTGTTGATTTGGTATAATAAGGCAGAGCTCAACAAGTGTTATCAATTCTATTAAATAAGCATGGAGGCATGCAAGGTCCTGGGTAAGGTGAAGCTCTCCACATATGACAAGGAGAGGGAGTGCAATTTTCTCTCCATTCTGTAGACTATGTGGACTGTGGACATGACAGCCTCTCATGCAGTCTCATCAGGATATTAAAAATAGTTTTTGCTCTGGCAGAGACTGACCAACTGCTGGAGGTCAACTTTGTACAACCTTTATGTGCGCATCCTGTGAGATGAGCACCGCTCAGCCCTCCTGAAGTAAGCCCCTTTCTCACTGACAGCGCTAGAAACCCCAGTGGAGACTACCTGGTCCGGATTATCTGAATCTTCTCCCAATCGCTTACCCCTTTATTTTTGTCTAAATAAATTCTGTCTTCCTTCCTCTCAATTTCAGCCCTTTTAATCTTAAAATCTATTTTTTTCCCACAAAATGTGCACCTGTTCTAAACAAAAGCTGTGGTTTTCAAACCATTGTCTCTATTATGAATTTGAAATATTGCTTAGAATCTCAAAAGCAGAATATAGTTTTTTTCCTCTGTGTAATCTTTCAGTAAAGTTTTAAATTTTCTCTGATTAAATAGATGCCTTAAACTTAATGAAAGCAGGGAGGCACTGAAAATAACTTTGAGAGAACTGGTAGAGCCACATATTACAAATGAATGGATATCTCCAGGTAGTTTTATTTTGAATATTAATTTTTAGACCTTCTATTTCTTTTCAATTGCTGCTTTGATATAAAGAATCTTTATATTTCTTTTTAACTCTAAGAGACAACAATTTGTTGATATTATTGACTCAGTGCCAATTTTTCTTTCCCTATGAGGGAAAGTAAAAACAACATAATTTGGATCAAATTGTTAATAGTATACATGAATGTTACTTAATGGACTTCATGTACTCACCACTAAAAAAACACGCATTTTCATAGCATGTTATCCATGGTCTCCAAGAGGTGCTTCCTAATAGGCTGATTTCATGATCAGAATTTATTATAGTACATTAGAATGATGTCTTTTTCCTCAGTAGGATGGCAGCTAACTGGTATAGGAAAACCATAATACATAATATAGCATATGATTATCTAGTAGTATCTTCTCAAGGTACATATGGCTAAAATCAAATGAGATTTAGTTTTACTCTAGCTCAGAGCACACAGATATTCAGGACCAGCATCATTTCATAATATCATTTGAAATGAAAACCAGTGTTAAGCTGTGTCTACATAAAGAACTATTATTAAAAATATGGCATTTTCTGTCTAAACAAAGGCATATGTTCATATAAAATTTGATTTATATTAACAAAGTAAACAGAATAAGTCATGGATCATTTAAGGAACAATAACACTGAGTATATTAGTCAAGGATTATATGGTGTTACCAAACACCTCCCAGCCTTCAAATCTGCTGATTCGGGTTGGTTAGAATTTTTCTACATCCAGATACTTAGGGATCCAAGTTTCCTTGATCTTGAGATGCCACCACACCATCTCAATGCATGATGTTCAACTGTGCCAAGGTAGAGGAATCAGATTCATCATGCAAGCTTATAAAATAGAGAGAAAAATGAATGCCTCTGTTTTCTTATATGAAGGCAGTAAGGAGAATTCAGTACTTCTATAAAAAAATCAGAGTATAAATCACAAGTTTACATATATATGCTTGAGAGTATGTATATAGATCTAGATATATAGTATATACATGTTACATCTATATATACACACACATATATAGAATGTATTTGGGTCGTGCTTATATTCCATTATTTTATAACAACTAAGTACCTTCATTCCTTTAATTACTAATATGTATTAGTACCCACTATGGGCCAGGACATAGTTGTTATATTACAGAAGTGATTTGATCATCTATACATTATTTAAGCATGTCTTATAAAAACAGACTCAGATCTATAATGCCTAGATGTATTTCTACTTGTATTTGTGTTACAATAACTTATTTGTTGGAACATGTTGTATGAATGGACCATTATGTTGTTGCTTCTAACATCCTATTTCTTTTTTTGTGTGAATATTTCTGAGGGAACTATTAGAAACATATATAAATAGATACTAAAGAATTACTAGAGTAATTCAACACACTCCTGCTTCAGAAACTCTTATTTGAATCTTTTTATATTTGTTGTTTACAACAACTCTGGGTAAAATGTAAATTTTTCTGCAGGTTCTTAGATGTGTTTTAAAAAATTCTCAGGAGGAACATATGAGTTGAATAACAAGAAGTTTTCCTTTTATAAAGCCTCTCAGAATATTTTTTTCTTGGGGCAATTCAAACAGACTAAATAATTTTAACACAAATAAGAGGTGCTTAAATTGTAATTTTAAAAGAAGTCTTGAAATAGGTATGTCTCCTCTTGAGAAGAATTGATGTGCATGTAGTATGAAAACTCATTCCCAAAAGATAATTAGAGCATTTTTCTTTCATCTGTGAGGTGATTCTTAATAAGCAAAAAGTGTTCTAATTTTAAAAAGGAAGGAAATAAAAAGAAAAATAAAACTCAAGTTAACTCGAAAAGTTAATGGTGGAATGAACTAACAGCAAATGGGACACTTTAGGAATGTTTTCTTCTTTTAAAATATATCTTCTTGTAGCTTCTGAGATTAGTATTTATGTACTCTGAAAGCTGTAACATAGCTTGTAAATGATATCAGCAAGTTCTTAAACACATTACAAAACTTTAAACAATGCAACTTTCTTGGGTTAAGGAGAAAAAGAATAAAAACTGTATGTCTTAGTCCACCTGGGTTTCCATCAAAACTATCATACACTGAGTGGTTTAAACAACACAAATTTATTTCTTCACAATTCTGGAGGCTAGAAGTCCAAGAACAAGGTGCCAGTATGGTCAGGCTCTAGCTTGTAGATGACTGCCTTCTCGCTGTATCCTTGTACAGCAGTGAGAGAAAGAGGAGACAGCAAGCTCTCTGGTGTCTTTTTTTTTTTTTGCACAAGTGCACCAATCCTATCATGAGGGCTCTGCTTTCATGACGTCATCTAAACCTAATTAGCTCTCAAGGCCCTATCTCCAAATAGCATCTCTTGTGAGGTTAAGATTACCTAACTGGAAATTTCCATAATTTTGTCATTTCAATAATGTTAAATAGGCCAGGCATGGTGGCTCACGCCTGTAATCCCATCACTTTGGGAGGCCAAGGCAGGAGGGTCGCCTGAGCCCAGAGTTCTAGACCAGCCTGAGTAACATAGCTAGATCTCATCTCTCCTAAAAATACAAAAATTAACTGGACGTGGTGGCACGGGCTTGTAGTCCAAGCTACTCGGGAGGCTGAGGTGGGAGGATCACTTGAGCCGGAAAGGCAGAGGTTGCAGTGGGGCCTGAATGTGCCACTGCACTCTAGCCTGGGCAACAAAGCAATACTCTGCCAAAAACAAAACAAACAAACAAACAAAAAACCCAAATTTAAAAAGAATGGTAAATAAAATTATACAGTACATAAGATTTGGGCATTGTCTTTTTTCACTTGGAAAAATTTTCTCACAGTTTGTTCAGGTTATCACACGTCAATAATTCCATGTATTTACTAGTAAGTAGTATGTCATGGTGTCTACGCATAATAGTTTATATAACAAGTTATCCATGGAAGGACATAGGTCATTTTCAACTTTTATTTGTTTTAAATAAAGCTGCCATAAACATTAGTGTACAAATATTTGTGTAAATGTATGTGTTCATCTCTCTGGTATACTCAAGAATGCAATTATGGGTCATATGGCAGTGGCATGTTTAGTTATGTAAAAAAACTACCATCTTGTTTTCCAGACTGGCTGTACCATTTTATATTTCTATCAGCAATATAGGAGTAATCTGCTTTATCTACATCCTGATCATTATTTGCTGCTGTCAACGTTTTTATAATTTATTTTTTATCACTCATACGTGTATTTAGTGATATATCATGGTTGATTTAATTTGTGTTTCCCTAATGGCTAACATTATTGAATACCTTTTTATGTACTTATTTTCCATTGATATATCCTCTTCAGTAAAATTTCTGTTCATGTCTTCTGCCCATTTTCTAATTGGATTGTTTATTTTTTTACTGTTGAGTTTCAGTCTGTTGCATAGTCTATATTTCAGTCCTTTATTTTATATGTGATTTGCAAATATTTTCTCCTGGTCCACAGCTTGCCTTTCCACCTTTTAAATAAGGTCTTTTTTAGAGAAAAATGTTTTAATTTTGATGTGTCCAATTTGTTAACTCTTTTTTTCTGCGTCATGTTTACTGTCATCAAGTATAAGAATTCCCTGCTCAGCTAGAGATCCTGAAGATAATATCCCTTGTGGTCTCTAAAAGCTTTGTAGTTTTACGTTGTACATTTAAATCTGCAATACATTTGAGTTAACTTTTGTATGAGGTGTAAGGTTTAGATGTTTAGATTGAGGTTCAGTTATTGATCTATGAGTAACCAATTGCTCTGGCACCCTTTGTTGAAACGGTTATTCTTCCTTCATTTAATTACTTTTGACCTTTGCGAAAAAGCAGTAGAAGAAATACAATACTTCTATATGAATCGACCAAAATACGTATTGCATCTATATGTAGAAAACAGTCAAACACTGATGAGAAATATCATAGAAGAATAAAATAAGTGAGGAAGATACTCGGTGTTTGTAATTGAAAGAATCAATATTATTTAAATGTCAATTCTTCTCAATTCGCAGAATAGTTTCACCACAATCCCAATCCAGATTCCAGCAAGCTACTCTGTAGATGTTGACAATAATTCTAAAGTTTATATGAAACAAAGAAAACAAATAAAATGTAGTACTATACACAATGGAGTACTATTTAGCCATAAAAAGAGTGAGATGTTGTCATTTTCAACAAAATGGATGGAATTAGAGGACATTATGTTAAGTGAAATAAGACAGGCACAGAAAGACAAACTGCACATTCTCACTCATTAGTGGGAGCTAAAAATTAAAACAATTGAACCCATTGAAATAAAGAGTAGAGTGATGGTTACCAGAGTCTGGGAAGAGCAGTGAGGGATAGAGTGGAGATGGCTAATATATACAAAAACATAGATAGAATGAGTAAGATCCAGTATTTGATAGCACAATAGGGTGATTACAGTCAACAATAATTTACTGTACATTTTAAAATTAAAAAAAGATATAATTAGAATGTTTATAATGTAAAGAAATGAAGAATGTTTGAGGGGATGAATACCCCATTTCCCTGATATGATTATTACACATTGTATGCCTGTGTCAAAACATCTCACATGCATCATGTCATGAGGACATAACTTGTGCTTTCTCAAGGGTTTTATGGCACAGGAAATGACAACAACCAGCGCCTCGAGTTAGATGCTTGAATCACATGGTTTATTAATTACTATAACCAACTGTCATTTCTCAGCACAGGCAAAAACACAATCAAAGGGGGTTATTAAGGGCCAGCCTCACCACGGCAGTTAAAATCATTCAATCCAAGTTCCATTCAACATTCAAGTGTACCCTTGGAGGATCAAACAACCTCCAGTCTGTCCGTCCTGGTCTTGTCTGACGTCAGAGTGAATGGGCAGAGGGTCTCCACACAGCTAGCTCTTGCTGCTAAGCATGCAGCAAGGGGCATAGAGATTAATCGGGGATTTGCTGCAGACAACTGGTGGTGAAGTCCTTCTTTTCTGTGCTTCATCCTTAGGTGTAGTCCTGAGTCCTTCTTCCTGATTGGTTATGCCCGTGGTAATCCCTTGTTGTTTTGATCCATTTGTTTGCCAAAGTCCAAAATCAAAACATTTTGCAATGTCCACAACTGCTTACCAAACTTGCTTATCAAAATTGAAAGTCCCAGATACGTTTGGCAACATCTGTGTCCACATCTTTCTATTTTATCTTGTTTTACATGTCCTGGCTATTTGGTCAACACATGCTTACATTTTTATCTTTTTTACCATGTCTTTACCTCTGGTCAAAACATGTTTACAACGTTATTATACCTTATACTCCTAACACACCACAAATATATACACCTACTACATACCCATAAAATTAAAATTTAAAAATAAATTTAAAAAATTCTCCCCCAAAAACAAAAGAGCGGAATAGCTAAAAAAAATAAAAAAAAGTTTGAGGAGAAAAAAATTAAAGGACTCAGACTGTCCAATTTCAAGACTTACTATAAAGCTACAGAATTAGAAGCTGCAGAATATTAGTAGAAGAGTAGTGGATTGTAGGCCTAAATTTAAAATCCAAAACTAGAAACTTCTAAGAAAAAAATAAACATAAGTAAAAATTGGTGTGATGATGAGTTTGGCAATTAGTTGCTGGATTCAATATCAAAAACAAAATTCATAAAAAAACTCATAGTTTATCAGTTTTAAAACTTATCTGGAAAGGACATTGTGAAGAGTATCAATAGACAAGGCCCACTATCAGAGAATATATTTGGGAAACTCATAAGGACATATATACAAAATAAAGAAGTCCTAAAACTGAACAATAACAAAACAAACCACCCAAGAAAAAACTGAGCAAAAGCTCTGAACAGACACATCACTAGAGAAGAAACACAGGTAGAAATAATCACCATCGTGTACCATTAAGACACTGCAAATTTAAATAAAATTAGATTTTACTACACACCTACTATAACGGTTAAAATCCAAAAAACTGACAATGCTGGTGAGGATGTAAAGCAATACAATACTGTTCATTTGTTGCCCTTGGGGATGCATAATTGTACAGCCACTTTGGAAGGCAATTTGGCAGATTCTTATAAAGCTAAACATAGTCTCACTATAAAATGTAGCATTCATACTCCTAGGTAATTACTCAACTGATTAAAAACTGATCTCCAAACAAAACTTTGCTTGCAAATGTTTGTAACATATAGTTTAGCCATAATTTCCACAAACTAGAAGTAACCTAGATGTTCTTTATAGGTGAATTCATAAACTATGGCATATCCATCCATGTGAGAGAGGAGGCAGTTAGAGGCCAGTTATGTAGATAGAGAGGGAGGGTCTTGGGAGTGGAAAAACACTTTGGGACCGCACCTGCACTGCCCATGTAGACAATGGGAAGAAATTTGATTAAGAACTTCCTCTTATGCCAGGATGTTTGCTCAGAAGGGACTGTCCCAACTTAGGCATAGGTGAAATAAATCAACCTAACTATCTTTAACTGGACCCATCTCATTATAATATCATTAACATGACATCAGCATTGTGGTTTTAGCCCTACTGTAGGTTTCACTTATGCACTCATGGGTAATAACCAAGATGTAGACACTATGGCCAACCCCAGGCATGCAAAGATGCAACACCCCTAGGAGGGAACTTTACCTTTCTCATTTGGGAAGAACCCACAGAAGACTTCCTTGTTCTTGCTACATGGGAAAAAAAAAAAAAAAAAAAGAAAAACAGGACTCAGGCCCATTTCCAGTGACCCACTTCAGGTCCCTGTCTTTGCTGAGAGCTTTCCTTTCGCTTCATAAATGCTACTCTGCCTTACTCACTCTCCAGTGTCCACATGCCTCTTCTCAGTAATGGGACAGAAACTTAGACCTAGCTGAACTAAGAAAATTGTAATACATGAACTATTATTAAGTGCATTAAAAATGAGTACTCAAGCCACCAAAAGACTTGGATGAATTTTAAATGCAAGATGCCTATCTAAACAGGCTACATACTGTATGATTTCAATTATGTGACACTATGAAAAAGGCAAAACTATAGTTACTGTAAACATATTAGTGGTTGTCATGGCTTCAGATGGGGAGGGGTTGGATGAGTGAAGCAGAGGGTATTACTAAGAGTGGTGAACCTGGTGTTTATGATGTTGCAATGGTGGATATATATCACTGTGCATTAGTCCAAACTCATAGAACTTTATAGGATAACGAGTGAACTTTAATGTATACAGATGAATGCCAGATTACTTAGAAGGTCAGAGGATCATAGGATGGAATGTAGAATATGATGAAAGACATTCATTATACTACAAATGCTTGAAACAAACTCACTGAGAATGATGGGGAATAAGATACTGGCCTGCATAATTTTGGAAATGAATAGAGTCTATAAGACTAAAGGCAAATAAATGAATCGATATAAATGAAACCAAACAGAGTTCCAAAATGTTAAGTGTCTCAGGTCAGACACTTAAGAAACTTAGAAGTCATCACTCTCATCTTCATGAGAAAAAAGAGCTAAAAACTTTAATGTCTTCAACTTTTCTTAAATCCATCAAAGGCAAGCTGCTGTCCTTCAAAGTAGAGACATAGGCAAATACAGAGAATCACAGCTTTTTGGAAAAGAAACCCAGGAGCAGGAACCTATTGCTACAGCTAGCTCTGGGATAGGGAAACCTAAACAGTAATCATTGAATTGCTGGCAGCTCAACGTGCACAACTTTGAGACTTAAGAAATAGAGGGAGAGCCGCCTGGTGGGGGGACCCACATTTTCATAAGTTTCACCCCTAGAAGTCCCAGCAAATTCTCAGGGCAAAGATCTGAGAAAATCCCCTAGCAGGGGAAGAGGAAAAGTAACCATTTAAAAATATAACCAGAGGATTCTATTCTCCTTAACAAAAGTCCTCCTTCAAGTCACACTATTTTACCAGAACCTAATCACTGTGGGTTTTACCTGACATAGGGGAATGGGAATACCTAATTCCAGTTCCTTCCTGAGGGGAAAAGCACTAGCAAGAATTTGTGAAGATCACAGCCCTGGGTCACCGGCTCACTAAAAGATTGCAATCTAAACATAGAGTTCAAACAATTGAACTCCACTGAATATAGTCTGCTTCCGCATCGTGAATTTCACTAATCAGGGTTTAATGACCATTTCAAAGAGGAAAAATTTTCTATTTGAAAGATGTGCATACATGTATGTGAAAATACCATAATACCATATGTATATGATAAAAATGAGAGGGTTGTTTCACATTTTAGCATGGAAGAGAGAGCACTCTATGTCTCTGTCATAACCCAAAACAGCTAGATTATTTCCGTAGGCAATTTGGAATCTCTGGAAGACATAAAATTCACCCAGTGTTTGACAGATTATATAGGCCAGGAACTGAATTACAAATATAACACCCATAGATAAAACTATAGTATTAACCTAGTTTAAGCACATCCCATAAACCCTATGGAGTCCAGATAAATATCTGCATTATTTAATGATGACAGAGTTATCATGCAACTCGGATTATATACCTAAAAATATGCAACTCATAGTTATTTGAAAAATTGATATAGAAACCTAGATTGAAACCTTTAAAAAGTTGCCAGAAATCACCATTTAAAATTAGTTGATTTATTAAAATTTTCGACAGGAAGTTTAGTCAATGTATTTAGGACAAAAATTAAGGTTGGTAGATACTACATAAAAACTAGAAATCTATTTCCTCAGATTAAAAATGAATAATGAAGCAAGGAAAGAGAGAGAGAAATGACAGGAACAAATGAATACACAATAGATAGTTCAAATGATTAAATGGTAAGTGAAAAGGATTTAAAAAATAAAAAACAGTGAGGAAAAACATTATCTCCAATGGCTGTGTCTCATAGCTTATTAGTCTCTTATCAAATGCACTGTTTTAAAGAAAATTATTGCAGTAATGCTAATTTCTTTATATATTTTGGACATGAAAACCTGTATTAGGAGGCAACAAAATAATTTGCATAGTAGTATGAATACTATATTTGGTAAATAAGAATTTTTTAAGATGGGTTTGTAGAGTACCACTGACTATATTTCAAATTTCAAAAGTAGAAGATATGAGCAATGTCTTCTAAAAAAATGTTTACAAAATGATCAGGTAAATAAATCACCTTTTACAAATCTATCAAATTAAAAAATTGAAATCTGGAGAAGTTAGGAGGCTTGCTGAATAGTTCAAAGAAAGTATTTTTATGAGACTCCAACACTATTGGCTTTCAGCTTAACACTTGTTTATATCATGCACAATATCAAATATAGAGTATAAGAAGGGAATATAATGCAGAAAGTAATATAATCATTTCAAAAAAAGTGAAGCTGTATTTTTTAAAAATATAATTCTCCTATAATTTTTTAGGTACTTGAAAATTATGTTGGCCTATTTTATTTATTTTGTTAGATAGTGATGGTGCAAATACTGGTCTTTAGAAACAGAACAATGCTCCAAAATTACCCTATGCTGCATATTGCCAATAGTATAATTGTAAGATATGTATTTAGTCTTAAACTATCTTATTTATCACCAAATGCCTATAGCTAACAGCCAAAGGGAACCATACCATTCTGAATAAGCATATATAAAGAATGCTTAGGGCTTAAGCACAAACCAAATACTTAAAGTTTATCACTTTTGTCTTCTTTCCTTTTCGCTTTAAAAGATGCTTCTTGCAATTCTAAAACAGAATAGTGATGGAACCAAGGTCTTCATTTTCTTTCTGGCTGTCAGGTGAGGGCCACTCACAGCTTCTTGAGGCTGCCATGTTCCTTGTTTCATGGTCTCCCTCCTTGCTCCACTTTTAAAGCTAAAGACGTGAGACTGGTCATACTGAAGGTCTTTGGCCCGTAGTTCTCTGTCTGTTCTCACATCTCTGACCACAATCAGTAATAATTATCCACTTTAGGGCCTCATGTGATGATATTTGGTCCACTTGGATAATCCAGGATAATCTCCTCATCCCAACATTCTTAGCTTTATCACATCTGCAAAGCCCCTTTTGCCCTGAATTACAACATATTCACAAATTCCAGAGATAGGGTTGTGGGCATCTTTGGTGGGTGCAGTTATTCTGACCACCATACTATAAGATTGTTTAAGGTAGTGGAAATAAATCTTTCTTAAAAGTCTAGAAAGCATATAAAATGGCTTACTGGTAATTACGCAGAGTTAAATATTTTAACTATCTGTTAAAATGATAAATGTTATGACTTAGAATAAAAACGTACTCCCATTATAACCTTTGTTATCAAAATACCTGCAATAGTAAGACTCAGTCGGATCTTCCAGTTTAAAAAATAATAGTCATTTTTGATAAATGAGTATGACTGATGTGCAGAATTTTCTTTTTAAGTAAAGCTTTTACAGTTAACATATATGTTTCAAGGTGAGGAGATGGGGCAAGATGGCAGAATAGAAGGCTCTACCGATTGTCCCCTCCACAAAGACACCAATTTAACAACTATTTACACCACAAAAGCACCTTCATAAGAACCAGAATTCAGGTGAGCACCCACAGTACCTGGTTTTCAATTCACATAGCTGAAAGAGGCACTGAAGAGATACTAAAAAACTGTCTTGAATCGCAGATGCCACCCCACTCCCGTTTTCCAGCAATGGTGGCATGATGCTGAGAGCATTTCCGTAACTTAGGGAGAGGAAGAACTCAGCAATTGTGAGAAATGGAACTCAGTGCTTCTGTGTTAAAGCAGGAAGAAAATGCTGACCAAACACTGCTGATGCTCGTCCATGGAGGGAGCGTTTAAATCAGCCCTAGCCAGAGCGGAATTGTCAATCCCAGCGGTCAGAACTTAATTTCCTCCAAGCATCACCACCACAGGATAAAGGCTCTGGGATCTTAAATAAACTTGAAAGGCGGTTTAGGCCACAAGGACTGAAACTCCTAGGTGAATCCTAGTGTGGAAAGGGGCCTAGAGCCAGAAGACTAGGAGTGCACAAGACTGACTGAGACACCAGCCTGGGTGGCTAAAGGAGTATTGGCCTCACCCCACCCCAAACCCAGGCTTCACAGCTTGTGGCTCCAAAAGAAACCCCTTTCTTCTGCTTGAGGAGAGGAAAGGAGAGAGCAGGGAGGACTTTGTTTTGCATCCTGGATACCAGCTAAGCCACAGCAGGATAAGGTACTGGTCAGTCATGAGGCCCACTTTCCAGGGCCTAGCTCACCAGTGACATTTCTAGACAAACTCTTGTGACAGAAGGGCACCTGATGTCTTGAAGGGAAGGAACCAGTTCTAGCAGGCTTTATCACCTGACGACTGAAGAGACCTTGGGTCCTGAAAAAACATCAGCAATAGCTAGGTACTACATCATGGGCCTTGGGTGAGACACTGAGACTTGCCGGCTTCAGGTAAGACCCGGCCAATCCCCAGCTGTGTTGGCTACAGGGAGAGACTTCTGCTGAGTAAAGCAAAGGGAAAAGTAAAGGAGACTTTGTCTTGTACCTTAGGTAACAACTCAGCCACACGGTCACAGAGCACCAAGTGGGTTCTTGGGGTCTTTCATTCCAGGCCTTGGATCTTAGACAGTATTTTTGGACCTGCCCTGGGCCAGAGAGGAGCACACTGTGATGGTTCCTACTGTCAACTTGATTGGATTGAAGGATGCAAAATATTGATCCTGGGTGTGTCAAAGGAGATTGACATTTGAGTCAGTGGGCTGTAAATGGCAGACCCACTCTCAATCTGGGTGGGCACAATCTAATTAGCTGCTAGTGTGTCCAGGATATAAAGCAGGCAGAAAACAATAAAAGGCTACACTGGCTTAGCCTCCTAGCCTACATCTTTCTTCCACGCTGGATGCTTCCTGCCCTCAAACATCAGACTCCAAGTTCTTCAGCTTTGGGACTTGGCCTGGCTTCCTTGCTTCTCAGCTTGCAGATGGCCTATTGCGGGACCCTGTGATCTTGTGAGTTAATATTCCCTAAGAAACTCTCCTTATAAATATATTATTGGTTCTTCCCTCTAGACAACCCTGACTAATACACACTCTGTCCTTAAGGGTAAGTCCAAGGCCAGGTGGCATTCACCACAGGTTAATTGAAGAGCTCTTGGGCCTTAAGGGAACAACAGTGGTAGACTGACATTACTCCCCATGGGCCTATGGTGGTGGTGGCCCAGAGTGAGACTCCTCTGCCTTTGGAATTGGAAGGAAGAGTAGGAACAACATCTTGTGATTTGAATGCCAGTTCAGCTGTTGTGCAATAGAACACCAGGTAGACCTCTAAGGTTTTTCACTCTGGTTCCTGGCTCCCAGATCATACCTCTCGCTCTGCCTGGGGCCTGGGGGATCTCACCAACCTGTAGGGAAGGACACAAGCCTGGCTGGCTTGGCCACCTGTTTTTGTAGGGCTGCAGGGCCTTGAGTGAACATAGGCAGTAGCCAGGGAGTGGTTACAACAGGTCATAGGTAAGACCTAGTGCTGAGATGGCTTCAGATCTGACACAGCACAGTCATAGCGATGGTGGACACAGGGAAGCTTCTGTCACTCCAATCCCAGCTCCATGTGGCTCAGAACAGAGAGACTCCAGTTTTTTGGGAGAAAGTAAAAGAAGAGAATAAGAGTCTCTGCCTGGTGATCCAGAGAATTCTTGTGGATATTGTCCAAGACCATAAAGGCGGTACCTCAGTGAGTCTGTAAGAACCACAGTGTTACTGGGCTTCAGGTGCCCCATAAAGCAGATACAACTTAGATCACAACATCCACTTCCTTTTGAATATCTGGTAAACCTTTCCAAGAAGGATGTGTACAGAGAAGCCCAGACTGCAAAAACTAAAATAAATATCTAACTCTTCAATGCCCAGACACAGATGAACATTGAAAAGTACCAAGACAATCCAACAAAACAAGACCTCACCAAATGAACTAAATAAAACACCAAGGACCAATCCTTGAGAGACAAAGATACATGACCTTTCAGACAGAAAATTAAAATAGCTGTGTTGAGGAAACTCAATGACATTCAAGGTAACACAGAAAAGGAATGTATAATTCCATCAGATAAATTTAGCAGAGATTGAAATAATGAAAAAGAATCAACAGAAATTCTGGAGCTGAAAAATGCAATTGGCTCATGAAGAAAAGCATCAGTCTTAATAGCAGAGTTGATGAAGCAGAAGAAAGATTAATGAGTTTGAAGAAAGGATATTTGAAAATACAGAGGAGACAAAAAAAAAAAAAGAATAAAAACCAATAAGTCACGCCTACAAGATCCAGAAAGCAGCCTCAAAAGGGCAAATCTAAGAGTTATTTGCCTTAAAAACGATGTAGAGAAAGAGATAAGGTAGAAAGTTTATTCAAAGGGATAATAATGAATAACTTCCCAAACTAGAGAAATACATCAATATCCAAGTAAGGGAAGGTTATAGAACACCAAGCAAATCCAATCCAAAGAAGACTGCTTCAAGGCCTTTAATGATCAGACTCCCAAAGGTCAAGGATAAAAAAAGAATCCTAAAAGAAACAAGAGAAAAGAAACAAATAGCATACAATGTAACTCCAATATGTCTGGCAGACTTTTCAGCGGAAACTTTACAGGCCAGGAGAGAGTGGCATGACATATTGAAGATGGTGATGAAGAAAGAAAACAAAACAAAAACTTTTACCCTACATTATTATATCTGGTGAAAATATTCTTCAAACATGAAGGAGAAATAAGCACTTTCCCAGACAAAGAAAAGCAAAGTGATTTCATCAACACCAGACCTGTCTTATGAGATATGCTAAAGGGACTATTGCAACCAGAAAGAAAAGGATGTTAATGAGCAATAAGAAACCTTCTGAAGGACAAAACTCACTGAAGTAAGTATATAGAAAAACAGGGAATATTATAACCCTGTAACTGTAATATTATAACATTGTGGTGTGTAAACCAATCTTAAGAAGAAGTACTAAATAATGAACCAATTAAAATAATTACAACCACTTTTCAAAACATGGACAGTACAATAAATAAGATAATTACAACAACTTTTCAAAACATAGACAGTACAATAAGATATAATTAGAAACAACAAAAAGTTAAAAAGTGGGGAGATGAAGTTAAGGCATAGAGTCCTTATTAGTTTTCTTTTTGCTTATTGGTTTATTTAGACAAACATTTTTAAGTTGTTATCAACTTAAAATAATGTGTTATAAAATAGTATTTACAACCCCAATGGTAACCTAAAACCAAGAATTATACAATGGATACACAAAAAATAAAAAGCAAGAAACAAAATCACACCACCAGAGAAAATTATCTTCACTAAAGGAAAACAGGAAGGAAAGAAAAAAGAAAGATAATACCGGCCAGATGTGGTGGCTCACATCTGTAATCCCAGCACTTTGGGAGGCCAAGGTGGGCTCATCACCTGAGGTTGGGAGTTTGAAACCAGCCTGACCAACATGGTGGAACCTCATCTCTACTAAAAAATACAAAAATCAGCTTGGCATGGTGGCCCATGCCTGTAATCCTAGCTACTCAGGAGGCTGAGGCAGGAGAATCACTTGAACCTGGGAGGGAGAGGTTGCGGTGAGTCAAGATCATGCCATTGCACTCCAGCCTGGGCAACAAGAGTGAAACTCTGTCTCAAAAAAAAAAAAAAAAAGAAAGAAAGAAAAGAAAAGATAATACCAATTAAAAGAAAGATAAGACCACAAAACAGCCAGAAAACAAATAACACAATGGCAAGAGTAAGTTCTTACTAATCAATAATTACATTGAATCATTGAATGTAAATTGACTAAACTCTCCACTCAAAAGACATAGAGTGGCTGAATGGATAAAGAAACAAGATCCACTGATCTGTTGCCTACAGGAAACACATTTCATCTATAAAGGCACACATAGATTGAAAATAAAGGGAGGACAAAAGATATTTCATGCCAATGGAAACTAAGAAAGAGCAAGAGTAGCTATACTTATATAAGACACAATGGATTTCAAGACAAAAACTATAAGAAGAGACAAAGAAAGTCACTATATAAATGGGTCAATTCAGGAAAGGAATATAACAATTTTAAATATATATGCACCCAACACTAGAGTACCCATATATATAAAGCAAATATTATTAGAGCTAATGAGACATATAGGCCCCAAAACAATAATAGCTGGAAAATTCAATGTTCCATTTTCAGCACTGGAAAGATCTTCCATAAAGAATATCAACAAAAAATTATTGGACTTAATCTGCATTATAGACCTACTATATGCCAGTAAATTGAAAAATCTAGAAGGCATAGACAAATTCCTGGAGATGCACAACCTACCAGGTTTGAACCCATGAAGAAATGCAAAACCTGAACAAACTAATAACAAGTAGTAAAACTGAAGCTAGAATAAAAACTCTTCAAGGAAAGAAAAACCCAGGACTTGATAACTTCACTGCTGAATTCTACCAAATGTGTAATGGACAAATACCAATCCTACTCAAACTATTCTGAAAAATAGAGGAGAAGAGAATACTTCCAAACTCAAATCGATGAGACCAGTATTACCCTGATACCAAAACCAAAGACATATCAAAAAAACAAAAAACAAAAAAACTAAAGGCCAATATCTATGATGAATATTGAAGCAAAAATCCTCAAGAAAATACTAGCCAACCAAATTCAACAATAAATTTAAAAGGTTATTTATTATGACCATGTGGGATTTATCCCTTGGATGTAAGCATGATTCAAACATGGACACGTGGAATCACATCAAGTTAAAAAGCTTCTACACAGCAAAGGAAGCAATCAACAAAGTGAGGAGACCACACACAGAATGGGAGAAAATATTTGCAAACTATCCATCTGAAAAGAGATTAATACCCAGAATATACAAGGAGCTCAAACAACTCTCTATGAAAAAAGATCTAATAATCTGACTTAAAAATGGGCAAAATATTTGAATATACATTACTCAGAAAAGATATACAAATGGCAAATAGGCATATGAAAAGATGCTGAACATCTTTGATCATCAGAGAAATGCAGATCAAAACTACAATGAGATATCCATCTCACTCAAGTTAAAGAGGCTTTTATCCAAAAATTAGGCAATAACAAATGCTGGTGAGGATGTAGAGAAAAAGAAACCCTCATACACCGTTGGTGGGAATGTAACTAGTACCACTAGCATGGAGAACAGTTTAGAGGTTCTGCAAAAACTAAACATTGAGCCTCCATATGATCTGGCAATTCCACTACTGGGTATATGCCCAGAAGAAAGAAAATCAGTATATTGAAGAGATATCTGCATTCCCATGTTTGTTGCTGTGGCATTACTCACAAGATCCAAGATTTGGAAGCAACCTGTGTCCATCAACAGATGAATGGCTAAAAAAATGTGGTACATATACGCAATAGAATATTATTCAACCATAAAAAGAATGAGATCTATCATTTGCAACAACACAGATGGAACTGGAGTTCATTATGTTAAGTAAAGTAAGTCTGGCACAGGAAGACAAACATCATATGTTTTTACTTATTTGCGGGATCTAAAAATCAAAACGATGGAGCTCATGAACATAAAGAGTAGAAGGAAGGTTGACAGAGGCTGGGAAGTGTAGTGCAGGGCAGGGGAGGGTTGAGGATGGTTAACAGGTACAATAAAATCACAGTTATAAAGAGTGAATAAGACTTACTATATGACAGCACAACAGGGTGACTATAGTTAACAATTTAATTGTACATTTTAAAATAACTAAAACAGTATAACTGGATTGTTTATAACACAAAGGATAAATGAGGGAATGGATAACCCATTTATTGTGAGGTGATTATTATGTATTGCATGCCTGTATAAAAACATCTCATGTATCCTATAAATATATACACCTAGTAAGCACCCACAAAAATTAAAAATTAAAAAATAAAAATTTAAATAATAATAATATAAGGTGCATGAGGGGCAATGACTTTCATTTTCTTTTTTATCGAACTAGCTCCAGAACTTAGAACAGTGCCCAAAATACAGTACATGCTAAAACTATGTGTGCAAGAAATGAGGGAATTGATTAATAAGTGGAGTGTAACTAATGGCAATTTAATAAGGATTATTCAAATTTGATATTAAAAAATAAAGTTAAAGTTAGTAAGATAACTATAAATCTACTAGCAAAACGGGTTTGTACACAATTGAAAAGTTTGTACTACACATGTTCACACAGATGGGCCTTTATTTAAGTTTCGCCATCATTCATTGTTGCCTCAGTATTGTTTTTGTTGGTCTCCCAAAAGTAATGTATTTTGAAGCCCTGCTACCTTTGCTATTTAATTATAAATCAGAGTAAGTACAATGTAACTCTTATCTGTTTACTTTAATGCAGTCTGTTTGTTTTTGTTTGTTTGTTTACAGTACATAGTAACAAATACATCTATAATCTTTAGCTAGTGGTTTTCCATATCCTAGTCTTTAAGATAAACATGCACTGTAATTCAATATGAATCATTAATATCCTTATTTATAAAGCTATTAGTCATAATTTTTCAAAAATTGTTGGTATAATGTTTTTCATGTTGAATTTCATTTCCTAATGAAAAAATAGAACACGTAGGGAAAATAATTATTTAGTCCTTCTTAAGTGAGTTCTGGTAAATAAAATTGAGTTCTAGTTCTATGCCTAGTATTAAATTTTACATTTTAAGAACAATGCTAAAACATGTTAAATAAGGCCTTGGTTGAATATTGCAGAGGACAGAGAATATGGAGAAAATATCTCATGAAGATATTCCATGAAAAATAAGTAATGGATAGAGTTCAATTAACCGAAGAGATGCCTTTGAGAGGCTATGAAACTTTTATTCAAATAGTCTTGGAGCTTTGTGTGTTAGAAGAATTGGCCTGATACTATTAGTTCCACAAGTAGATCTGTGTTAAAATAAATGTGTAGACATTACCCAATGACATATTGTGGTTCAAGGAAAGCAGAACTTTCTTACAACTCATTAAATTCATAAATAAAATTTAATATTATATGTAATGTGGTGGGTGCACTGTTATCAGAGGAATTCAAACAGAGCTACTGAGTAAGGCATGGTTAAAGAGAAGAAACAATGATACCTCCTGAAGGTAATATACTCTGCTGCCTCCCACATTAAATTTATGTCTCCCACCCCCACAAAAATTTGAATTTCTAATCCCTTAAAGTTGAAGAAGGAAGAGGGAAATGAGAGAAAAGCAGAGGGAGAGAGTGAGCACTCAAACAAGCACCTGAGCCTCAGATGCTGATGCTAGTCTGCAGATTACATGAATAGTTGCTATCTGTGGTCTGTGCTAGGTTCAACCCTCCAGGGAAGTGATAATAATTTTAGTGTGGAATGGATGGGATGCAAAGTGAGAGGCAGGCTTGAGGGGAGGAGGAAGAATGCTGCCTAGAAGACTAAACCTTACAGCCCAGAATTCTTAGCCTAGAAAAAGGCTAATATGGATTATTTAACATTGAAACCTGAATACCTTGTATCTCAAAGGATCATGCTGACATGGATAATGATAAGTATGCTATACACTGACCACATAGAACTGAAGATTACAGGGTCTTTCTATTTTCTGTATATTCAATATGTCTCCTGGAGGCATGGAAACACAAAAATAAGAAGAATTATTACAATGAAAGATTGAAGTGATTTGTTCTATCAACTCTTGGAATCAGAAATATTTAGATTTAGAGAGCTAAAATAAATAATTTGTTCATCTCTAGTATATCCAACTTCAGCAGTAAGATCATGTATATACATTACACACATAGAAAAAGATCCATATATATATATATATATATATATAAGGGCTATAAATATGTAGATCAATTATTCATACATGTGTATGTCTGAATATAAATTTTTTTTCCTCTCATTGTGGAGACAATATGATTCATATATAATATACATATACATATAAGAACTTAACAATAGTCCTCCTCATAAGTGGGATTTTGTGGAGAAGTAGAAAGGGAGGACTTTTAATATTTACTATATTCGCCTGTATTGCTTCTAGTTTTGCAATAAGCATATATTACATTTTTATTAATATTAAATGATATGTTCAAAACTTCAATAAATAAAATCATTACTTTTTCTATTGTTCCCCTCAACCTCTGCGTTGACTGCTACATTAAGAATAGGGTTCGTGTGTGTGTGTGTGCGTGTGTGTGTTTTCTTTCTTGATATTTCTTCAGAGCCTATAATGGCGCTTCGCATATGACAAGCACTGAATAAATATTGAATGTCTGAATTACCTCTAGATAGATAGTATAACATTCTAAAGGGACAGAATTATGTCTTCACATTTAATGAACATATAGTAATATAATATCATTAAAATGGTGAATAGTAATATTTGATGTTTTTATTTTTGATGCTTTATGACATTAAGTTAAATAATCTCTTAAAAGGAAAATAAATATATTTTAAACATTTCTATCACAATCGATAATAATTAAGGGAAAAAATAGTTCTAACATTTACAGGGTAATCTTCGTGATGTGGGAATTATGCATAACAGGACTAAGGGCCACATAGTGGGCGCTGGGTCTCATTTTCATGAAGGACATAGCAATGACACTTTTGATATTAATCTCCAACTGAGGTTATTCATAAAGTCAGTGTATTTTCAATGTGTTAAAATTATCAACTGACTATCTGTAATCCTTTAAGGCCTAACCTCATTTTGATAAACTTGCTTTGATATTTCATCATTTATAATATATTGGGGCTCTCAAAAGTCAAAATATCCTAGGCCATCTTCAACCTCCGGGATATGTTGATGAAAACATCTGAAAATGCCAGATGCCCTGAGAATTTTTCTTTTTTTAAACCCTTGTTCTAAAAAGTTATTTATAATAAATTGTGACAAAAATGGGACACAGGCTTTAAGTGTTCATTCCTAATGTGTATTAGCATTTTCTCTATCATATTTTATGTAGAGAGCATTAGATTTAGCTTTTTAACTCTAAATTTAATTATCTCTCTCTCTCTCTCTCTCTCTCTCCCCCCGGGTGTGTGTGGGGTGTGTGTGTGTGTGTGTGTGTGTGTGTGTGTGTGTGTGTCTTGTTTTAGATTTACTAACGATACTGACTAGGGGGAAAATACATGAAAAAAATCCAATTTAACTTATTAGTTCACTGAATGAGCCAGGCACTTTGCCAGGTACTCTCATGTTTGTGATTCCATCAATGTTTCACTAAATATTCTATTACACATGGACTGGAAAATCATTTGTTTAGAAAAATGTTAGCTATTTTGCTGATTTCCATATTTGGATTTATGTTATGTCAATCAAAAATAGGAGTAGATTATACTCTGATACTGTTTTTCAACCATAGGAAACAGAAACTTTAGCAAACAAAGAGATAGAAACAAATCAAAGTCTTAGTTTATTTCCTTATTCAGGCAAGTTGGTAATCTTAACCCATATGAACATTTCTGAACCAAACCACCTCTTGCTGAAATTTATTTGTTACTTATTTTTGCCTTATTAGGAACAGAGAGGGACATGTGCTTCCTTAGTCTATCTGCTGACACAGAAATGTTATGAAGTAGGTAGAATTTTTAACTAAGGTAGTTTTAGGCTTAGGTTTACAGAGGTAAATTATGCTGTTTCAGGCAGATACTGTATGGCTTACTTGTACACGTTGGTGTTTCTTCCTTAAACACATTTTCTTATTTGGTACAGCCATATCATTCTTTGGAAAAGGAAAATTCATTATTTGTACTAGACAACTTGGGCACATTTGGGATATTCCCAAAGATATCTAATAATAATATGAGTGAATAACTTTATTTAATTAAGCAACAGTAAAATCAAATAGCAATCAATTTGTTCAATATAACTGTGACAGACTGTGATCTTTCAGGAAAATAATTGAACTACATCAGATTTTTAAATTAATAGACCACATTTGCTTAATCCATAGATTTTATTTAAAAATTCTTTAAAATATTAAAATAAATCATTCTCACAGATTCTGTGATCCAAAAGTCAGTCTAATGAAGAATGTAATATAAAATGGTTGAATTTCTCTGATGATCAGTGATGTTGAGCTTCTTTTCATATGTTTGTTGGCCGCATAAATGTCTTCTTTTGAAAAGTGTCTGTTCATATCCTTTGCCCACTTTTTGATGGGGTTGTTTGTTTTTTTTCTTGTAAATTTGTTTAAGTTCCTTGTAAATTCTGGATATTAGACCTTTGTCAGATGGGTAGATTGCAAAAATTTTCTCCCGTTCTGTAGGTTTCCTGTTCACTCTGATGATAGTTTCTTTTGCTCTACTCTTTAGTTTAATGAGATCCCATTTGTCCATTGTGGCTTTTGTTGCAATTGCTTTTGGTGTTTTTGTCATGAAGTCTTTGCCCATGCCTATGTTCTCAATGGTATTGCCTAGATTTTCTTCTAGGGTTTTTATAGTTTTGGATTTTACATTTAAGTCTAATTCATCTTGAGTTAATGTTTTAAAAGGTGCAAGTAAGGGATCCAGTTTCAGTTTTCTGCCTATGGCTAGCCAGTTTTCCCAGCACCATTTACTGAATAGGATATCCTTTCCCTGTTGCTTGTTTTAGTCAGGTTTGTCGAAGATCAGCTGGTTGTAGATGTGTGATGTTATTTCTGAGGTCTCCGTTCAGAGAAATGCAATTCAAAACCACAATGAGATACGGTCTCACGCCAGTCAGAATGGCAATTATTAAAAAGTCAGGAAACAATAGATGCTGGCAAGGCTGTGGAGAAATGGGAACATTTTTACACTATTGTTGGGAATGTAAATTAGTTCAATCATTGTGGAAGACAGTATGGTAATTCCTCAAGGTTCTAGAACCAGGAATACCATTTGACCCAGCAATCCCATTACAGGGTATATATCCAAAGGAAAATAAATCATTCTACTATAAAGACATGCACACATATGTTTATTGCAGAATTATTTACAATAGCAAAGATGGAACCAACCCAAATGCCCATCAATGATAGACTGGATAAAGACAATGTGGTACATATATATACCATGGAATACTATGCAGCCATAAAAAGAAATGAGATCATGTCCTTTGCAGCTGGAAGCCATCATCCTCAGCAAACTAACACAGGAATAGAAAACCAAACACCGTATGTTCTCACTCAGAAGTGGGAGTTGAGCAATGGGAACACATGGACACAGAGAGGGGAACAACACACACCATGGACTGTTGGGGGTAGGGTGCAAGGGGAGGGAACTTAAAGGATAGGTCAATGGGTGCAGCAAACCACCATGGCACACATAGACCTATGTAACTAACCTGCACGTTCCGCATGTGAATCTCATTTTTTTTAGAAGAAATAAGAACAAAAATTAAGACTTATATATATATAATAAAATGGTTGAATTACTAGTGTCACGTAGACATCATTTGGAAGTACAATCAGGCTGTGGAACACAAACAGAAATTAACAAGGGAAAGTACTTTCACCTCTGTTACCTCCTTAAGTAGAGATTATTTATTCAGCCAAACACTGGTGCTAGATGCACAAAAACTGTTTATTATGTGGGAGCAGAATAAGCGTCTATCTTTTAGAGTAGAAATATTTGGATATGCTGCTTTCAAAATGATTTAATTTTTTATATTTTGATTTTTTAAACTGAGATAAAATACATCTAACATAAAATTTGAAAATTTAACGATTTCAACTGTACCATTCAGTTACATTAATGACAATCACAATATTGTACAGCCATGACCAGTATCTACTTCCAAAAATTTTCCATTATCCCAAACAGTTACACTGTACTCATTAAGCAACAACTTTCCATTTCTGTCTCCCTTCAGTATCTGCAAACTCTAATCTAGTTTCTGTCTCTATGAATTTATAAATATTTTATATAAGTAAAATAATAAATTATTTGACCTTTGTATCTGACTTATTGAGCCCATCACAATGTTTCGAAGTTTCATTCATGTTGTAGCATATATCAAAACTTTGTTCCTTCTTGGCTAAATAATATTCCATTATACGTATGGATCACATTCTGTTTATCCATTCTTCTGTTGATCAACACTTGGATTCTTTCCACCTTTCTGCCATTTTGGTCATTGTGAATAATGCTGCAATAAGTATTGGTGTAAATGTTTGAGTCCTTGTTTCAATTCTTCTGAGTATAAGCCTGGAAATGTAATTGCTGGGTCATGCGATAATTTTGTTTAACTTCTTGAGGAACTGTCAAACTGTTTTTCACAGCAGCTGCACCATTTTACATTTTCCCCAGCAATGTATGAGGGTTCAAATTTCTCCACACTCACAAAAAATTATTTTCCCTTTTTGTTTATTAATATAACAAGCCTAGGATGTACAAATTGGTATCTAGTTGTACTTTTTATTTGCATTTCACTAATAACTAATGATGATGAACATCTTTTCATGGTCTTTTGGCCATTTGTATATCTTATTTGGAGAAAAGTTTATTTAATTTCCTTATCCATTTTAAAATAAGGTAGTTTGTGTGTTAACAGTTTTTTATATAATGTGGATATTAAATTCTGATTTTAGTATATAATTTGCGAATGTTTTCTCTCATTCTGCCAGTTTTCACTTTCTTGTTAATATTGTTTGATCCACAAACATTTTTAAATTTTGATGAAGTTTAATATACATTTTTTCTTTGTATTTTGTGCTTTTGGTGTCACTTTATAATTCTCTTGCCATATCCAAGGTCAAGAAGATTAACCCCTACGTTTTTTTCTGAGAGTTTTATGGTTTCAGCTTTTGTCCTTAGGCTCTTGTTCCATTTCAATTAATTTTTACATAATGTGAGTCTAATTTTATTATTTTGCATATGTAAAGCCAGTTTCTCACCACCATTTTTCAACTAAGTAGACTTGGCAGCTTGACACAAATCGACTGCTCATTCATGTATGGATTTATATCTGGACTCTCAATCCTATTCCACTGGTCTATATGTCTATCCTTATGCCAATACAACACTTTTTTGATTATTGTAGCTTTGTAGTAGGCATCAAACCTGAGAAGTATGAGGCTTCCAATATTGTTCTTCTTTTCCAAAATTGTTTTGGTTATTGGGGACGAATTTAAATTTCATATGAATTTAAAGATTGGCTTTTCAGTTTCTTCCAATGTTTTACAGTTTTCAGTGTACAAGTATTTCACCTCCTTCATTACATTCACTATTTGAGATTTCATTCTTCTAGAGGTCATTGTAAATGGACTTGCTTTCATAATTTCATTTGGCAGATTGTTGCATATTGATGTTGTATCCTACACCTTTCTTGAATTTACTACTAGCTCTGGAAGATTTCTTGTGGATTATTTGATGCTTTCTATGTAGAATGATGTCATTTATAAACAGAAGTAACTTCCTTGCTAATATGGATTTTTAAAAATTTCTTTTAATTGTCTTATTGTTCCATTTAGCACTTCCAGTACAAAGTTGAATGAGTGGTCGAAAGCAGGCACCCTTCTGTTCCTGATCATAAGGGGAAACATTTTGGTCTTTCACCATCAATTATGATGTTAGCTGTGAGTTTTACATAAATAGCCTTTAATATGTTAAGAAAATTCCCTTCTTTTCATTGATTTTTGAATATTTTAGCATGAAAGGATGTTGAATTTTTGTCCATTGTCTTTTCTACATCAAGTAAGTTGATTACATGTTGTTTTTCTTCAGTCTATTAACATAGTGCATTATATTTATTTATTTTCTTATGTTTAACCACCCTTGAATTCCTAGGATAAATCTCATTTGGTCATGTTAAATAATCCTTTTAATATGCTGTTTGATTGGTGAATATTTCTTTGTTGTTTTTTTTTTTTTTTTTTTTTTCACAATTCAATCTCTAAAACAGCTTTATTTGCTTAGAATTAGATATTTGTTAAAATATAAGGGAATAGTTAGTGCCACCTACTGTTGCCAGACCCTATGATAAATACAGAGTGCAAAATTGTGAAGGAAGATATGATTCTTGTAATTTGTAGCTTATAGTATAGAAATTTGAGACTCTACATGTTTTTCTTTTTTATTCTTTCTTTCTCTTTTTAAGGGACCAGGGTATCATAATGTGAAGAAAAGCATCAATGAAAATGATTACAAAAAAGATGCATGACTCTGTTTTTCAATCTGAATCATTAGTATGTTTTGAGTATGTTTTCTACGTTATACACATTGAAAAGTGACATTTATTTAAATTGAAACTTGTTTCAATTTAAATGAAATTAATGTTTCAATTTAAATGAACTTAAAAGTAGTATAAACTCACAAATGATAATTTCAGTGTCTTCCTGGGTTAGCCAGGGACTATCAAGGATTAAATAAAAATAAAATAAAATTATCATCAATTTATCCAAGACATTTATATGAAGGTAGACATCATCCTTGTAACTTCTTTGATCTTTTGAATAACACCTTATATTATTTCATAATATTTATTTGTAATTTTTGCACACATTATTAGTAATTATTAAATGAATTAGACTTTTAAAGACAATGTATTATACAAGTTAAGCTATAATAAGTTTGCATGTTTTATAAATATGGAAAATTCAAGATTATGAAATGGATACTTTTTCTCTGTAATATTAGCTTATCTGCCACTGCTGTGTCTTTGCTGGTACACACACATACACAAACACACACACACATACACAAACACACATATTCAAATTCATACATATACTTTATATAATTAGAAATTATGTAATACATGTATCAATAATTTTCTATGTATGTCTACAAACATATTTACATACAAATGTACACATTTATTTTCCAGAATTATATTTAGAAATTTCTTTTCCACATTTAATGTTTGATGGAAATAATGTTAACACTGGTTTGACAGAGTTGACTGGGAGTTAAATTGCAGAAACTTACTGAAGAATTCTTCCATAGCACTGTAGTCTTCATTTAAAAGTAATAAACATTAATTGTTTTAATACTTTTACTTCCAGTAAATTAACTAAACAAATAAATTAGTTGGTTGTTGATTTTTTAAAAGTCTTAAAAAGTTTTTGTGGGTACATAGTAGGTGTATATATTTATGGGGTACATAAGGTGTTTTGATACAAGCAGGCAATGTGAACTAAGCACATTGCAGAGGGTAGGGTTTACATCCTGTCAAGCATTTATCCTTTGAGTTACAAACAATCAAATTATATTCTTTAAGTTATTTTAAAATATACAATTAAGTTATTACTGACTATAGTCACCCTATTGTGCTGTCAAATAGTAAGTCTTACTCATTTTTTCTACTTTTTAGTACTCAAGATTGGTAAAATTTAAAAATACTACTTGGAAACAAGAGAGATTGTGGTATGCTCAGTATATATTTAGTTCATACCTTTTGGATATGCTAGGAAAAGAAGAAAAAAGGCAAAATATTAGTGTAAGCCCACTGAAAATAAAAGAATAACAGTGCAATCACTTTTAAGAGAGAGAGTATAAGAATTCTTCAAATTTCTGAATGAAGAAGATAAAATTTGCTAGAGTGCTACAAGCATGGAAGTTTTACTTGGACACCCTTATTCCCCAGTAAAATATAATATTAATAAAATGCATGAGTAAGCTTAAGAGAATTAAATTAAATCATCATGCAAAAAGCAAAATATTCAAAGGCAAACTATGTAAAACTAAAACAGGTTAAACCCAGCAAAGTGCAGTGGGTAGAGTGATGGGAGAATCAGACATATTGCCTATGTGGATTGAGATATGTAATTTTAATCCTTCTATGCACATGTCAAATATTGTCTTTGGCCTGCATGACTTATACAGCTTAACCAGGCCACTGCATAAAACCAATGATATAGTTTGAATGTGTGTCCCCTTCAAATCTGATGTTTAAATGTGATCTCCAATGTTGGGTGTGGCCTAGTGGGAGGTGTTTGGGTCATGAAGGTGGATCCTTTATGAATGGCTTGGTGCCAACCCCTTGGTAATGAGTGAGTTCTTGCTTTAGTAGTACATATGAGAGCAAGTTGTTCACAAGGTCATGGCATCTCCTCTTCTCTCTCTTGTTCCCACTCTTGCCATGTGACACGTACCCTCCCTTTCCCCTCTAACATGATTGGATGCTTTCTGGGACTTCACCAGAAGCAGATGCTGTTGCCATGCTTCCTGTATAGTCTGCAGAACCATGAACCAATAAATCCTTTTTAAAAAATAAATTGCAGAGTCTCAGGTATTTCTTCATAGCAGTGCAAAACAAACTAACACGATAAATTCTTTGAAACGTTTGGGTCCTCCGATAAACCAACCAACCAACAAATAGTCAAAAAATCTAATTCATTTACTGGCCCAAGAGAACAGGATGTTTTGATAATTTAAAATAAAGTAAAATATATTGAATCTTTAAAATACCATAGCTAATTGGGAAAAAAAGAATAAATTACAATGACAATGTTATAAATTATTTAATACATATGTATAGCTGTCTACTTGTGTACATTTGCATGTTTTCTTGATGAAATCTAATTATTGTAAAGAGTGATATCACCAAGATGGTAGGGTAGGAGATGCAAGCCTTGATAGCAAAATAAAAGTGAAAACTATTTGTATATAAAAATATATTGCTTACTAGTATTTAATGGGGCATAAATAATGAAACACTGTCACTCAGATTACTGGTTCATGTAATATCAGCCTCAAATTATAGATTGGAATGACAATTTATAACATTGAAATGTGTCAAAGTGACCATAAAATGAGAATATGGAAGGGAGAAACAAGCTTAAAGGTCAGCTAATTATATCTTCCTTCTAAAATTGAAAAACATTCCATGGTATCCATGACCAGTGCTCATCCAGGTTCAGCTGAACACTTCCTGTGACAGGAATGCACCACTCTGAGAGACAGCTGATTCCCTTGGAGCTGTCCAACAGGAGCTCTAATTGTTATAGAGGCACACCACTTTGTACTGAACTGAAATCTGTCTCTGAATAATTGTCACACATAAAAGTTGTTTTTGTCATCTACAGCAACATAATTTAATCTAGCCACTATTTTCCATGACAGTACATCAGTTATCTGAAGGTATTTCTTTTGTATTTCATAAGTCTTGCCTTATGTAATTTAAACATCTTACCTTTTCCTAATGTTTCCTCAGGTCATACAGCTTCAAGACCTTTCAAACACACGGCCAATCTTGTGTTTTATGGACTACAGCCTGTAAATATCATTCCTTAAAATGAGGCAAATAAGTCTAATAAGACCTTTCCATTTAATTGGTCCAGGATAGAGTATTGTGGAGATAATAGCGATTAAGATCCAAACATTATTTTTCTTCTAATCCTGTTTTTTATTAAATTCGATTTGTTTTTCTACAAGCATATCGCATTTTCAAAATCACAGTGAATTTAGTCATTTGAGATTTTTACTGCTGTTTTCTATTAACAGTCTTTAAGCATTCCATAACTTTTAACGTTGCAGTTGTGTCTTTGAGGACAGCTAAAGAACTTTAAATAGCAGATATGGTACATGGATCTAGCTTATAAGCACTAAGGAAGATTCATTATTTAGAATCCCAATTTTGCTAATTTGCGCAATAGTTTTCTAGTTCTCTTATAATTGTGTATGATTCATTATTTAAGTAAAAGTTCTTTCTAAAATATGTGTTCCTGAGCTTATATTTAGCTTGTGTTTTAAATCCTGTGTCTGCACTGATTAATCAGTGCTTATATCATGCTTATAAAAATTTTTAAATTTCACTTCTGTTACATCTAAGTAATTGATTCAAAATTTTAATGTTTTCTGAATGAGACCAAGGAAATTTTCAGTGACTCGTTTCTAATGTCATTGTATAGAATTAACATTTTTGGCAGTCATTTGAATATTTTTCTAGTTGTATCAGCGTCTATATAACGTTTCTCATGCATACTCTTAAATAATTAAATTTTCTCAAAGGTCTTAGTGAAGAAAGAACATTTTTAACCCATTCTGCGTAACTTTTTACTTCTAAAATTGATTTTTATAATAAATTTTTAAAAAGCAGACATTCTTGTTGTAAAATTTTTATATAATTGTGTCATTCTTAAGTTTTTCGAAACCTCTTAACATAATCTTTTTTTTTTTTTTTTTTTTTTTTGAGATGGAGTCTTGCTCTGTCGCCCAGGCTGGAGTGCAGTGGCATGATCTCAGCTCACTGCAAGCTCTGCCTCCCGAGTTCATGCCATTCTCCTGCCTCAACCTCCGGAGTAGTTGGGACTACAGCCTCCCGCCACCATGCCCGGCTAATTGTTTGTATTTTTTTGTTTTTAGTAGAGATGGGGTTACACTGTGTTAGCCAGGATGGTCTCGATCTCCTGACCTCATGATCCACCCGCCTCGGCCTCCCCAAGTACTGGGATTACAGGCGTGAGCCACCACGCCCAGCCTGTTTAATATAATCTTGAATCTTGCCAAACTGCTGCTTATAAATCTAAATGCTTATATTTATGTACAGAAGAAAAAAATTATAAATAATAGAAATTACTCTAGTGTGGGGTTGTTTTTAACCACTGATATTTATTTACAAAGCTGTTGGAGAATTCAACCAGAAGTGGCTATGTTAGGGTATTTATGTCCATCGCTGCTTTCTTTTTATTAGCTTGGTTGTAGGTCCCTAAACTACAAAGGATATTTCTACCCTTGCTTTCCTGATGTGGATAAACAAGTGTCATGTCACGCATTTCAAAGAAGTCCTTCATGGATCATTTTATGACAATTTAGGGGCCCTGATGTTTACCTGCAGAGCCGACAAACACAGCAAACACTTTCTTTTAGGTATAATGCCTTACTAAACAGAAACAAACAAACAAAGGAAGCAAATTCTCTCCAGAATACAATCTTATAGAAATTCTGTCATCATTAAATAATGTAGATATTTATCTGGACTCCATAGGGTTTATGGGATGTGCTTAAACTAGGTTAATACTATAGTTTTATCTATGAGTGTTATATTTGTAATTCAGTTCCTGGCCTATATAATCTGTCAAACACTGGGTGAATTTTATGTCTTTCAGAGATTCCAAATTGCCTGTGGAAATAATCTAGCTGTTTTGGGTTAGGACAGAGACATAGAGTGCTCTCTCTTCCATGCTAAAATGTGAAACAACCCTCTCATTTTTATCATATACATATGGTATTATGGTATTTTCACATACATATATGCACATCTTTCATATAGAAAATTTTTCCTCTTTGAAATGGTCATTAAACCCTGATTAGTGAAATTCATGATGCGGAAGCAGACTATATTCAATGGAGTTCAATTGTTTTCTCTTTAGACCCTCAGATTTTCTTTGCTATGTTTGATTACACATCACATTATATGCAAAAATTAACTCTAAATGGATTAAAGCTCTAATTACAAACTTTTTATAAAAATACCTGTTTTCTGAGAATTACAGAATTCTTAGAAAAACATGCATGTGGCCGGGTGCAGTGGCTCACACCTGTAATCCCAGCACTTTGGGAGGCTGAGGTGTGTGGATCACAAGGTCAGGAAATCGGGACCATGCTGGCTAACACGGTGATACCCCGTGCTAAATGCAAAAAATTAGCCAGGTGTGGTGGTGGGTGCCTGTAGTCCCAACTACTAGGCAGGCTGAGGCAGGAGAATGGTGAGAACCTGGAAGGTGGAGCTTGCAGTGAGCCGAGATGGCACCACTGCAATCCAGCCTGGGCAACAGAGTGAGACTCTGTATCAAAAAAAAAAGAAAGAAAAAAAGAAAATGCATGTATCTTTTATTGTCATGTGTTGTTGGGCAATGGATTCTTAGGTTATACACCAAAATTATAAGCAATAAGAAAAAAATTGAGAACTTTTGAATTTCAAAGATAACTATCAAGAAATGTGAAAAGATAACCCACATAAGAGGAAAAATACATAATATATATATATATATCTATATATAACGTATTTATTACACACACACACACACACATAGATATATATGAGATACGGGCTTGTATCCAAAATATGTAGATAACAATTAAAAGACAAACCAATTGAAAATCAGCAAACCTTAAATAGATATTTTCCAAAGAAGATATAGAAATGTCTAGTACGCACGTGGAAAGAAGTTATTAGTTATTAGAGAAGTTCAAATTAAAATCACAGTGAGGGCTGGGCGTGGTGGCTCGCGCCTGTAATCCTAGCACAGTGGGAGGCTGAGGTGAGTGGATCACCTGAGGTCAGGAGTTTCAGACCAGCTTGGTCAACATGGCAAAACCCCGTCTCTACTTAAAATAACAAAAATTAGCCAGGAGTGGTGGCAGGCACCAATAATCCCAGCTACTTGGGAGGCTGAAGCAGGAGAGTCATTTGAACCCAGGGGGCAAAGGTTGCAGTGAGCAGAGATTGCACCACTTCACTCCAGCCTGGGATAAAGAGCAAAACTCCATCTCAAGAAAAAAAAAAAAATTACAATGAGATACTACTTCAGGCCTACTAGAATGTCTGTAATAAAAAAGATAGACAATAAGGGTCTATGCTAAGAAGATGCAAACTTCATATATATCTGATGGAAATGTAAAATAGTGCCACCACTTTACATACAATTTGGCAACTTCTTAATGAGTTACACAAAATGTACTATATGCCCCAGCAATTCTAACTCTAGGTATCTACGAAGAGAACTTTAAACATATCTCTGCCTGAAAATTTGTACATAAATGTCTATAGGAGCATTTCTTCAAAATAGCCAAAAAGTGGAAATAATTCAAAGGTGCATTCACTAGTACCTGGACAAACACAATCACACATGATTTCATTTACAGAAACTGTCATTAAAAGGCAAATATTTAATAACAGAAATAAGATTGAAAGTACTGGTTATGAAGAACTGGGGTAATAATAGGGGAATTGCTGCAAATGTGCATTAGGAATCTTTTTGAAACTCTAAAACAGGATTTTGGCAGTGGTTACATAACTCTATAAATCTACTGTTGCGGGAGGTCAGGGACCCCAAATGGAGGGACCAGCTGGAACTGTGGCGGAAGAACATAAATTGTGAAGATTTCATGGACATTTATCAGTTCCTAAAATTAATACTTTTATAATTTCTTATGCCTGTCTTTACTGCAATCTCTGAACATAAATTGTGAAGATTTCATGGACATTTATCACTTCCCTAATAATATTCTTATAATTTCTTATGCCTGTCTTTAATCTCTTAATCCCATTATCTTCATAAACTGAGAATGTACATCACCTCAGGACCACTATTGTACAAACTGATTGTAAAACGTGTGTTTGAACAATATGAAATCAGTGCACCTTGAAAAAGAGCAGAATAACAGCAATTTTCAGGGAACAAGGGAAGATAACCATAAGGTCTTACTGCCTGTGGGGTTGGGCAGAATAGAGCCATATTTTTCTTCCTGCAGAGAGCCTATAAAAAGACATGCAAGTAAGAGAGATATCCCTGAATTCCTTTCCCAGCAAGGAATACCCTGGGGAAGGAATGCATTCCTGCGGGGAGCTCTATAAATGGCTGCTCTGGGAGTGTCTGTCTTATGCGGTTGAGATAAGGACTGAAATACGCGCTGGTCTCCTGCTGTACCCTCAGGCTTACTAAGATTGGGAAATTCCAGCCTGGTAAATTTTGGGCAGACCAGTTCTCTGCTCTCAAACCCTGTTTTCTGTTAAGATGTTTATCGAGACAATACATGCACAGCGGGACATGGACCCTCATCAGCAATTCTAATTTTGCGCTTTGCCTTGTGATCTTAATTGCCCTTTGAAGCATGTGGTCTTTGTGACTTACTCCCTGTTCATACACCCCATACCCTTTTAAAATCCCTAATAAAAACTTGCTGGTTTTGCAGCTTGGGGACATCACAGACCTACAAATATGTGATGTTACCACTGGAGGCCCAGCTGTAAAATTCCTCTCTTTGTACTCTTTATTTCTCAGACCAGCCAACACTTAGGGAAAATAGAAAGAACCTACATTGAAATATTGGGGGCTGGTTCCCCTGATAATCTACTAAAGGTTTTTACCTTTGAGAAAGCCAACAAGAACATATATTGGGGAAAGCATAGCCTTTTCAATAAACATTGCTGGAAAAATTGGATTGCCATATGCAGAAGAATAAAACTTGACCTGTTTCTCCCACTATATACAAAAATCAACTCAAGATGGATTTGATACTCAAATAAAAGACTAAAACTATAATAAAACCAGAAGGAAACCTAGGAGGAAATCTTCTGGACATTGGTCTAGGCAAATAATTTATGACTAAAACCTCAAATGTACAGGCAACAAAAACAAACAGACAAAAGGAACTTGATTAAACTAAAATTCTTCTTCACAGCCAAAGAAATAATCAACAGAATGAACAATCTGGAGAATGGGAGTAATATTTGGAAGCTATTCATCCAACAGGAGACTAATACATAGAACATTCAAGGAATTTAAACAACTCAACAATAACAAGAAATAATGCTATTTAAAAGTGAGCAAAGGACATGAATAGACAGTTTCAAAATATGGCATACAAATGGCCAAAAGGCATGTGAAAAAATGTTCAACATCACTAATCATTAGAGAAATGCAAATTAAAACCAAAATGAGACATCATCCATCTTACACCAGTCAGAATGGCCATTATTAAAAAGACAAAAAATAACAGATGTAGGGGAAGATGTGGGAGAACTCTATAAACTGCTGGTGGAAATGTAAATTAGCACAACCTCTATGGAAAACACTATGGCGAGTTCTCAAAGAACTAAAAGTAGAACTACCATTTGATCCAGCATTCCCACTATTGGGTACTACCCCCCAAAAAAGGAAGAAATAATAGTAAAACAACCTTATACTTATATGTCTATTACAGCACTAGTCCCAATAACAAAGATATGGAATCAATCAACTTAAGTGTCCATCAATGGATGAATAGATTAAGGAAATATGCTGTATAAGTATATATGTATGTATACATATATATATCCACACACATTTAATGAAATATAATTCAGCTATTAAAAAAAGAGTGAAATCATATTTTTTGCAGCAACATTGATGGAACTGGAGGCCATTATCTTAAGTGAAACAAGACAGGCACAGGAAGTCAAATGTAACATATTCTCATTCATAAGTGGGTGCTAAAAATGTACATGTGGATAGAGAGTGTGGAATGATGGACAATGGAGACTCTGAAGGGTGAGGTGGTGGGACGGGGTGGATGAAATTAGTTAAGGGATACAATGCATGTTATTTGGGTGATGGATACCCTAAAGGCTCTCAGTTGTTAAGTAAATTACAATGGATATAATTTATTCTGTTTTACTTTATATTTGTTGTTCCATCAATAAATATAAAACCAGATATTTAGGGGAAACACTATAACACAGAGGTTGGCAAACTTATCCTATAAAGGAAGATAGTTAATAATTTATGCTATTTTAAACACAATACACATAATACATGGTCTCTATGCTATTTTAAACACAATACACATAATACATACCACTGTGAAAGTGGTTAGAGACAGTATGTAAACAAATGGGTGTTTGTATTTACAAAACTTGTATTTACAAAAATAATGGTAGGCCAGATATGGCCCATAGGCTGTAAATTTCCAACTGCTACTGTTATAGAAGTAACTGATGGGGTTTAAATTGGTATGTCTTTTCTTTCTGGAGACAAATTAGTCAAATATCAAAAGTTTTACTTGATGCTTTTTCGTATTCTATTTTTAGTTTTTTGTCTCAAGTCAAAAATAAGATCAGTCATACATTTAAGATATATGTGTATAAATATATATATCACATATTTGATTAGTGTATTTATACACATACATATATAAATAATCAAATGTCATTTCTAATATCTGAAATTTGGAAGTGATAACATAAATTTTGGTATCATTGTGCAATGAGACTCTATATGGCCAAATTTATATTTATAAAAATAGATTTTTATTGGCATGGAAACATATTCAACATGTATCAAAAGAAATACACTTATATGGACTGTAATGATTCTGTTTTGTGAAATAATATATGTACATATTTGTGTACAATTTATAGATCTGTAGCTTTATGGGGGCAAGTCTAAAATATATGCTTCTAATTTTCAGCAATATTATTATCTGGAGCTATAATTTCTGATAATTAAATATTTTAAAATATGTATTTCCTGTATTGCTTATTTTTCTATAGTGAATATATACAGCAACACCTAAAATGAAGTGGGAAAATAAAAATCAGTATTGGCACATTTTCTTTAATAATTAAAAACATAAAAATCTGTTCTTAATATACTGATTTGAAGTTTCTAGTTAATTAAATTTTTATGAATACTCACTATATCACTACAACAAAGTACTTATCAACCACATAACAATGAAGTGCATAACATATTACTTCAAAAATCAGTTAATTAAATATTCAAATCCATGCCTGAACTTGAAAGATGACTGATTAAAAGCAATCAATTTTTAAAGCCATTTGAAAAGCACTACTCGTTGATTCTTTGTAAAAACTGACCAGGATTACTAAGCTACACACTTTTAATTATAGCAACAAACATATTTCTGCTACATATTATTTTGTACAATCATTTATTAATTTCCTCCACTATCTTTCAAATGTCATTTAAACTGCTATATAAACAGCAAAGTCTAAATCATTTTAATTGCTAAATTTCCTTCTCAGGAATACTTAAAAATAAAAAGGCAATTCAGGCAATTAATCTGTCAGTAAGAAGACAACATAGATAAAAGCCTGATTAGCTAGGAGCCACCTTATCAGATACTTCAGTTAACTGTAATTTTGGGAACACAGTAACTGTAGGAAGAAAAAATGGGCAAAATTTAGATTTAAAAGCAAAGCAAACACACAATATCCCCACCAAAAAGCTTTGGAAACCATCTGCTTCTTTTCCCTTAAAAACAAAGGTTATCATTTAAATCCTGTCTTACTTCTTTTTCCCAAGACTCAGAAAAAGACTTAACCTTAAACTCTCTTTCCACGACTACTAGTCAAGGTTAATGCCTTCACTTCTTGGCTTTCATCCTGTGTCATCCCATGACTGAGCTGCTGAACTCTACTGGGTATAGTATAGCACCATTTATTTTATTCTTTCTCCTTCGCCACTTAAGTGATTTAATCATATAAATATACTCTTATTTCCTTCATCTTAAAAAAAATTTACTTTGCAACTAAACTTCTCAAAGCATTCAACTATGTATCTTCCCCACTTTATTACCTTGTATCATTACTATGCTTCTCCCTGAATTTGTCTTTTCTCAACTATTCTAAAATCTTTCTCAGGTGTTAACTGACTTCTCAACAGCCACATTCAACGTAAAAAGCTTACATTCAAGAAAAACCTGGCTGCTCCAGTGATGTTTGTATAAGCTCGGGCAAGCTGTTCAGCTTCCCTCAGTCTTAGTTTTATCACCTTTAAGGATTATTATACCTCGCATAGCTATTTTATAAACAAGTTTTGAAAAATTAAGGAAAGCTAATGTGAAGTAGCTACTCAACAGTTTAACATTTTTAGACCATGTATAAAAAATAGTAAATATTTTTTAAATGTACTAAATTTATTAACGTCATTAAATGACTTTATGACCTACTAAATACCTCATTTAACTTTTCAAAACTTATCTACAAAGAGTTATAGATGGCTAATAAGGACACGAAAATATACTCAACAGCATTAGCCATCAGGGAAATGAAAATCAAAACTATAATGAGATATCCGTTCATACCCATTAGGATGGCTGTAGTAAAACAGTCAGAAAATGACAATGCTAGTGAGGACGTAGGGCAATTAGAATCCTTATATATTATTGGTGAGGATATAAAATGTTGCATCCACCTTGGAAAACAGCCTAGTGGTTCCACAGAAAGTTAAAAATGGAGTTACTACATGATATAATTATTAAGTTACCTCAATACTAGTTAAGGGAGAAATTTTCTGACTTTAGTCTCTAATCATTCAACTCTCTTTTCTTCCTAGTCTCCTTAAACCTTGAAGTGTCCATAAATAATTAAATGGGCGAAATTCTCATTTTCTTCCCCTCGTTTTACCTATAGAAAGCCCCAGCTGGGGGGCAGAAAGAGTCATGTAAAAATTTATATCCAATTCATAGTCTGGATTATAACATACAACTGAGTATTTTAATTTCTAAATTGATACTGTTTTAGTAAAATTAAATGATCATGAAAATTGTATTACCTGAAAATCGTCAAAAAATCTCCCAGGAGTAAGGGAAGATTTTTTCCAATGGATATATTTTAAAGTCACAGTGGGACACAAAAATAAAATTTTCTTTAAATTGTAAAAACACAGAAACATTGTGTATGAAAGATGTTTGCAGAAAAATCATAGCTCATTAAAAATTATAAAAGGCCAGTATGGTGGCTCATGCCTGTATTCCCAGCACTTTGGGAGGCCAAGGCGGGTAGATCACCTGAGGTCAGGAGTTGGAGACCAGTCTGGCCAACTTGGTGAAACTCCGTCTCTATAAAAATACAAAAATTAGCTGGGCGTGGGGGCACATGCATGTAATCCCAGCTATTCTGGAGGCTGAGGCAGGAGAATCACGTGAAACCAGGAGGCAGAGGTTGCATGAGCCCAGATCACGCCACTGCACTCCAGCCTGGGTGACAGAGTGAGACTCGGTCTCAAAAAAAAAATATATATATATAGATATATATATATACACACACACAAAATTAAAAGCTAATTTCATTTTTTAAAATAAAATTTAATGTGCGCTATTCTTGTATTTAATTTGTTTATGCTATTGAGTGCTGTCTTTAAATGCCTGTGTCTTTGGAGATCTTAAAGAAACCTTGTGTCTATAAGCCTAAGCTTGCCTGAGAACATTCAGAAGACTTTTGGAAAACAAAGTTCAAAGAAAACATTTAGGAAGTACAAGTTATGAGCTCTGGCAACTGATACTCTTTAGTTGGTGCCTTAATGAAGACTAGACTTTTACACTGTTCCTGATATAAAATCCTGCACTGAATTACAGTTTCTCTAACTGCATCTTTATTGTTTCTAACTTGAGTCCACTTAATGGTGTGGGTAATATTCCAATTTCATGAAGATGGCTCTCCCTCTTTTTTCTGTTTTTGCTTACTGTTTCCTACTTAAGTCTGAATGTTGTTTAATACTCTCTCCTACACTGAATGATTTACATAATATTGAATATCAACATACAAACTCTTTTTTATTCAGAGACACATGACAGGCCTTCAATCGGTAGTTAGTCAATGAATAAAGAATATATGTTGATATTAAATTCAGTCAACATTGATTTATGTGATCTATTATTTTATACTGTTCTTGGAAACCAATGACATGTCTGCAATTATTACCTATCATGTGTTGTATATTTGAGTTATTAAGTTATGTCTACCAGTATAGATTTTCCCCAAGAAAACAGCTGGAGATGGGTCAGCCACCTTGGTGTTTGCCCCCTACTACTAAGTAGATTAGGTTCCAGTTCCCCTCTACCTATGCTGAAATGGGTCATGCCTTGTTGTGTCTCAAAATATGTCATATTCCACGGAACTACTCTCCTGAAGACATTTTAAAATTATATTTTCAGAGTCAACATAAGATAGCAGATGGATAATCTGCTTGAAGGCAATTGAGGTCATATATCATTAAGCATCAGGGAAATTCTATATGTAACCAAACATCTGTATTTGAAAAATATAGTCAAAAGCTTTCCAAAAAAATTCTCAAACCATAATTTCTTGCCAATTTAACATCTGAAAAATATAGAAAAGTTAATCATGAAAACAGAGTCTGTGGATTTTTGAACTGAAAGAGCCACTAGAGATCATGTTTTCCAACTCAATAATTTCACAGATGGAAAATGGAGCCAAAGGAAGTTAAATCCTTTACCTAGGTTCACATAACTAGTTACTGACAAAAGTGGGACTGAAATGCAAGTTTTTGATGGTGTTTTATTACCATGCTGCTACCTTCAGCCTACTGAATCTATTAAATCCTGTGTATATATTGTAGACATTAAGTTTGTTCTCTAAATATAATACCAAAGTCCCCAATCATTTTTAATGAAGTTTCTGTAATCATATTGGAAAAATGACAGTCAAAATTATCTTTCATATATTCTCAGAGAATGCTTTCTCCTGAAGGAAATACTCAATATAAGATTAGGATAACAAGATCTCTTTAAAATGAATGTTTCCATTTGCAGAATTAAATATTTAGAGCTTCCCAGAAATGTGTTGGCATGAGTTCACATTTGAATATCTCCTTTCTAGTTTATAAGAAATAGCCTAAGAAATGAAGAAATACGGAAGCTGTATCATCTGGAAGCTAGGGTAAATCATTTTGTAAATGCCAGAAACTATGAAGAATGTTTGATATATATGGGGTAGATGAGGTTCTAGACAGATTGATAAATTTTCTTCCTGTAACAGTATGGCTTAATGGAAAAGCAATGGAGATGACGAACCACTGGGGATTAGGTAAAATGGGGCAAGGACTGTCAAGTGGATTGGTAAATTTGATTAAAGTTCTTTTGGTCCAGTGGTTTTTAACGTGGATGTTCCAGTGTGAAGGCATTATTGATTGAAAGGTCCTATTGACAATTACTGGATTTGTGCCAGAAATGCTTGAAATCTGGCAATACTCTCAACAGTTCTGCATAACAAGGATCTGCTCCATATCTTGCATTCCTCACAATTTGAATGACGTATTGATTACTCATGTAGGTAAAAGCAAGTTTATTAATAACTGTATTGAGAACCTTTATTTTTCACATAAATACAAAATATTTCTGTACAAATTTAATACTCAATGAATTTTACAGTAAGGTAATTACTATGTATGTAGATTTAAAAAAAGACTATACTTTATTATTTTTTTTTACAAGGCATAGAATGAGTCATTCCTCATTTTGGCAAATTGTTTTCTTGTATTTTTTGAATAGGTTATCTCACAAAATCATTTCTGTCTACAGTTGTACTCATGACATTTTCAAAGATTTTCTACATTTAGGCACAAGCATTTTGCTCTTTCAGTATTTCCACTTGTATAGTCATCTCCAAGAGTTTATGTATAAAATATTTTTATTATAAATGATTCTACATTTTATTATACCTTTATATTATACTTAGGGCATTATATTTTTTAAATGTATGTAGCCATAATTCTGAATTTCATTTCAGGTTAGATAAGGTAATGAATAAAATATTTGATTAAAAATGGAGCAGTGGGTCTGACTGGGTTACAAGCCACTGGTCTCCTCACTGTTCTGAGGAATTTGAAGTCATCAGTGTTGGCAAAGCTCCTAGGACCCCACAGGAGGCTAAGAACAGAATGATTACTTGGTAGTGCTAGCAATACATAATGCTGTAGATCAAAGGTCACTGGCTCAAATCAATATAGAGGCCAAGAGCAAAACAGCAAGATGTGACTTGGGCAAGTAGAAAACATTCGAAATGCTGCATTATAACATGGGCCATTTTAACTCTAGAGTGTCTCCTGGGGTCAGCTCAAGCTGTCATTGGGGTTGCCCCCCTCTGACCAACTTGCCTAGACCCCGCCGTTCCACAGGTATTGATCCTAAGGGCACTCCCTACTTAACATTCTGCCCATTTAGCTCAATCTCAGAGTCAGCTTCCCAGAGTTGCCTGAGAACCAAGTACGGAACATTCATTGTTAAAATCTCATAATGATTTTCAAGAGAAAATGGCAATGTGAATTCTTATGTAAACTCTTCTGACTTTTTAACTATTGCCAGCTAATTTAAATCTTTTTCCCATCAACACATTGTAGACTCATTTAGATCACAGGGAAATTATAATTCAGGATTTTCTCAAGACAATTGTCTCAGAATTAGCATTAATAGAACCCCTTTCATTGTTGAATATGTCCAGTTTAGACAATTAATGAATTTTATGATCACCCTTCTCCTAGACCATCAGTTTGCTACTTCTGCTTGAGAAAAAAAGATTCCTGAGGCAGCACATTTCTGCCAGGCTCAATTAGGCCAAATTTGTTCAATCAAGAATGGGCCACTGATTGCCACAAGGCATCTAGGGTATATTTGTTCTTACACTGTGGTTGACAGTCTGGTGACATTGGATGAAAAGTAAAAGCCATTTTGGTGTCAGAAATGGCAGCCAACCAAACCAAGTCTGGCACGATGTTTTGACAAAACCGTTTTCTCAGAAAGAGAAAGATTCATATTTCCCTGCTGGGTTTATTCATGTTCTTGGCCTCTTCACAAGTCTACTTAGTCAACTGTAAATCCTTTAAGCTGGTAAAAAATCCTCCACTTTGATATGTTAGATAAAGTGTCTAATTTTCTTTAAGTGTCTAGGAAATACAGAAAAATGACCGTATAGTAAATCTCAAAAAATATAAATAAATGCAAAGAGCAAAAATCAAGGAAAAAATATCACTGACAATATAAATGTCAATATTACAGGCATTTTAATAAAACTATAAACAAATACAAACACATTACTTGGTTATTAGCTAATTAATTAGTTGATTAATATAATCTGGAAAAAAATTAATAATTAATTCTTGTATCAGAGAACAAGTAAAACTGCACTGACTTAATGCCTGGAAAATAATAGTGTTGAGAACATTCCCTATCAAAAGGTGTGGAATTCAGCCAAAGTAGAAATCAAAACCAAATCCATAACATTGGGAGCATTTATTTAATTTTTTAAGAGATAAAAATAAATGAAAAATTTTAGAAAAAAAGACAAAGAAAACAATAAGGCATTTATTTTAAAGTATATGATTTATTTGTAAGGCAAAGGGTTGCTTTTTTGAATAAATAAAAATGAAAATGATTAGTTAATACGCTGAATGGGAGCTATCTATGTATGTGTGTGCATGTATTTGTGTGTGTGTGTGTGTGTGTGTGTATATATATGTAGACATATATACAATGGGAAACTGAACTTAGTCTAACTTTACTGAAGCAGGTTGAAGGATGTGACTAATCAGATGTGCCAATTACACTGTGGGAGCTACTGAGGTGCTTATAAAGATTTATGATGAACAGAACATGAGAGTAAACTTGATGTAAAATTGTGAAAAACAGGATATCAGAGTAAGCTTAATGTAACAACTTGACACAAATTTAATATCTGCTTTTTATTTACTAAAACTAGGATGATGTATGAAAACTTGTATAGCTTTTTTTAATGTATAGCTTTCCTATATACTAGAAATTCCCTACACTTTTTAAGCTACTTGCTGACTGCCTGCTTGCATTCAGCATATTTTTTTGTGCAAATTAGCTAAATTCTATAAAATGCTATACTATATATAATATATACTATATATAAAATACTGTAAAATAAAATTCTATAAAATACTATAGTATATATATTTAGGACAATTATGGCTTTGTAAGTAATTTGGCTCAATATATTTCTTAGAGTTACCCTTTTAAAATTTTTTATCAGTTAAGTAAATTTTAGTAGTTTGTTCTAAATAAAAGTATCTACTTGAAAACCCTTTTATTAGAAAATTATACATATCTGCCTCAATATTCAGTAATAACACTATCAAGGATAGTCTCCCTCTCTCTCTCATGGGGAGAATTAAACCAAGACCAAAAGAAACACGTCAGTTCATAAATATGGAATTACCTAATTTGGAAATCACTATTAGCTGACTAAGTAAGTATCTAATAAATGTTTGCATTACCAGGAAAAAAATAATATGATTCGTATCTGTAAGTAAGGGCTAACACAGACTGAGTAACAAATGTGTGCCAGACACCAGGAAGACCATTAAACATATTTTCTCTCTTAATTCTCAAAACAAACAACTATATTTCGTTGGGACTATAGCTCTTTTTAAGACAAGGAGACTAAGACTTAGAGAGGTAAATCCATTTATCCACAGTCACATAGTAAGTAATGTATTTGACTTAGTAATAATGGGGTAAGTTTGAATGGAGTAGGAGACAGAAATTACATTTTTTAAACTATACAACTTTTTCAGCATTTCCAGTATAGCATTTTTAGTATATTTTAAATCAAGTTTATAAATTGCATGTGTGTGTATGTGCGTGTGTGGGTGTGTATCTGGATTTTGGAATGTTTACGTACACATTATGAGATATCTTGGGGAAGGGACCCAACCAAGTCTAAACATAAAATTCATTTATTGCTCATATACAACTTAAACATATAGTCTGAAGGTAATTTTATATATACCTTAAAGAATTTTTTGAATGAAACAAACTTCATTTACATTGAACCATCATAAAATAAAGGTGTCATGGGATACACTCAGCCATATAAAAGAACAAAGTAGAGTCTTTTGCAGCAAGTTGGATGGAGCTGGAGGGCATTATCCTAAGTGAAGTAACTCAGGAAGAGAAAACCAAATACCATATGTTCTCACTTATAAGTGGGAGCTAAGCTATGTGTATGCAAAGACTTTCAGAGTGATATAATGATATAATGAAATGGAGACTCAGAAGGGGGCCAATGAATTAAAAAATAAACCCTACATATTAAGTACAATGTACACTACTCGGGTGGCAAGTGCAGTAAAATCTCAGACTTCACCACTATACAATTCATCCATGTAGCCAAAACCACTTGTACCCCAAAAACTATTGGAATTAAGCAATTTTTTTTAAAAGAAAGTTTGTCACTATTTTAGCCACCCATGGGGACAATCTGGTTGTTTGCCATCACCACCATTCTTGGCTGTTAATTTATATGCTACTAATAGGCAATCTTTTTTTACATTTATTCATACATAAGTACTTAACAGTAAAAAAAAAATACAATTAATACGTGAAAACGTGTTCAGGGTAACTAAAGTAGTAGCATCACCAGAATACTTGTGTCTGCTGTTAAACAACTGCAAAAACAAACAACAGCAGGCTTTCAGTCACCACCTACAACGTTGTGTATTGATTTAAAAGTTGCTATATGCTGTATTTTTCTTTTAGGTGAGAAGAAACATCAGAATCAGTGGGGAGACCAGGAAGTTGGTCCTCTAGGGATAAGGAGGAATTCTACTAGATGTCTTTTAAAGATGTTTCCTCTGGTTTTCTGCCTCATTAAACATATGTTTTGTCTTAGAAGTCTCTCTGAGATTTTATATACTGACATAATATCTTTTTCTGTTATGAATGCACCCTGCCCTAGTTTTTAAATAAGCCCATCACACTTTTTCACCATGTCATATATAGGCACTTTTTCCTCAGTGTTAACAACATGATCTCTATTCTTACTATTATCAAGATTGCCTTAATTCACAACCATTTTGGCTATTTTACCATCAGTCAATGAATGAACAACTGTAGCCTCAATATAAATGTATAAAACTTCTTTGATATCTACTTCTTCAAGCTTACTGATGAATTCTGAAGGTATATTTTTTGCATATGTAGGAAAGTCAGCCATTTTTTTTTCTCACTTGAGGGCTGTTTTCGCCCAGTCCAGCTTCCCTGCAGTGAGCATGAATCACCCATACTTCTATTGGTTTGTGAAATCAATCAGAAAGATGTTTCTGGTGATCCATGCCTTTTGTTATCATAATAATGGGCTGATAAGAAATTCTCTCATTTAAAACAGCAAAAATGCAAAATTTTGCCTATTTCAGCAACTTTACACTTAAGCTTGCCTCCTGCATTAGCACATCTCAGCATAGTTACTCTATCCTTAGCATCCTTAATTCCTGTAGGAGCTGTCTCGTCAGCTGTGGTCAGTGTCTTTATGGAGCAATAACATCAGAACAATGATGTTTTATGAGCATTAAAGACTCGTTCTGTTGTCAAATTCTCATCTGCAATGATCTTTGTTAACTCCTCAATGAATTTATCTGCTACTTTGTGATCAGGAGATGCTTTATCAGCAGAAATCATTAAAAATTTAATGCCATGTCTTTTCTTAAATATTTGCAAGTGGTGTGTTGAATATTCATAGTTCCCTTCAATTTACAGTTCATCGTGATGGATCTTTGCTTATTTTATGATTACTATTACTGACATGTAATAGTAATCACTGCAACACTTGCAGATCCACTCTTCCAAAATATAATCGACATCTTTATTTTTAGCTTTATGCAATGTTTTCTTATTTTTCATTAACATTCATTTATCACTTTCAGCATAGAACTCAACAGTTTATCCTGTTTCTTCAGGCCATATATAGTGGTAATTCCAACACCACACACTTCTGTAAGACATTTCACACTTACACTGCTGTCTTTCTCCAACAGCTTGATTTTCTATGCTATAGATAAACATAAATGCTTATTATTTTTGGTACCACTGTTACTGATAGGGGTATCTGCAGGCTTTTTTGACATTTTCAACAATATCTTTATACCATACAGCAGAGATTATGCAAACAATCACAATGAGTAATTCAGTTTTGGTTCCATGTAGGGCATTGTGGGGATCCTGCCACTGGTGCATTTGGCCCTGACCACATGCTTTTCTTTTTTATTCTTTTTTTTAAAAAAAAAAACAAAAGAAAACAAGACAAAACAAAAAAACCTTTAGTGTGTGTGCTTGCCTGGGGGAATCCCGGCATGCAATGGAAAAAGATATCACAGCTTAAGTGGGCTGGGAAGGTCTTTTTCTCTTGGGGACTCTAAAAAACTGAGTTGTGTGGCTACATTTTGACTGTACCTGTCACACGAGGTCAGGTGTGGAATTTTCCATCTGTGCATCATTTTAGAACTCAAAAAGTTTTGGAATTTGGAGCATTTCATACTTTAGATTTTTGGATTATTATCTGTGTATAAAATAAATAGGAGCTACATGTACTGATATAAAAACCTTTTTATGATCTAGCATTAAATGGAAGAGTAAGAATGTGTAAATTATGATACTACTTTATGTAAAGAAAATGTTTTTTTAAAAAAGATTATTTACTAAAGTGTAAAGACATTTATAAAATATTAAAATGCTTCTATATTATCTCATTTAATAATATTTTCATAAAACTGTATAACTGATTATTTAGTAATAATCATGCTTATTAAGTGGTAAAATTTTATGTAGTTGATTTTATTTTCTGCTATTTTTAATTGTATTCTATAATTTTCTTTCACAAGTAGTAACACTGTTAATGCAATAGAAGTCTTTAATAGGCTGGGCGTGGTGGCTCACGCCTATAATCCCAGCACTTCGGGAGGCCCAGGAGGGCAGATCGCGAGGTCAGGAGATTGAGATAATCCTGGCTAACACGGTGAAACCCCGTCTCTACTAAAAATACAAAAAATTAGCCAGGTGTGGTGGCACGCGCCAGTAGTCCCACTACTCAGGAGGCTGAGGCCAGAGGATTGCTTAAACCCAGAAGGTGGGGGTTGCAGTGAGCCAAGATTGTGCCACTGAACTCCAGCCTAGGCGGTAGAGTGAGACTCCATCTCAAAAAAAAAAAAAAAAAAAGTAAGACATATCGAAACATCACATTGTACTTCATAAGTGATCAATCATGATTTGTCAATCAAAAACAATCTTAAAATTTAAAATATCTATTGCTACAAACTAATGGTTTTATGTAAAGCATTAAATTTATCAATATTTCTTCTTAATGTTCTTTTTGAAACTGTATACTGATTGGGAAACTGCATTTATTGTACAGAGTTCACTGGAATTATAACTTATATAACTAGGTGTCAGCTCTGGATAATTTTTATTTTGGTATTGAAAGAAAATCGGCTCAAATCCTATTCCATGTATGGTTGGGAACCGTGCACCCTTTAAAATGCCTGCCAGAGATTTTAGGGGACTTTTGTTACACCTGGTCACTTCGGAGGTACATTTGCAGCTTCTCCTACCTTTAAGAACATTCTTATTTCTTACTTCCTATGGTAATTTCCTTATTTGCAACACAAATGTGAGAGAAATATAGTCCCATTTTACTTAGTTACCCTAGGCATCAAGATAATAATTGTAATTCATCTAATCCTAGCATAGAATGCAAAATTAAATTTAAACATATTTGTGTCTTGTTTCTATTATTTCACCCATCTTTGATTCCTTGTCAGAGAAATTTCATTGGTCACATCTTCTACCCTGACTCAAGCATCTTGTTATAGTGTTGAGTACCTTCCACCTCCTTTAAATCCTCTCTTCCCGTTTGCACATATCCAACCTTTAAATTTTTATTTTTTTTCAGATAAAGTTATTCTTTGATTTGTTTGAACTCTAATTTAAGAAAAATCTTTCCACAGTTAAAATGATCCATAAAAATATTTTGTCAGTTGGTTTTCTTCCTTTCCATGGGGAATTATGAGGTCAACTTTACATTTTTCTTTCCACAGTGTATGTATTACAACAGCCTAATAAATAATTAGCTATATCTAAAAAGTTGATCACATTTTTCCATGACATTAATATTACATGGTCATTCTACATCCTCAGTGCTGCAGTTTTAAGGTTATCTATTTATCTTTTTAGTTAATCACACTTCACCGCAGGAAGGCTGTTCCTATCAGACTTGTTACCACTGGCAAGCCAGGGTCTCTAAAAGCATTTTAGTTTACAGACATGCTAGGTGAGTTGGACTATAGGCTTTCTAAGAATATTTTCAATTTATGTAACATAGGTATGTTTTTATATGCATTTATTAAAGAAGATAAAAAGAAAAATAATGTACATAACTAGTACATTTACTTCATTTCCTAATACAAATTTATGATTTGAAATATGAATCCCCAAGTCCATAAAAAAGCTATGCTAATTATACTTTCAGAAGTATTCATTATCTTATTTCCTCTTTGGATTTTAATAAAAACAAGCTTTTAATTTTCAGTAACATCGTTATAAGACATTTTTATTTGTAGAAGTAACAAAATTTCAAAAATAATTATTTTCTTGCACCAAATCTTGTGAATATAAAATCCAATCTACAGCTCTAAATTGGGAAATCTCCAGGGATGTTTTGAATGGTGGTGTCATTTTGCCAAACTCCATGTCTCAGAGAAATTTTAGAGAAACGCTACAGGTTTTTCTTAATGAAAGTAAGGTAGAAGAATAAACAAAAACTAAAGATAATCATTTAGTATGGTTAAGAGAAAGACTATGGAATTTTTATTAAATTAGGACTTTAAAAACCAGACAGTAAACTATATGCTTCCAATATTTGCTTTTGTTCACATATCAACATTTGTCTAAAAGGAAATGAAAAAAGAAAATAAATTGAGAAGAGAATTAAAACAAGCCAATTATTGAGAAAATTGCATTAAAATGGTAAAAGATGGAAGGAGAGAAAAGGAAAAATAAAAGAAAAACAAAAAAATATATTTTATCATATTTTCTCCTACCTAATCTTTTTATATACCTATTTTAATTTAAAGAGTTTAAATTCCTCTCCCCTCCGATATCATGTGTTAGGTACTCAAATATGATTTCACTCTACCTTTTTGAAAGAGAATTTCCATTGTCTCTCTCAAAACTATATTGCTTAAATAGGCTATAAATTTCACTTCCAATCTCTTAGACACATAGTTTTCTTGCTATGATGTAGTTCATCTTTGTCTCTTTCTAAGGAAATTTTTCTCCAATAGAATTTACTTCTAATTTATAATAAAGATTCTGACTTCATTTTTTATGTTTTACTGCTGGCTTCTTTCAATTCCCACCACTCCCTCTTCCTCTTCTGCCCCATAATTGAGTAAGCTGAAAAGAAAGCGTAAGTACTCCCTCTTTGGAAGCCAGAAGTTCAAAGCAATTAAGCCCTAGCCCATGTGTGGGAGCCTTCGCCTCAACCTTTCCCTAATCACAAAAAATCCAAGCCAGGCAACTTTCCATACTCTCTCAAACCATTTTTGGACCTGCTTGCTTCTTGCCCTGCTCTCCTGAGAAAGTCTCATTATGAGAGTAATAAACTGTTTCCTTAACCTCTTGGTGTGTATGTGGCATCATCAGTCTTAACATCCTAGCAAAACTCTGGGGGATGGGTCTATCCTGTTTCTTCGTGGAGATCACAAAATGTCTGCATTATTTAGATAAGTCCATCCTCACTCCTCCTTTGGGTTGAACCGAGTAAAGAGACATCTTACTTGGTAATTTTTCTAGGTGCATAGCCATATTAGTAGAGAATCTTGTTTTATATTCAGGAACATAGGAAACAAGACGGAATTTTTGACTCCCTGCAATCCCCTCCATTTTGTTTTGTTAACCACTGGGCCTAACAGTAAGTGAATGGCTCCCCAGCATAGTAGCTGTTCTTTAAGCTATTCCCATATTCTTTAGGGAAGGGAAATATCTGTTTAGCATAGTTATTTTACTCTCATTTTCTAATATAGCATGTATTCTTCCTCATAGCAATGTTTAGTTGCTTATTTTTTTGACCCCAGAAAGACCTGAAATGGTTTAGACAGATACACTAGTTACAGAAACCCAAGGCCATACAGTTCCCTAGCTCCAAATTACACATTTTTATGTTTTCATCTTAATTATTTTTCCCAGGAACAGGGTTAATTATAACTCACTGAAGATTATATAATGATTCAAATGACCTTATAGAATCAATCTTAATAATACAATGTCAAAACTATGCCACATATTTGATCATTATAAAAATTTTCCTATTATCAAAACCCTAATAAGAAATTAAAGTAAGATAAGTAAAATTCTTTTAAAAATTAAAAATCTATGAAGTTGTCCCAGTTTTATATTGGAGACATCATCTCAACAATATCATGCCAAAACCAAAAGTCAAGCTCTCTTTTCTTCTTATGTTGATTTCAGGCCCCAAAACACAAGTGCGAGAACAACAACAAAAATATTTAAGAGAAAACTGGAGGTTAGAATTATGACAAGCCAACGTGTCATGTGGATAAAGCAATTCTACAAGACTAAGAGCCCAGTACTCATTCCCCAGGGTAACATTATGTCAGCGTGTCATGCCATTGCTTTGACAGGGTAACCCAAGGGAGGTTGAGCAATGTCTGTGTCTTAGGTAATGTCTTGGTTCAGCGAGCTCAGAGGACCTATGCCCTACATGTTCATCTGAACACTAAATCTTTAGAATAAACGAATTTGTTTTTATTATAAACCCAATTATTGTTAAAACATTAGCTAGATTAAAATAAAACCCTAACCAAGATGCTTCCAGTTTCCCTAGAGTCATACCGATGCAGCTTTATAGATACTAGTACCTTCTTAACCCTGCTCAGGCGATAAGTTTAAGACACTAAAGCCTTGAAAACATTTAGCAAGCACCAGTCTGTTTAATAGATTGTTATGTTATTAAGAAATTCTTCATGCAAATTTCTGCTCTCTCCAAAAGAAAATTCTACCTTTCCACAATGTAAGAAAATGAACAGTTTGATCAATTTGAATTTCTTTTCAGGGTTCTTTCATAGCCCTACTCATAAACTTTGTTCTCCCTGTAATTTCCAGAAGTCATCAAACTACATAGTTAAGATAATTAATTTGGCTACTTCAGTTATTCTTACTGTTTAGGTCACCAACACTACCAGTTTTAAAAGTCAGTGTCTTTTTCTAATCTTTCTTCTCTGAAGTGGAATATGATTCCAATGTTTTTCTAAACCTTTTGGGTTGGTACATGAACCATAGTTAGCTTGGGTTATACAAATATCAATTTAATTATGGCAGTCTTTCTTGTAACATCCTTATTTTATTTCTAGTCAGGAAGTACATAATATATTAATAGTTCTCTTCCTTGTCATATTTTCTTAGCATTGAGTGAGTCAGTACCTAGACACTAGTATTTCAAATGTTTTCAATTTTACCAGAGACCCTCTTCCCCCGCTATTACATGACAACCATGGCCATGAATAGATACTAACTGTATTTATGAGAACAGAATGTGATGTTGCAAGTCAACATGTATTTTATTATGCAATTATAATAGAATAAAATAATTTTATTATGGTCTTCTCAATAAAATAATTTTAAATAATTTTATCATGGTCTCTCAGGCTCCCAGACTTTAGCCATCTGCTCAATATTTTCAGAAAATTCAAATGTTCTACTTCTAAAGTCTAGAATATACCATGTTTAAAAGTTAAATATTACATACCTGTAGTTTCATCTACTAGAGAGGCTGATGTAGGAGGATCCCTTGAGCTCAGGAGTTTGAATCTAGCCTAAGAAACATAGCAAGTTTCCATCTCTTAATAATAATCATAATAATAATAACAGAAACAAATATTAAAGAGATCCAGTCCACTTAAAAATCAGTGTTGGCCTGGCGCGGTGGCTCAAGCCTGTAATCCTAGCACTTTGGGAGGCCGAGGCGGGCGGATCACGAGGTTAGGAGATCGAGACCATCCTGGCTAACACGGCGAAACCCCATCTCTACTAAAAATACAAAAAATTAGCCGGGTGAGGTGGCGGGCGCCTGTAGTCCCAGCTACGTGGGAGGCTGAGGCAGGAGAATGGCATGAACCCCGGGGGGCGGAGCCTGCAGTGAGCCGAGATTGCGCCCCTGCACTCCAGCCTGAGTGAAAGAGTAAGACTCTGTCTCAAGAAAAAAAAAAAAAAAGTGTTAATTTTGATAATTTATTTTAAATGATACCCAAGTTATTTAATAGTAAAATAAGGTAGAATTATTCTACCAGGGCCCGGCGCAGTGGCTCATGCCTGTAATACCGGCACTTTGGGAGGCCAAGGCGGGCGGATCATGAGGTCAGGAGATCGAGACCATCCTGGCTAACACGGTGAAACCCCGTCTCTACTAAAAATACAAAAAAATTAGCCGGGTGTGGTGGCGGGTGTCTGTAGTCCCAGTTACTTGGGAGGCTGAGGCAGAATGGCCTGAACCCAGGAGGTGGAGCTTACAGTGAGCCGAGATCGTGCCACTGCACTCCAGCCTGGGCGACAGAGTAGGCTTAATGTTTTAGATAGAAGATGTTAAGAAGCATATGTCAATAGTTTTAATTTTTGTATTGCATATTTTGATTTACATAGGGAAGTTTGACCTCAGTCAATCAATGAATCTACCGGTTTCCACTGATTCAACATTTACCAAGTTCAGCCTATTATCTTTGTTATGAAATCATGCCAGTATGGTCACAAGCAATTAATTAGCTACAGTTATGAGCACTGTTAGTAGCATTAATAAATTTACTTCTACATGTATAGTTCTAATGCATTTATAGGTGACATCATATAGTGGTTTTCTGGAGCAATGTATGTCTTTAAATGAGCATAATCTATAACAAATAATAATTTTAAGAAATCATTTCAGAAGGGCTGTTATAGATTTTAGTAAGTAATGTATATTCTTTATTTCTTTATGTGTATGAGTTTTATATAAGTTTACAATTTTCCAGACTCAGACTTATGATATACTATCAAAATATTTCCAGGGATATAGAAAATTTATAATTTAGAAAGAAATAAAAAGATGTCATTTTACAAGTCTGGCATGTGATCCAGTAGCTAAGAGACTCAAGGCTTCAAGAGGAATTAGTTAAAATTAAATTAATTGCAGGTTTTATTTTAATGAGTACTCTGAGAAGATTGTTGTAGGAAATTAAAATTCAGTGCTTTTCAAAATGAGAAATGTCTTCAGGCAGAGTTTTCATGTTTACCGGTTAAACTATAAGCAAATCACAGGAAATGAAATATCTTATTTTCTATTACCTGCCACCAAATAAAAAACTTTCTTCAAGGTGCTTTCAAAATTAATGTCTTTTTTTACTTGTGCAATTGTACTAATGGTATTTAAAATGTATAGTTTTTTCAAGCCTAAATTAATTTAAAATTCAGAATCTTTTCTTTGGAAAGCTAATAAGGTATACAGATATTGATGTGCCATTGCAATTCTACAAGAATACTAAGGACCAGATGTATGTCTCTAACAAAAACTTAAAAAAGCATAGACACACAATAGTTAATGAAACAACAATTATGAATTGTAATCTTAAATAAAAATAAAAACATAATTATTATAAGTTATTTAAAAACCCTGGAATATCTTTAATAAATTTAATATTTAAATATTAAAGTGGTATTACAATTTCAAAAATAAATCCATAATAATGAATTTGAAATTATAAATATATACAAATAAATGGTGAAAATTATCAAACTCAAGCATATATGATTAGAATTACTATCATAATTCTAACATTAACTGCATAAATATGCAGCTTCTTTTTGAATCTGAGCTTCTTTTTTAGAAATGAAATAAATAATAAGCAGGCACTAGATTCTTATTGCCCATTAAGAAGAAACAACAAATCACGAAGGAAATTAGTTCTTTCTCAGTGTTTAAAAAGATTTCCAGATACTTAATTCTGGGGTTCTGATACAGAGAAAATACTTTAAAATACTTATTTAATGGCATATTTTGGTAGGAATGATAAATATAAGTTGGAATATGACATCAAAATAAGTTTTAGTATACACAATTTTTAGAAGAGAGCCATGAATAAAATCTAGAATAAAAACTGAATTGCATGTCTTACAAACTGCCCTGCAAAAATATTATCTTTGCCATACTTTTTTAAAAGATAAATTAAAATGTTTAAGGTTACATTATATTGTAAAGGCTCAACATCAAGTAATAAAAGTCATCTGTATATGTTACAGAGTATGCAGATAAAATGCTTGTCAAAATTTTTTGAAATTAAAAATTTTACACACAAACACACACATACACACGTATAAAATTTCACTCAGAAAGTTATGAGAGAATTTATTATTAATAATCTAGTAAGTCCTTAAGTACTACAGAGAACATTTAGATGACTAAATATCATCATTTCCATTTGATATTTTAGTGTATACAAAATGAAGACATTTAATTTGTCATAGCATTAACTTGAATAGAATTTCTTAAGGATTAGACCAGACTAACCTTTTCTAAAGAGGCTAGGTAAACAATTTTACCAATGAAAAGTTAACATGCTAAGATAGCAAACATTTTTGATTCTAGCTCAGCATGCTACTTTACATTATCCTGGATGAAAAGCATAATCCTCACTTTATGGTAATGTGTTAGGATTTGAAGATGATGGAGCATAAAGGAGGAAGATGCAAAGTCTAGGTAACTACCAAAGTTTGAGCACTGAATATTTGCATACACACACATACTCATGTATGTATATATATATGCATATAGAAATGCATGTTTATTATGTGTATATACATGTTTATTAATTTTGCTGTTTTTTGCCTTTTATAGTCTTTTGTTGGATACCAGGAATGCATTTTTTTTAATCATAAGGGGTGTCACACACTGTATTTTTCAATATTATCTTTAGCACTTAGTTTGTCTCTTGCATATAGTATTGTTTGACCTAACTTTGCTGAAAAAGTAACATTAACCTGTAAGAAAACTTATTATATGAGGGGTGAAGCAGTGTGTGTTACTTATCAGCATGCTGTCTTATCCCAGACTAGATGTGGTAGATTTTTAAAGAAATAGCATTTTATACTTCCAAGTTATAGATATGTCCTTTTTTCATTAAATATTATTTTTCATTTTGAATACTTTATAAGAGTGTTAATATTTTGTGAGTCTGAGAGAGAGAGATGTGAAATAAAAAGCCATTGAGCTGGGCACGGTGGCTCAAGCCTGTAATCCCAGCACTTTGGAAGGCAGAAGCAGGCGGATCATTTGAGGTCAGGAGTTCGAGACCAGCCTGACCAACATGTTGAAACCCTGTCTCTACTAAATACTAAATCCTAAATACACACACACACACACACACACACACACACACACCCACAAATTAGCTGGGCGTGGTGGCGTATGCCTGTAATCCCAGCTACTCGGGAGGCTGAGGCAGGAAAATCGCTTGAACCCAGGAGGCAGAGGTTGCAGTGAGTTTAGATTGCACCATTGCATTCAAGCCTGTGCAACAGAATGAAACTCAGTCTAAAAAAAAAAAAAAAAAGAAAAGAAAAGAAAGAGCCATTTATTGTGACACATTTTACTTACCTGTTATAATCATTTTGTAATTGAGCAATTTTATCAAAATTAAATATCAAATTCGTATATATGACAAATGACATCATAAACTAAATTAAAAGACAAATGATAAACCAGCACACAATATTTGGCAAGTAAAGGGCAAAAGGTTAAAATTTCTTATATATGAAGAAAACGTAACATATAACTTTAAAAAACACACAGGTAATCCACAGAAGAGAAAATGAAAATGAACACTCGTTCATTCATCAAATTAACCGGAAATTCTCAAGTACTTACTCTGTAACAGATACTATTCTAGATGCTGTGAGATCAGTGACTTGAATTAAAAAAAAAAAAGGAAGCTCTTAGATTTATAGAATATTTATAGTCTAGTGGGGAAGGGTTGGGAAGCAGACAATAAATAAACAATTGAATGTATTGTGATTTCGATGTTAAGTGTCTTAAAGTAAAATTAAGTAGGATGATAGGGAAAGAGAAGGTAGAGTGGGAGAATGTTGTTATTTTACAGAGAGGGATCATAGAAAGCCCTATTTGTAATAAGGTGATATTAATCTGAGAACTGAAACAGGAAGGCAATGAAATATATGGGTGTCCTTCAGAAAGCAGAAGGGATAAGATGTGGAAAGGCCCCAAGGTATGATCGCGATTGTTTGTCCAATGTGAGGAGGAGACTGATCATGGGGAGTGGAATTCTGGGTGATGTCACAGAGCTAGCTGGGCTCAGATCTTGTAGTCTTTTGCACACCACCGAAAGGCTTTGGTGTTGACCTTAGTGAGGTGAAAAGCCATTGGAGGGTTTTGAACAGTTGGCATCCAGTTGGCTTTAAAGACATAAAGTTACTTGAATAACCCGAAAATGAGGGCATAGCAAAGAGGTCTGAGGTCTGGGGCACTCCAACTTTTAGAAGTCAGAGGGTGAATTTCCTACCAACGGAGACTAAGAAAGAGAAGGAATGTGAGAGAAGGATGTGAGAGAAACAGCAAAAGACACAGATATGCCAAAATACAACCAAGAAAAGTGCTTCAGGGAGGAAATAGTTGAAATGTTCCCAAATATTTTGATGGTTCAACTAAGAAGTCTGCAAACAGAGAATGTAATGTGGCAAGGTAGAAGTGGGTGGCTTTCCCAAGAACGGTTTGAATGGATTGTGAAAATAAGACCCTTAAAATGAGGTGGTATGTGTGTAGAGGTTGAAGAGCATGTACAAGAGGAATCAGAATGGCTGAATAGTGGTTTGGGGGCAGTGGGGTTTGTTCTAAAGGGAAGCAGAGGAATGAGGAGATAGTGAAGGGAAATGTGGCTTCAAAGGAAGGATCTTAAGAAAGAAACAATCACTGCTGTTTGTATATAAATGTTTCCATAGCTCCAATAATTATCAAAGAGAAAGAGAGAAAAAACGGTGATACAAGAAATAGAAGAGACAATTGTTGGATCAATATTCTTAAGAGGGCATTAAGGGATGGGAGCTAACGTACAAGTAGAAGTTGGCTTTATGTAATAATAAAGGCAGTTCATCCACAGTGTATGCTTAGGGGTCCCTAGAGAGAAAAAAAATGGGCTCATTCAAAATACAACCAGTTAAGGAGGGTTTCTTTATATGGGTGAGAATATAGGGAAATGATTTTTTTAAAATACCTAAGCTGTTACCAATCCTGAAGCCAAAGTGACAAAAAGAAGAAGGGGAAGGCAGGGAATGCTGTCAAGACAGCTGCCTAATGGAGAGGTGATCTATCCATCAATAGATAGATCATAGTGAAGACACATATGGCTTATTTTGCTGCTTTATAAGCTGATGCCTTTGCTCTATATAGTTTTCTCAACCTTGTCTATGCATTAGAATCACCAGGTACAGGGGAGTGGAAACTCTAAAATCATTGACTCCTTAGATACTGCAATAAGAGATTCTGATTTAAGTTATCTGGGTCTGGTCTGGACATAGAATATGTATTTTCAAACGTTCACAAAATTTAGTTTGTAAACATCTAAAAATGTTTTGACCTGGAATCATCTGTAATATTTTATTCAAAACACAAGTTGTGTATTAACTAATGGGTATGGTTTGATTTAATATTTGTAAGCTATGGGAAAATATGTGTAATATCTATATCTGTATCATATTTATATGTGATGTATAGGTTTATATGGATGGAATGGTGATAATTGGTAAAAGCAAAGAGTTCTGGATTTCATCCTATTTTTTAGTCACTAAAATTAATGTACTATTTTGTAGGTTGAAAGAAAATCTTTAATAACATATAAATTAGGTATATCAGATTAATTTAGAAAGGAAATGAAACGATTGGCCTACAAAACCATCAGTTTGCTGTCTTTTTTTTGACTCTTTTTTGGAAAATATGGAATAGCTTATTCAATAGCTATCAATCTGTTCAATAGTGTAACAAATCATTTCATAATCTTTGACCTTCATCTTAAGTGCAATTATTTATTTATTTATTTATTTATTTAATTATACTTTAAGTTCTGGGATACATGTGCAGAACATGCAAGTTTGTTACATAGGTATACATGTGCCATGGTGGTTTGCTTCACCCATCAACCGGTCATCTACATTAGGTATTTCTCCTAATGCTATCCCTCCCCTATCTCCTCCCCACCTCCCCCGTGCCACCCCTGCCGACAGGCCCAATGTGTGATGTTCCCCTCCCTGTGTCTATGTGTTCTCATTGTTCAACTCCCACTTATGAGTGAGAACATGAGGTGTTTGGTTTCCTGTTCCTATGTTATTTTGTTTTTTCTTCACATTACTATTTATACTTTTAGCAGTATTCATTTTGCTTTTTGATTTTTTTAAATTAAGACAGGATCTCGCTGATGCCCTGGATACTGCCACAAGGGATTCACGTGGGCTGGAGGGCAGTAGCACCATCACAGCTCACTGCAGCTGCAGGATCACAGTTTACTGCCCTTTCAACTTCCTGGCCTCAAGCCATCCTTCTGCCTCGGACTCCTGAGTAGCTTGGACTACTGATGCTAGCCACCATGCCCAGGCAATCTTTTTTTAAAAAACATTTATAGTAGAGATGAGGTCTCGCTATGTTGTCCAGGCTGGTCTAGGACTCTTGGGCTCAAGCGATCCCCTGGCCTCAGCCTCCCAAAGTGCTGGAATTACAGGCCTGAACCACTGCACCTTGCTCCTGTTGCTTGTTTTAAGTAAAAATTACTTTAGCCTTGCAGCCTACATTTGATTCAACTTCCCATTTTATTTCTACTTGGCATTTCAATCTCATTTTTAATATTTTTTTCAAAGTACATTTCATCAAGTTTTATTGAATTTTAATAAAATAGAAAATAGATTAATTGTATAATCTTATTCTGGTTTTAGTTATTACATATTTTTCTCTCCAACGAGTATTACTTTCTTTATTTTGTATATTGCAATTTTGTACAGCTACATTCTGTGAATGTGGATGTACTTATATTTGTGTATGTGTTTGGTTACTTATATTTGAGTCCTAGCTAATAGCTTCCTCAAAATTGTGTGAATTCACCTTGTTTCTGCTCACTATCCAACTTCTTGTTTTTATGTGTCTCTTCTGAGAACTTAAACCAAAGATCAGCTTGTGAAACATTTCTACCTCTAGCTCAGCAATTACTAACCTATGAAGAATTCCACTACTATGGCGATTCCATCATACAAAGTTCCTTTATGCCATTTCTTACTGATGACTCGTGTAGTTGGCCTGTGAAGGGCCAACTTTCTGAGATGATTTTGTTTGGTCCAGTTTCCATGTCAATGTCATAGTATGTACTGATCTCCTTCTTGCTACAGCTGATCTCTTTGATTTTTTTTTCTTATTTTAGTCATTGCCTTTATACTAGCATTTATACTTTACAAATTTTGACACATGCAAGTGCTTCTAACTGCCTATGATAAAATTAAGTGGAAGTCCTGAAGGTACAGGGTATCAGACAGGGTTTTTTGACTATGTTTTCTATCGTTTTTAATGCTTTTCGCTATTTTGTTGCTGTATCCTTAATTTGTGTCTTTGAGTCTTCTACTGACAGTGGTAATTGTAAGAATCCCACAGTCGTTGCTTCAAACTGAAGGTCAAGATCTACAAGATCTTTTGTACTTAATTCCTATCAAGGACAAGCTCTTATCACCTAACAACTACCTACTTATTTAGCTGTTGTAAAATACCTCTTATACACAAGTGCCATTGCTTTAAACTTCTACTCATTAGTGGTATAAAACAAAATCAATGTGGTTTCTTTAATCCTTACTTCCACCTCCAATCTTCACTCCTGAAAAAAATCTGGGATTCCCCAAAGGTCCTTATAGATCCTATGTTTCAGAAAGGAATAGAGGTTAATAAATTAGACCCATTAACTTCTTCATTCTGGTTCAATGACAATATACTTTCCATTATTTCCTTGAGGATTATTTATAATACAATTCCCTATTTTCTGAGAATTCCAAATTTGTTCAGAATTTTCTTCCAGTGGCTATTTTAATAAAACTCTGAACTTAGAAACTGAGACAAACACTGTACTTATTTTATCATATAACTCAGAAATCTGGAGTTATTGTTACAAAATTAGGTTATTATTTTAAAATTCAAAATACATGTTATATTTTGAGACACTATTGAGGCTTAAATCTGGGCTATATTCTTCGTTGAACATCTGCATTAGGTTGTTTATAACAGCTTGCTCTTTTCATAATTTGATTGCATATGAATTAACAACTCTGTTCAGGTCACAACCAGATGTAAATAGTTTTATTTTGATTTAATCACACATCCTAAAATTGTGAAAGTGATTTAGACTTCCTTTTCATAATCAATACATGTTCCTCCTAATGCTGATATCAGCCAAGAAATCTTGTCTATTTTAATGCAATCATGTGAGATTGACTAATGGTAGGTTAATCCTGTCACCACAATTTGAGTCACTATGCATAAGAAGCATTTTCTCATTCAGCCAATGGACCAATACAGTTTTTATGGTTGGCAGGTGACATTCAAAGTAATGTATTTAAGGACAAGGGCCACTTCCAGCTTGCAGTTTTACCATCCCTTGTGTCCACTTTTCCATTTGATTCCAACAGCAGGAAGAGTAAAGAGGATGTGGAATGGGCACATTTACTTCTTAAAAGGCTTGGCCCAAAAATTGAATATTGCAACAGCTCTGCTCAGATTCTACTGGTTAGAACAACTTTCTGGAATATGAATGGTCTTCCCCGGTTACAAAGCAAAGTGAAAATCAAAGCAAAATAATAATACCTCTGTATATAAGTTATTAGATAATGGATGACAATAAGAGCCTGAATTGTTTCCTTTTAGGAGGATGAAATTTAACCACATCAAAGAAACCTACAGCTCTGATACTCTCAGAAAAAATAAGACTCAACACAAAGAGAGTAAAAAGAGTTATTCTGTCAATGAAGGGTCTTGACAGGATAATATATACATCAGATCTTTTCATCTTGCACTTCTTGGACACTATGATTCAAAAGGGAGATTATTCGTGTCAGTAAAGAAGTATCCATAATGATAAAACACAAGTACTTCAAAGAACAACCTGTGCTTCTCAAAATGAAAATAGTTTGGATCCATTTACTTTTCTCCTCTACTTCACATTCTAAATGACTGAGAAAATGTCTTCTAGTTTTCAATACAACCCATGGGAAATCATACTCAAATAAGTAGTAATTGAATGAACTAATCTGGAAAAGTGGTCCTCAATTTGTTTCTGTAATATCGGCTATTACAATACTGCCTTGATATTTCATACAATTCTGCAGAGTGTAAAAAGCAAAAGCCTCTAAAAGTTGGTACTAGAATGTACTACACACTCAATATAGACCACAAAATGGATCAGACATGAAGCTCAGTATTGTCTGTGTGCACAGTGTTTAAATATTCCCTTGTTTTAAAAGTGTTTTTAAGTGTTTAAGTAACTTAAAATATTTGCCACATGTAACTTTTTTTTTTACTTTTTATTATATTTTTGTCATAGGTAGAAGAGTGAAAGGATTTATGACAGTCATTTTTTTAAAACTAAGTTAAGCTATAGAAATTGTTGTGAAATAAAATACATTTTAATTATATACAATAAAGATCCTAATTTTCATTTGCAAGTATTTTCAAGATTACAAGTAACGTTATCAATTGTTTTACTTATAACAATATTCCTAGGGTGTCTACATTTAAGAATTCTAAGTTTTTGAAACGATTTTAAACTATTTCATTTAACTGACAATACAAACTAACTAAAGATAAATTGAGAAATATAAATACCCCTCACCTGTGTTTTTAAAATTAGAGACAACTTTTGTATTATTCCAGATATAATTTATACCTATATAAATGTGTTTATTTTAAATGGCCATTTAAAAGAACTGGTTTATGCTTTCAAATGGCTGCATAATATTCTACTCTACATAGATACCATTAAATATTGAATCAGTTCTCTATTGCGTGTTTTTTGCTGTTGTTACTGACAGATTTTGTAATTACGATGCAGATTAAAAACTTGTTTTAAAAAATGTGATTTTTGCTCATAGGCATATATGTCTTTAGAATACATTCGTCATAGTACAATTGCTGAGACAAAGGGTTTATGCATTTGGAAATTTTATAAATATTATCACATTGCTTTCTATTAATATCTCACAAGTATAATGACAAGTGAAAGAAACTAGGTATGAACATTTATGTAGTATTCAAAAGCAGAAAAATTTATTACCCTGTCAGAAGATGGCAAAGTGATTAACTTTATGAAGGTTTCAAGCACTTAGTTTGGGGAAAGGCAGGATAGGCAGTTTCATGAGAAAAGTATGTCCTATCTCTTGATTAGTGTGAAATTAAATGGAGTTGTTTCCTTGATGATGCATCAAAGTCACCACTTGAAATTTGATTACTTTTTAATATATGCTATACTTCAAAATGTTTATTAACATGCAAATCATATAATGAATTCCATTAATTTAGTGAGAGAAATTTTTTTTATATGCTTCGAAGTCATTTGTTTTGTTGTTCGCGTTTACTCAGAACAGTATGTCAGTCTCCTTGACTGATATTTCTGTTGTTTCCAGCAGGTCATTTAATAGCTTATAATGTTTATATTTTCAAAGTTTATTGGGGTGTAATTTATTTATAATACTGTACATATTTAAAGTTCAAAATAAGTTAAGCCTTAACATGTGTATACAGCCATGAACACATAACCATAAAGTAGATCCTAAATATATTCACCACTCACAAATGTTTCCTTGTGAACCTTTGTCATTCCACCCTCCCTTACTTCTTCCTCATAATCTCCATCTATAGCAACTACCAATCTATTTTCTGTTATTATAAATTAATGTGCATTTTCTGGAATTTTATATAAACGGAATCATATCATATGTACTTTGTTTTGTCTTGCTTTTTCAGTAAAATTATTTTGAGATTCATACATGTTGTTACATGTATCAATAGTTCATTACTTTTTATTGTTGAGTAGTATTTCATCATATGGATATGCCACAATGTGTTCACACCTTAACATAAATTTGTCAATTTAGTTTCCAGTTATTGGTTATTAAATATAAAGTTTCTTGAAAATTGATCTATAAGTATTGATATGGAATGTGATTTCTTTTCTCTTGGGTAAATTGCTGGAAGAAAATTGGTTCTACCAAATGGTGTATGCATGTTTAACAGTTATAGCCAAACCATTTTCCAAAGTGGTTGTAATATTTTACATTCCTCACAGCAGTGTATGAGAAATCAAATTGTTCCAAAAGTTTGCTAAAACTTGTACATTTAGATGTATCACCAATTTTGGGTAAATTTTTGTACTAATTGTGAGTTGTGATTGAGGTTCACTTTTTTATATGGATACTCCTTTTTTTACACAATACATGTTGAAAGCATTCCCTTGTATTAATTGAACTGCCTTTGCATCTTATTAAAATCAGTTTCAATATATGTGAGGTTCTATTTCTGAACTCTGTTCTCTGTTACATTGATTTATGTGAACACTTTTTCATTGAAGCCACACTATTTTGAGAACTGTAGTCTCGAAATTGAGTATTGGTAGTCCTCTAAATGTGTTTGTTTTTATAAAAATTGTTTTGGCTATTTAGATCACTTTGCCATTCCAATAAAATTTAAAATCTGCTTGTTGATAGCTACAGAAAAGTTACTGGCATTTTAACTGGGAATACATTAAATTTATAGATAAGATTGAGGAGAATTGCCATTTTATTCTTCTAATTAATGGCAATATTACATGATTCCATTTATTTAGAACTTTTGAATTTATTTCATCAGTGCTTTGTATTTTTCCATGTATATTGAGTTAGAATCATACCTAAGAATCTCAGTTTTGGTGCCATTATGAATAATATTGTTTTTTAAAATTTCATATCACAATTGTTTAATGTTGGTATATAGGCATATGATTGACTTGCATATTAACGTTATATAATAAAAAAGCTAACAGTTCTAGATTTTATATAGATTATTAGTTTTCTAAGTAGGAAATCATGTCATCTAGAGAGACAAAGAGTTGCATAACTTCTGCTCCAATCTGTATGTCTTTTATTCCTTTTTCTTATATTATTGCACTGGTTAGATTTCCAGTAAAATGTAGAATAACAGTGGTAAGAGTGGACATCATTTCATTGTATTATTCTCGACCTTAAGGAAAAGATACTCAGTCAGTAAACATTAAACACGATGTTAGCTATAGCTGGTGTCCATTTTGTTCCATTTAGATGTTCTTTGTCAAGTTAAGGCATTTATATCCCTAGATTCCTAATGGATTATTTTCTTTTCTCTTTTTCTAATTATCATGAATGGATGTTAAATTTTCTGAAAGTTTTTTAAAAATCACCTATTGAGATGATCATAAAGCTTCTATTCTGTAGTCTGTTAATATGGTGAATTACATTGTTCAGTTTTTGAAGGTTGCAAAATTCCTCCATTCCTGAAATGAACTCCACTTGGTTGCAGTGTGTCCTCATTTTTATATGTATTGGATGTTCTTTAATAATACTTTCCTAAGAGCTGTTGCAGGATATTTGATAGAATTTTCCAGTGAAAATATAAGGGTTTTCTTTTTTGGAATCTTTTGCATAGAACTCGAATTTATTAAATAGATATATGACTAGACTTATTATCTAAATCTTCTTGAATGCATTTTGAGAGTATCTTTCAAGGAATCATTCGTTTATTTGTTGTAATTTGTAAACTTCATAGGCAAGAGTCCTGTGTCATAGTCCCTTATTACCTTTGAATGTTTCTGGGATCAGTAGTGATATTTCCACTTTCATTCGTAGTATTGGTAATTTTTGAGTTAACTTAAAAATATTTTCTCAATGAAGTAGCTTTTGATTTGATAAACTTTCTCTATTTTTTCAATATTATTGATTTCTACTCTAATTATTATTTCTTTACTTCTACATCCTTTGTTTCTCCCTTGCTGCTTTTTCTTCTTTTTTCTTTCTGTTGCCCAGGCTGAAGTGCAGTGGTGTGATCACGGCTCACTGTAGCCTCAACATCTCAGGGCTCAAGTGATAATCCGAACTCAGCCTCCTAAGTAGCTGGGACTATAGGCATGCACCACCAAGCCGGACTAATTTTTGTATTTTTTTGTAGAGAGGTGTTTCCCCATGTTGCCCAACTAGCCTAGAACTCCTGGGCTCAAATGGTACACCCATCTCATCCTCCCAAAGTGCTGGGACTACAGGCATGAGTCACTGTGCCTGGCATTATTTTTTTCTTTATGTAATAAAACTTTAGGTTATGATATTGAGACATTTCTTTTTTGATATAAATATTAAAACCTGCAAATGTCCTTGTAAGCTGTGCTTTAGTTATAGCTTATAACTTTTAGTATATTTTAAATTTTATTAATTTTAAAATATGATTTGCAATTTTTCTTAAAACTTTACTGTTGACCTATGGGTTATTTAGATGTATATTGTATCATATCCAAATATATTTTGGAATTTTTCTTATGTCTCTAGTTATTAATTTCAGATTTAACTTTGCTATGATCCAATAACAGACTCTGCCTGGTTTCTATTCTTTTAAATTTCTTAAGCTTCCCATATGGGCTTGGTTATACTTTATCTTCATGTTTACTTGAAAGAAATATACATTTGTGGAGAGTACAATAAATGTCACTTAAGTCAATTAAAGGCATTGTCTTTGATTCCATTTATATGCAGATCAAATGAGAGCAATTGAATGTGTTATGAAAAATATTAGTTCGAGAATTATCTATAAGGGATGAGAATTTACTGGAAGGCACCATGAGGAAATTTTTGTGGGTAATGAAACGTTCTGTATTATAAATTCGATGTCTTTTATGTGGGTCTATATATTTTCTGAACTTATCAAATTTTACAGTTAAGATCTGTACATTTTACTGTTTCACAAATTTTGGCCAATTTTTTTTTAACTAAAAGAGACAAGGGCAGGAATTTTCTCAGACCTCTTGAGGGGAATATATAGTCTGCATAATTTTGGAAAGAATAGTGACTATTTTTAGCCTCTGTGTACTTCTATATCTGTGATAACATAAATCTAATGATTAATAAATTTCAATGTGACACTTTTCAGTTATGAAACCAAAAGTACAAATTTCCAATTTCAAGTTGACAATCTTCTTCTGTAAAAATTTGATTACCAGAAAAATATACTGTAGCATTGTCAAAACTCTATCATTTCAATGGAGTTTCAATTGAATTATCAATATCCTCCTTGCCACCATTAGATTATCAGAACCCAATAACTTAACTATACTAAATTAAAAAATTATTCTATCATCATTTTTACCCTCAGAGATTTATTGTTTTGTTTTCTTTCTGATTTTATATTGTGCCTACATATGATGAAATAGCAAGACAAATAAATGGAATTACATGGTACTATTTATCCATCTCTCTAGCTTTTACTCTATCATAAAAATGCATCTAGTTTACCCTTAATAACTTCCAACATTCAAAACTAAAATATTATCTAATGTTACATTGTTTAGAGACTAATATTTATTAGGCATCTGCTATTTTGCTAACACTATCATAAGCACTTTTTGATTTCTCTAACTTTATCTTCACAACTTTATAAGAAGTTGCTATTATTCCATATTATAGATCATACAATTGTAACTCAGGCTTAACTCCTTTAGCCTTACGTATTAGATAATTTGAGGAACTGCTGTTCAAACCTAATTTGGTAAGACAACATTGTCCATGTTTTTATTACACTGAAGTGCTATAAAATATTTTCCCCTTTTCATCTTTTTGCCAGTACATATTAGTAGTATTTTTAATATCTATCTCTATCTAATAAACAAAGATGGTTTCTTAATAACCACATCTCCTTTAACAGCAACCTTCTTCACTCTTATATATATCTAAATACACATTTACATATATTATATTTTAAATAGTTCATTAGTACATAAAATACTCTTATGATTACTTGGCTAGATTTTATATTGCAGAAAGTCATGGTTTCATTGAGTGCATAATGACTTTCAAGTTATAATTTAAGAACTCTACAGATTCAGTGTTGCAGTTTAAAATTGCTTTCCTCCAAAGTAAATAGCCCCAGATCTTCAAATAATTCTATTAAGAGAATATCACAAGGCTACTTTTAAAAATACCTCATATGTTGTATTAATGTTTCAAGCATAGTTAATGTGAATCCACAAAAATATGTAATTATTCACATTAACCAAAATCTAAAAGCCACAAGTCCTGGCTAAATTTATCTGCTGTGTCTTCACTCTCATTATAAATTAAATTAATTTCTACTTGTTTTTTTGAGATGAGATTTTAATTTTTTAGGATATAGACATTTAACACATACAAGGAAAGTTCTTATACCCACTAAATACCACAATCAATAAACTTTTGTTTTCATGTTTTATTTGATTTTTTGAAACAGGTAAATAGGTTTAATCTATCAACATATGAAATTTATACAAAACTAAAAAATTTAATTATTTCAATGTCTGACATAAAGTTTGTTATAATATTGGAAAGTTGGTTTAACCACTATATTCAAAAGTAACCTTATATCATATACAACTGAAAATTTTAAGGACATGCCATTTTTACTTTTTATTGTTTACTGAGATGAGCACATGGTAAATACTTATCATTTGTTGAATTTATCACATTTCTTGTATTCAGAACATCACTTTCAAAGGCCTAAGCCATGCTCATTTGTTTAGCAGACTTAATTGTTTTATTGAGTTATTATTTATTTAAAAATTGTTTTTAAAGTATTTCACTCACCAAAATCACATTTTATTTCAAAAAAATTTTGAAGCTCAAAATGTGGCTAGTAAAATACTTCTATAGCATATTCAATGAGTTGCCTTTATTTCCAGGCATTATTTTTAATAGCAAGGATCTCATATATTTGATAGAATTATGACATTTAGTGATTTCTGAAGACTTTGCATCTAAGAATTGAAAGCACTCAATACCTGGAAAAGAAAACTGACAAAAAGATGGGTTAACTTGCTTGCTGCAAACAAAAAGAGTTTTTAGTTCTCTGCACAAACAATATATGCCTTGATAATCCACCAATACGTGGTGGCCCAAGACTGAATTTTATAAGACCCACTTTATTGTAAGTACTTAAAATGTTGGGCAAAGACCATTATATGTTAGGATCAAATTATGTAAAGTACAGTAGGAAGAAATACAATATTCGTGATGTCTTTGTCTACTTGTTTCTATGGTAAAATAGCCTCTAATGCATTTTTCCACTCTTCAGTTACTAAATTAAATATGCTCAGAGTAATAATTGTTTACATAGTGATAACAGAACATTAAGTATAATATATGGTAGCTATATCCTTAAAAAGTGTACATAACCTCAACAAATTAAATATGAATCAATTTTGTAAAACATGACCCTAAGTCTGTAGTTTTGATGTTTAATATGGGATAGTTTTCACTCACTGGAGGAATTATTCTTCTTTAAAAATACTTTTAAGCAGCAATTTCAGTTTTTGGGTGTAAATTGTTAATTTTGATCTGATTTTAGTTTTTCAAACCATACCTTATGATTTAAATGATTTTGATATTTTATAGAATTTATGTGAATGAGATGTAGTACTCACTTTTGTATAAAATAAATGTATGTAAAATTGAAAAAATGTTAATAAACTAATTACATAAGTCAGTAAATAGTAACAATATACAATAAGCAAATATGGTAAGGGCAGGTCAACCATATAAGCAATAGCCTCAATAATATTTGCAGCATTGAGAAATCATACCGTTTCTCAGAATACATTAACATAGAATTGTGAAGTTAAATTAGATCTGGCAGTAATAAGAGAGGAGTTAAGGTCTACAAGTGGTGATGGTTGTGTTTTGTGTGTGTGTGTGTGTGTGTGTGTGTGTGTGTGTGTGTGCTAGGAGCAAGGATAAACATGAAGGGAGTGGGCAATAGTTGCCTTTACTATACACAAAATATGGAAGTAAGATAAGTAATGTTTTGTATAATAGGCTTGCAGAGCTACTTTTTCTTGAATTCAATCTAATTTTTATTGTGAATTTCTTTTTTATTTACTTGGAAAGTTTTCTTCCTTCCAACATAGGGATATAATTTCTTTCTTTACATTCTTGCTCTCTTCCCACACATCTTCAGGATATAGCTTATTCTTAGGCCCTTTATAAATAGTTAGATTTAATCAACAAGGTAAACATTCATACAGCAATTATTGCAAATTAACTACTTTGATGTTAATCATTTCTACTTGTGTTTTTCAAACTTGATTTCTTATGTCTTTAAAAGAGATAACTTTACTATCCTCATAAGATGCCAACTTTTTGAGTCATCAACATCGTTAAAAATAAAGGGGATCACCTTGAGCTTCAAAAATGCAAATCAACTGGAAAAACACCAGCTGGCCTTAATTTTTCAATATTGCAGTTTAGTCTGCCTCATGTCAGCAGGCTAGCAGGTATTCTTTTTATAGAAACAGAAACTTAGCAGATGTAGCTGCTGTTTCTTCCTTGTCAAAAGCGTATTTCTCCCTTCCCCAGCTGTATCCAACCCCCACCCCACACACACAGCTACTCTCTCTCTCTCTTTCCAGTTGCACCTAGATATATATTTTAAAAATAGTATCAGGGCATTAGATTGAAGGCCCTTAAATTAATTTTCTACTTTAATAATGTAAAAGGTGAAATGCGCTTTGCAGTTTTTTTCCAATAAATTATTAGTAGCAAAAAGTAAAATAAAATATAAATAAACATGCCACAATCATTAGTAATATACTCTTTTTTAAAAGATGTGAATGCCAGAGATGGTCATGAAAGTTAACCTGAGGTTATGCTCCAGTTTAAAAATATTCAACTGCAGTTCACTCTCAGAATGTTCTGATTCAGTCTCCATCTCCATTTTTTGTGCCCTTATTTTTACAGCAGTTAATAAGTCACTGTCTTCTTTTCTATGTTACTGTGTCCCAAAAAAGATGAAGAGGTAATATATGCAACCCAAAATAACCATTCCTTTTAATAAGTAAAGGTTAAAACTATTTATACGGTGACTCATATAGACATGAAGTGCTGCAAATATATCAGGCATCTGATGGTGTCCACATACAGTCAAGGTGGGTTACATGGAATTTATGTACCTGCACCTAAATTATTTTTCCCCATGAAATGGGACACCATATGAAACTAAACTTTGAAGAAAAATGAAACATGAAACATAGCCTATTTCTATAAATAGTTACAACTACTTCAATTTCCTATTTATCCAGCTATTTCTCTTTCCTTGGTTTATACACTATTCTATATCATCAGAGGTTAATAAACCAGATAATAGATAGCTACACAGTTTCTTTCTGTCCACCATTAATCTACAGTTGTCCATTTATACACTAATAAATTGCATGAACTATTTTTGACTGTTAGTTCCCTAAATTTTTTGTGTAAACAATAATGGTAGATGCTTTTTGGCAATGAAGATCTCTCACTATGATTTGTACCAGCTCTGCGATGATGTGAAAATATTAATTTATATAAATAAGCTGCTATTGTATGCCTAACTACTGTTCTGAGTATAGCAAATACTACTAGGAGTGCAGGCCAGCTGCCATGGGGTTTCTTAGATTTGCCACACTCAATTCCTATTCATGTATCTACTCAATATAAAAGAATTAAATGTGTTCACAAGTCTTTAAATGCAAGGGAAAAAAAACTGTGAAATCTGATTCATTGTCTATTTACATCCTACATTTGTGGAGATGTTGAGAGTAGTTTCATATCAAAGAGAGGATAATAAGAAATAAAAAATATCCATAGTAAATATTATATAACATGCCATATAGAAGTAGACCACAAAGAAACATGACATAGTTAAAATATTAGTTGCTCTATATTTATTATATTTTTAAATGTACTGCAATGCTGTTATATTACTTATTTATAGTTTAATTATTAAATATACCAAAAAGAAAAATTAATTCAAAGCAAAAAAATTCATAATGTTTCTACGATTAATGTATATTAACATCTTACTATATATGTTTCAGATATATTTTTAGGAGGTAAAACATACAGCTGTAACTATAATCCTTCATTTTTTTTCCCTAAACTTTTATTTCCAGATTAAGTTTGCACTTGAAGTAACTGTTAATTATTCTGTTAATTTTTGAAGCTTTCCAACATGTATATGTAGTCACAGGTGTATATAAATATCATTGCATAATTCAGTATTTCACAGATAACATAATGATAAACATGTCTTTTTGCAGCTCAATTTTCACCTAAATATTTTGATATTAGGTGAAAATTGCTGTCTTAACACGTAGCTTTATTTTGGTAATCCTAAGTGCTTTGTATTACCATTCCAGTGTATAAATAAACCACAGTTTAGTTATTTCCTGCAAATCAATCATTAATTTATTTCCTTTTCAATTGCAAACAATACCACAAGAAATATTTTCTATATGTTTTCTTGCCTACACGTACAAGAATTCTAGAAAATATGTATATTTGGTGAACTCTATGTCACAGAGTATATACATTTTCAAATTAGTTACGACCAAATTTTCTCCAAATGTTTGTACCCTGTTATATTCCCAACAGAAAAGTATGAATCAATTTTTCTCAAATCCTCTACCCCTGGTGTTATACAATTTTATAAACGTTATTTTTGCTAATCTATTTTGGTGATCAGCCATGTCTCATTTAGTTTTAATTGTATTTCTCTGATTGCTAGGGATTTTGAGTACATTTTCATGTTTACTAGCCTTCAAATATCTTTTCCCATGTATTTTCTGTTCATATCATTTGCTTGGTCTTCTAACAAATACTTATTTTTCATTTTTGCTTCATAGAAGTTATTTAATACTCAAAATACTTACATATCTTGTTAAGAGTTGCATATAATTTGTCTCCCACTGTGGCTTTTCTTTTCACTTTGTATATATTTTTACATAAAGAAATTTTACATCAAATTTTCATTTAATTAAGTGTATCAATCTAGTCCTTCATGATATGACATTTTGAGACTTGAGTATGTAATCTTTCCTACCTTGATATCATAGATAACTTGCTTATGACCAACATGGCATATGTATACATATGTAACAAACCTGCATGTTGTGCACATGCACCCTAGAACTTAAAGTAAAAAAATAACAATAACAAAGAAATAAATAAATGAATCCTTCTCAAAGTTAGTTTTTTTAATTTTAAATATTCAATTTATATGTATTGTATTTATGTACATAACATGAAGTAAAGATCTAGAATTTATCTTTCAGTAACAATAGTAAATATACCGGCAGCACATTTTGAATGGGCCGTTTGCCCCTACTAACCCATAATGTCCTGTATTAAATTTATGTATCTGTTCCTAACTTCATTTTGTAATATTGATGTATGTATGTATATATATATTAGTACCAACTGTTTAAATAATTAAGGTTTTTGGATATTCTTGGATCTACATTGGTCCTTGTACATTTCAGGCTTTGTCATTTATATAGATCATTAATTTCAATAAAATAAAAAATTATATATAATTTTATAAATATATACATGTAGTGTATACATTTATTTAATATTTATTGTGATTACTTTCCAAATTGACTCATTTTTATAAAAAACATTTTAGTTATTTGTATACTGTTCAATGGATAGCAAACATTTATTTAGCTAAATTATTATTTGGAATTTATGGATTATTTCTGCTTTATATTATAATTAACTTTCTTGAATTTTTATGTATATATACATATATAATATATACATAATATATAATTTTATATGTATATCATGCTGCCCAGACTGGAGGACAGGTGCGTGGTCTCGGCTCACTACAACCTCCGCCTCCTGGGTTCAAGTGATCTCCCACCTTAGCCCCCCAAGTAACTGGGATTATAGGCGTGCCACCATGTCCAGCTAATTTTTGTGTTTTTAGTAGAGATGGAGTTTCACCATGTTGGCCAGGCTGGTCTCGAACTCCGGACCTCACTCGAGTGATCCGCCTGCCTTGGCCTCCCAAAGTTCTAGGATTGCAGGCATGAGCCACCATGCCTGGCATATATATATATGAGTGTGTGTGCGTGTGTGTGTGTGTGTGTGTATATATATGTGTACACATATATATACACATATATATACACACACACACCTGGCATATATATATGTATGTGTATATATGTATATTTTATATATATAAAAATATATTTATATATATATATATATTTAGAGATGAGATTTAACTATGTTGCCCGACTGGTTTCGAACTCTTGGGCTCAAGTGATCCACTCGTCTTAGCCTCCCAAAATGCTGGGTTTACAGGCGAACACCACCACACCTATATATCTTTATATGTAATTAGTTATCTAATATAGAATCTCCAAGTGAGAATATTAAGGCAAATGATACAGATATTTTGATATATTTTGATATATTATAAAACTGTTTTCTAAAGATTCTTTTTATTTGTAATGCTACCCACAAGGTATGGCAGTACTAGATAAAATATGTCTGTTTTAACACTGAATATTGACATATAACAATGTTTCAAATTTGATACATAGTAGCTAACACATTGTGTGCCCACACATCCATAAACCCTCCCTCAAGGGGGACAATTAAAAGTCTCATTCACTAACTGTATCCTGCTTATAGCCGTTGATACCTGTAAGGTTGCCTGGGTAAGGTTGGATGTCACTTTTTAAGGTCGAGAAACCTAGAAAGAAAAAGAGGTATTTTGCTTTCCTGCTGGCCCCTTCATCCCTGATACTCCTACAAAACTAATAGAAATATGCAAACATAGAAAGCCCTTTCTATTCAGAAATTTGATAAGCATTCACTCCTATTTTTCCCTAACTTCTTTTTAAGTAGTTTAAAAATATTAAGGTCACTTACTATAAATTTTGATATGGGATATGAATATAGAAGTTTTCTTAACATAATTTTTTTTCAAAGCTGACCAAGTTATGCCAATAAAATTTGATAATTTATTTTCCTTTCTAGTCTTATTCTCCCTTTGTCCTTTTTTGCTCTTTCAGCTCCCTTCCCATTCCCAGGTACTCCTTAAACTTCCCCAAATTATTCACAGTGATTTTCAAGTTTGATGAAAATTCACATTTTTACATATTGTGATATGGTTTTCCCACTCTGTTGACAATAGTCTAATATTTGTAGCAATATCTTCATTTGCAGTGTGTGCACATGCACATATGTATGTATGTATACATCAGCATTGAAAAAGGCTGTGTCTGTGTTGTAACTGTCCTATCGTCCTATAATGACATACAAATAGCTCTCTTCATGGTGTTTCTGTCGAACTACAAGATTTAATTTACAGTACAGTTTTTATTTCAATAGACTGCTGGATATCTTGATGCTCTTGACTACTTTTCGAAGCTCTCTCATTGTTCAAAATTTCTAAAACCATTCCATCCTGATTCTTCCTACTTCTCTGAGAGACTAAAGATTACCATCATGGTACATTCTATTTTATATATCAAACAATAGGTTTTCCATAATTTTACTCTCATTTATTTTTCCTTCACATTTAAAGATTTTCTGGCTTAATTTACAATCTATATGCTAATGATACTCAAATCTATAGCTTCAGGTCTCCTATATACAATGAAATATTGGACATGTTAAGTTGGTGTAAAAGTAATTGCGATCTTTGCTCTTACTTTTAATAGCAAAGATCGCAATTACTTTTGCAACAACCTATAGCTATTTCAAAATAGCAGTAGTGGCTCAAAATTTAACAAGATTAAATTTTCAGAACTGCATCAGTGACTTTTATCCTGCTGCTTATCTTCTCATCCATTTGCTATTGTGAGGCTCAGCCCCAGTCACCATCTGCTCTACCTGTTTATTCTTCTACATCCTCCCTCAGTGAAGGACTTAACAATTCACCCTGTCTCTCAAGTTAGAAACTGGGAAGTCCACCTCAATAATCATTTTCCCCTTTCTAGCTATATCTAATGTGGTATATTTTCTGACATTTTTATATCTTAAGTACCTCTTGTTCTCTAACCAGCACCAGTAGCTAAAATTTAGGCCTTAATTTTTCTCTTAGTTCCATAGAATCCTAAACTGTCCTTTGGTCGGCAATTTTATGCTCCTTCCTATCCATCCTAATTATACAAACATGATTGTCAAACATTTTAACTTGATCATACTACTCTTTCTCTGCCTGGAGTCCTTGAATAAGTTCAAGCTTATTAGGTCTTTTCGTACCTGCTTCTGAGTCTTTTATCCTGTTCTCTAAACACGTCTTTATTCCAGATACATCCTGTAAAATGTCCAACTTGTTGAACATTCAAAATCTTTGTTTCTGGATGTTTGGACATGGTTTGTACTCTGTTTAAAATGTTCAGTCTGACCTCATCCATATCATTAATTCCTATTTTTCTAGACACAGCTATAGAGTCACTACCTGGTAAACATTACACTGAAGCCAGTACACAATTTACTTTAGGTCTTGCATTAGCTGGGGCTCCTAGGAAAATGCAGCCAACAGTCTGCTGATTTAAAATGTTAATCTCATTTAAAAAATCACATATCTATGGGCTCACTGGCTGTTGACATATAGAATTAAACATTTTCTGTGCTTCTTTGCTGTATTTCTGCAGCACTCTGCTACTTTTTAAGAGATTTTTTTTTTTACTTTTTAATCAATGCATTCTTAAGCATAGTATAATGATAAAATTGTACAGAAAGGCTTATTACATAAAGCAAGAGTCTTCTGTCCTTTCCCTTCCTTATTTCTTGTATTACACCTTAGAGAAACCACTTTTACTCTTTTTCTGCTTGTAGTATCTCTTGTAATTAATTGCATATTATAAATAATGTTTTATAGCTGTTTTTAAATTTATCAGCTTCACATAAGACCTCTTTATTTTCTTACTCAGACCATCCCCAGTAAAAATTGATCTCTCTCCAAAAATAATTTTAGGTCCCTTTTGTTTTTACTTGCAGTTAAAGCAATATGCTCATACTTTTATGTATTGATGGTTGTGATTGCCCACTTTATAAGATAAGGATATGTGTGCCTTTGTCCTTATCTGCATTTTTCTACTCTTTCAACCTCTCTATATCCATCATGTCATATTATTGTTGCATTATCAAATAGTGATAGTATTTAATTTTTTCTTAAATATTAAAAACTGTATGTACTTTCTACATGAATATATCATATACTCATTTGGAAAGCCAGGCAGAAGTTATACTCTACTTGCAACTTAGCTTCAAAAGGGACATAGCATCACTTCTGCAATGTTCTATTCATAAATAGTGGGTCATTAAGCCTGACCCACATTCAATGGAAGAGAAAGTATTCACACCTTTTGAAGAAGAAATATCAAAAAATTACAGACCTATTTTCACTTCATTTTCTTAACCATGTTAATAAAGTTAGCTTCTATTTTAATAGTTTAATTTATATCATAGAAATGAACATCAATGCCTTCTAATTACATTTCAGCAGTTTCTTTATTGTATGTTTAATATGTCAGGAAGAAATATCTATTGCTGCTGATCATCCACACCCTCCTCTCTGAGGTCTACTTGTCTGCATCTTCCAAGCTTGGTCCTTTCCATCTGCTGGCCAACGAGCAGAACCTTTTGTTACTGCCTCTGAATTCATGTATACCCTTACTTCGAGTTATCTTCTCTCCACAGAAAGTAGATAACTAAGTGCATTTCCTACAGCTATAATCAGTGGAGGGGTATTTCCTTCCCCCACTGTCTTTTAGGGTCACCACTGACTGTGTCTCTAATGCAGCAATCATTCATTTTCAGCTTACACTTACATACAAGGCTGGCACATTCATGATGTGTGTCACTCCCTGTTAGCTAGTCATAGAAAATCACCCATGAGGACTTTTGTCTGACAATGTAAATACGTCAACGTAACAATGATAGTGACATGTACTTTGTGTCAATGTTTAGTACAGCTTCCTATGCTTGAAACTAATTGTTAAAGCAACATATGCATTTTAGGATGGATTGCATTTATACCCACTTTATCTTATGATTAGGTTGGTCTGGCAGTACCCAGGTCATGATGTTCCTTGATTAGAAACTCAGTATGTACTGAGAACCTTTATATGCTAAGAGCTGTTTTGTGAATGATGTAAACTTCTTTGTGGTGGGGATCATGGCTTTGCTACCTAACTTCATGGGTCTGCACTGCGACTTTCCTATTGGCATTTGCCAAAAATTCCACACAGCCTCTTTTTCTCCCCCAAACACCTCTAGTTACTTAGAATCTGTTGAGTCATATACAATAAACCTGAGAGTTTCTTGTGTCCCAACCTGTACCTACTCCAGTACTTGCCCTAGAAACTACCTCTCTCCAAATAAATATATCACAGCATTATTCCCAAGAGCAGAATATACAGCCATTAATACTTAGACTGCCTTGCTTCTTTTTTTTTTATTTTCTGGGATGCAAAAGGTGTAATTAGTTGCTGTCTACCTTATGGGTCTTTTTCTAGCATGTCACAGACCACTGGAGCTTAAAATCTTCACCAACGTGGCAGGTTGTGAGTTTCTTTTGGGTTATTCTCCCACAAGCTGGAGCACATTTGTCTATTTGTTTCTTTCCTTTGCTTCAAATGATTAGAGTTTGTTAAACAGCCCAGTTGGACACTTGCTCATTGAAACTTATTTCTGCCTCAGCCCCAGTTGTTTGAGAAATTCAGGAATTGTTTTCACCAAAAGATCACCTCACCCAAGAACGTTGAAAAGTTAGCTACCTTAGCATCATTGCTACCTCCAACCTCCAATGAGATCTAAAAACCTAGAAGATTAAATGTAGAAAAATGTGAACAGCAAATATAGTTTACAAGTCATTTAATAACTATAATTACACAGAATTTACTCACTTTTCAACTTTTTCTGAATGAATACAAAATTTGTGAAACAAAATATACTATGTTATACCACATGAGATACCAACATGACTGTAATCAAAAAGACAGAAAGTAACAAGAGCTGGCAAGAATGTGGAAAGATTGAAACCCAAAGTCACTTTGGGAACAGTGTGGCAGTTCCTCAAAAATTTGGGTTGTTTCCTCTTTTTGTCTGTTGTGAATAATGATGCTATAATCACTTGTGCACAAATGCCTTAACAAAGAATCACAAGCACTGCCGGGCAAGGTGGCTCACGCTTGTAATCCCAGCACTTTGGGAGGCCGAGGCGGGCAGATCACGAGGTCAGGAGATCGAGACCACGGTGAAACCCCGTCTCTACTAAAAATACAAAAAATTAGCCGGGCATGGTGGCAGGCACCTGTAGTCCCAGCTACTTGGGCAGCTGAGGCAGGAGAATGGCGTGAACCGGGGAGGCAGAGCTTGCAAGTGAGCCGAGATTGCACCACTGCACTCCAGCCTGGGCGACAGAGCAAGACTCTGTCTCAAAAAAAAAAAAAAAAAAAGAATCACAAGCACTTGTTACTTGGCACTCTTTGCTCTTCAGGTCTCAATATTAACAAATATTAATATAGTGGATGTGGTGTTCTCAAGGATTTATAGTTAAGTACTTAATTATTTACCTCCAATCTCTCCCCCCAAACTAAATATTTTTCTGCATTTATTGGAAAGAGAAATTCTGCTATTCACTCAAAAAAATAGGTCAATAACATCTACTTATAAATGTTATATATAGTCAGGATGGCTAAGTTATCCAAATATGAGTAAACATGTATATTTTCCAGATAATGTAATATAAATCATATATTTACAATGAAAGACTCTAAAGCATGGATTGTTTTTATTCAATTTGATAAGAGCCCTTAATGTTGAGTCTCTTGTTTAATTATCAAAGCTCTGTTAACTAATGCATGGATGGGTAAAAGCTCAGATTATAATAGAGTCTAGGATATACGTGTAACCATGAAGATTATCCCTGTCTTCCTGATGTATAATTATGGCAGGATTCCAATTTCTTTAATTATATTATCATACTAACAACCAGGAACTTAGGTAACCATCATTAGCTACTTAATATTTTACTGCTATTCATGTAGAAACCTAGGAAATAAACAATGGATGGCAGGCAGCCAATTAAAGAGAAGGAAATAAATTAGAACATCAGTGAATTGCTAGAGTCTAGTATATGGATGTAAGTATAAGTAAGAGAGATCAAACACTCTAAATCTTAATATTCTTTTCTTTTTTTTAACCTTCATACAATACCTAAAAGTGCCATGTAATTATATCATTAGATGTATCGCATGCAATATGTTTTCTTTTGTAATGAACTCTATTAAATAAACTATGAAGTAATATTTCAATCCTTATTAAAAACGTGATATGTATTTGCAATTTTATTTTTTTATATCAATATCCTTTATTTTTCAAACAGCTTTAGGTTTATAGAAACATTTAGCGGAAAGTACAGAGAATTCTTATAAATGCAGAGAGCAGATTAGTGGTTTCCAGGCACATTGGGTATGGAGGAGTGGGAAGTGACTGCTAACGTATATGAGGTTTCTTTTTGAGGTGATGAAAATATTGAGAAATTAGATAGTTCCACAACTCTATGAATATATAAAAAACAGTGTATGCTTTAAATGGGTGAATTTTATAGTATGTGAATTATATCCTAATAAAGCTGTAATTAAATAACGTACAAAGGATAGAATAAAAACAGCTTACAACTCATCAACAATACATAAATATTATCAATATATGATGCATAGCAAACCAAGTATCTCCATGAGTATATGTGTTTTAATTTATTCAAATTATCTCTTACTATCTATTTTCAGAAATTGTTTTCATGTTGTCCAACAGTATTGATAGACATATTTCCACTGAACAAATTTAATTCTAGATAATCTTTTTCAATGACTAAAAGTATTTTCTTGAAAACATACTGAACGGTACACTATGTGTAAATAAGTTGGTTTTAACTTTTAATTATTACAAATTTTCCTCCAGCGAACAATTTTAGCCCTTATTATTTTGGAACATACGAGCTTAACTGTGCAGGGTAAATTTAGGAAAATAAAATTACTAAAGTCAAAAGAAATAAATACTTAACATTTGATATAAAATTCATAATTGATAACCTGAAAGATTGTATTTCTATGTACTTCAATAAATAATGTAATTAGGTCCAGGTGTGGTGGCTCATCCCTATAATCCTAGCACTTTGGGAGGCCAAGGCGGGCAGATCACTTGAAGCCAGGAGTTCAATATCAGCTTGGCCATCATGGTGAAACCCCTTCTCTACCAAAGATACAAAAATTAGCTGGGACTGGTGGTACACACCTGTAATCCCAGCTACTCGGGAGGCTGAGGCTGGAGAATGACTTGAACCCTGGAGGCGGAGGTTGCAGTGAGCCAACATCTGCACCGCTGCACTCCAGCCTGGGCGACAGAGCAAGACTCTGTCTCAAAAAAAAAATGTCATTATTCCACACTCTATAAATATTATTATAAATATTGTTGGGCTTTATCAATCATTTTAATTTTGTCTGTCTCAATATGTACCTATTATTATGCTTTTAATACTGAATCCTAACAGTGACACACATACATAAGATGACTTCTTTTATGAGCTTATATCTTATATATATTTTATTTTATTCAGATATTCTAACATTTGCCTTAAGGCAAAAGTGACACAGATGTCTTTGGTGTACACTCCTACTTTTTGGGCTTTTGTTTTAAATCATTAAAAGTACAAGAATATATCACTTTATAATTTTCAAAATGTTCAGATGTATGTTAAGATCACATACAGACAATTAGATTTATAACCACATGAAGTAGCTATATGCGACTTTCTAATAGACATTAGTCTTAAACTTTAAACAAGTAAAACAGTTTGGTACAAATAGGTAACCCATTTAATCACTACATATATTTAAATATGTTTAATAAATCCCTTTCTATAGCTTTCTAATATATACTGTATACCGTATGAAATAAATAGTAATTTGTGAATAGTATAACTATGCTGACTCGTCATTCAAACATTTATATGCAAATATTCAAAGTATGTTTCTACAAATTGTATTAGAATTACACGTCTAACTTCATAGCTCTACGTCTGTATTCAAAATTTATGCTTCAAATGTTTTCATCTCAACTTCTGAGATAAGCTCTTTGGAATATAATTAAATGTGTGAGGACATACAATGCTTATCTTTCTGTGTCAAAGAAAACATTTTGTACTAGAAAATTAAAACTTTCTGTTTATAGAAATAAGTATGATCTAAATTTTCTAAAGTAACATAAAATGTTACAAAGTAATTAATAAACCCTGTCTTCTCTTTCAGCATCCTGATATACTTTTTAATTCTCTGATCAGTCTCTTATCTCTTATTCTTTTTCTACCATTCCACTGTGGGTTTTCATACATTTTGTAGGAGAAATTACCTACAACCAGAAATCTAGAGAGACAAGAAAATCCAGCTAAAGCTCTAATCTGCGTGCCTGGAGCAGAGGCTACTGCTGTTACGAACTGGTGGGAACACTTACGTGTTAACTTTGATAAGTTGCTGGAGGCTGAATGTGGATTCCCCTGCTAGAGAAAACCCCGTAGGGGCTGGCTACGATCTTAGTGGGACCCTCAAACATTTTCATGGGCTTTCCTCTTATCAACCCCAGGGGGAACTGTGACAAAATCCCTTGTGGTTTTGTCATGGGAAGGGGACGATACATTATAACGATTGATGCCCAGAACCGTCTCATAAAAAAGGCCGGCTTTCAGGTTGGGCGCGGTGGCTCAGGCCTGTAATCCCAGCACTCTGGGAGGCCGACGTGGGCGGATCATGAGGTCAGGAGATCAAGACCATCCTGCCCAACATGGTGAACCCCGTCTCTACTAAAAATAAAATCAGCTGGTCGTGGAGGCATGTGTCTGTAATCCCAGCTACTCGGGAGGTTGAGGCAGGAAAATCGCTTGAACTCAGGAGGCAGAGGTTGCAGTGAGCCGAGATTGGGCCACTGCACTCCAGCCTGTAGACAGAGGTAGAGTCAATCTCAAAAAAAAAAAAAACAAAATCAAGCCTGCATTCAGACAAAAGGACTGTACCAGAGGTGCATTTTTATCTTTATCCCAGCTGAGGAAAGGGAATTCATCCCAGTTCAACCCCCTTATTTCTTTCTGTCTTACATAAGGTGAGTGTGGCACAGTCAACAGAGGTCAGACATTAAAGGGAATAATCATAGTAGAAACTCTGTAATCAGGAGAAGGAGTAGGGATCAGTAGAAAATAAACTATACAACTAAAGAAATACTTGTGAAGGCCACAACCCAGAGGCCCAGACCCATTAAAAGAAAGATTTAATTGGAAAATTATAGAATGCTCTATCTCCCTACCCTTTCCACCATACATATAATAGCAACAGAATATAGATGACAGAGTTTCAGGACACAGAATCTCTCTGAGGGGGCATCCACATGGGAATCCAAAGTAAAGAGAGGAGAGAAAAATAAGGATTAGAAACCTCTGGAACCTGTAGCTACAACAAACCTTAAACATAGCCTCATTCCCAGCCAGATTAATATCATTCTCCACACCAAAGTCCTGTTCAACTCAGTTTCTATTACCCAATACAGCATCCGGCTTTCAACAACAACAACAAATACAAGACATTTCAAAAGGCAAGAAAAAACACATTCTGAAGAGGCAAAGCAATCACTACAACCAAACTCAAATCTCACACAACTGCTAGAATTATCCAACACATAATTTAAAATAACTATGATTAGTGTGTTTCAGGGTCTAATGGAAAAAGCAGACAACAAATAAGAACAGATGGGTAATGCAAACAGTGAGGTAAAAATTCTAAGAAAAAATCAAAGTGAAATGCTAGAAATGAAAAAAAAAAAAAAAAAAAAACAGTAACAGAAAGGAAGAATGTCTTTGATCCCCTCATCAGTGGATTAAACACAGCTGAGAAATGAATAAGCAAACTTGAAGATATGTCAATAAAGGCTTCCCAAACTGAAAAGCAAAGACTAAAAAGAATGAAAAATAACAGAAGGCAACATTCAATAAACGTGTGACAATATTCAAAGGGCTAACGGCTAACGTGTAATTGGAATACCAGCAGGAGAAGAAAGATTGAATGTGGCAGAATAAAAAATTGAAGTAATAATGACTGGAGACTTTTCATAATTAATGACAGATTAGCAAATCATAGATTTGGGAAGCTCAGAGAACACCAACCAGGATAAATATTGAAACACACACACACACACACACACACACACACACACACACACACACATCCTAGGAATATAATACTTAAACTGCTGAAACCGAAGACAGAGAAAAATTATGAAAGTAAAAAGAGATCTACCATCTTAAATTTAAAATTGAGGAACATTTTTCACTTTATAAAAAATATGTTTTTATAATCTGTATGAAAACTTCACAGTTACAGATACAGGTACATTTCTTTATTTCTGTGAATATAAGATGCAAAGTAATATAGTTGTCCAAAAACACCCATAAAGAGTCTTATGTAGAACAAGTAATTTTAAGATTATTGTTAATAGTTTATAGTGTCTATATTTTTCTGAAGAAGAAACACATTCTGGAAAATAAATGCTTATTAGATAAGTGGGAATACTAAATTACATGCTGCTCTTGTTAATCAAATAAAGTTTTTATTCATAAACAATATAACATTTATTTTATATGTTTTGTACATATACAATTATAAATAATTACCATAACTATTTTACATATTGCTATTAAATATGATATTACGTTTGTATATTTCAAGGCAATTAGAATGCAGATGTGTATTTAGTTCTAAAACTTGAGAAAAAAATTTCATGCTATCAGCTCTTTACTATGTACCAATTTGACTGCTTAGAAATCTTAAAAGTAATTATAAACATTATCCCATATAAATAGGGCATCTATTCTCACTAATTAAATCAGTGATGCTACATAATACATATATACAATTCCAAATCCAACAAATGCCTGATGACAGAGTACTAGGCATATCAAAATCTGAATTTATTGTTTTGCATCCATATCATCGCTATTTCCCACGTTCTTCATTTGTGATAATTGAATTTCCATGCTTCTATCTTCCTCATTCATCAAGCTGTTCAATAATTGTGTAAATCCCACAACCCTGTCTACAAAATGGCATTTAAGCCAGGCTTCTTTTATTTTCTTCCTTTTCTAGGCGATCCTGATCCTTTTCTCATTATCTAGAAGATATTCTTGTTTCTGGTCTTTCACTAAGAACATAGTGCTTCTGTCTAATCTCAGTTCTTTGATAAATGGTATTGGTAAAATTACCTAGATATTTGCTGTTGGTTTATATATATCAGGATCCTTATCTTGTCCTTACAAAATAAATCTAAGTGTTCCAGTGTTAATTAAACAAATAAAAATATTAAATTTAAATATATGCTATATTTCATAATTTTGAACTAACTATATCCATATTTATCATTATTACATTACATATATATGTCAGAAAAGAAAATGATAGAAAAAATCTGATTAAAGTTACTACATACCAGATTGAAATATTTGTTTATTTTTTATCAAAATTACAACAAATAATTATCTGGCCCAAAATCTCAATAGTGCCAAGACTGAGAAACTGATTTTAATAATTAACTATTAGGAATATCAATTAGGATGGAGTGAAATAGGCACTACAGTCATCCTTTCTGATTATTAAAATCGTAAATCTCTTCTGTAAAGAGAGTTTAGTGATAGGGTTTAATGATATGCTATCAATATTTAAATACAATCATGTGAGGCATAATAATGTTTCTGTCAACACAGACTTTGTATACAACAGTGATCACATATTATTATAATGGATTTGAAAAATTCCTAGTGCCTAGTGACATCATAGCCATCCTTATAACACAGCATAACACATTTCTCATGTGTTTGTTGTGACACTGGGTAAACACATGTACTGTGTGGTCAGTTGTATAGAAGCATAGCACATTTAACTATGCACTGTACGTAATACTTGATAATAGTAATAAATGACTATATTACTGGTTTACATATTTACTATACTTTTCATCTACATATGAAAACAAAAGTTAACTATAAAATAGCCTCAGGCAAGTCGTTCATGAGGTATCCCAGAAAAAGATATTATTATCATCAGAAATGACAGTTATACAGTAATTGCCTCTGAAGACCTTCCAGTGGGACAAGATGTGAAGGTGGAAGACAGTCATATTGTTGATTCTGACCCTGTGTGGGCCCACACTAATATGCATGCTGTGTCTTAGTTCTCAACAAAAAAAAGTTTTAAAAGTTTTGAAAAATTTTAAATTTTAAAAGTAGAAAAGAGCTCATAGATTAAGGATATAAAGAAAGAAAATATTTTAGTATGACTGTAAAAAGTGGTTATGTTTTAAGTGAAGTGTTACTACAAAAAGTCAAAAGATAAAAACAATTAAAAGTTTATACAGTTAAAACGTTACAGTAAACTAAGATGAATTTGTTACTAAAGAAAAAATATTTTTATAAATTTAGTGTAGTCTAAATGTATATAAAAATAGTGTGCAGGATTTATAAAGTCCACAGTAATGTACAGTAATGTCCTAGGCCTTCGCATTCACTCACCACTCACTCACCGACTCACTGAGAGCAATTTCCAGTCTGCAAGCTGCAGTCATAGTGAGTGCCCTATACAAGTGTACCATTTTTTATTTTTTGTGTTGTATTTTTATTGTCTCTTTTCTATGTTTAGGTTCAAAACTACTTATCATAGTGTTATAGTTGCCTACAGTATTCAGTACAGTAACACGCTGTGCAGATTTGTAGCCTAGGAGCAATAGGCTATATCGCATAGCCTACGTGTGTAGTAGACTATACCATCTAGGTTCATGTAAGTACACTCTATGATGTTCACACAAGGAAATGGCCCAAAGACACCTTTCTCAGAACTTATCTCTGTTGTTACTCATCACATGGCTGTATAGAATAGATCCCCTTTTCCCTTTTCCACAGTTGCAGTTAACAGCAGTCAACAGCAGTCAGAAAATAGGTATAGAGCAGAATGAAATATTTTCAGAGAGAGAAAGGGTAAGGCCACATTTGCATAACATTTATTAGAGTATATTTTTATAATTGTTTTATTAAATTATTAACTATTGTTAATCTCTTACTGTGCCTAATTTATATATTACACTTTATCATAGGTACATCTGTATAGGGAAAAACATAGCATATATAGGCTTTAGTACTGTTCATGGTTTCAGACATCCACTGGGGTATTGGAATGTATTCCCCACCAATAAAGGGGGGCTACTGTACATGACTTGATTTGCTAATTCTACTTCTAGAAATTATTATAAGAATATAATTGAATAAGAGCTGAAAAAATGCATGTGTGGCTTTGTTCATCCCAACATTGAATGTTATACTGTTAAAAACTGAAAACTATCTGATATGGGAATCTGTATTTAAATGATGATAAGTACATACAACAGAGTACTACGTAAACATTAGAAAATAACATATAACCCCTATCAGGTATGGAAATTAAGTCATGACAATTTACAGAATTAAAAAAAGCTTTAAAATAACAGGTACATCATGAGTTAACTTATTATAAATAGACCTATAGTATAAATATATGCATTTTCCATACTATTTTTGCATACAGATATGTATATACATGTTTGCCAAATTGAGAGCAATATTTAACACACCATCATGAAGTAGAGCATTTTTTAAACCTTCATGTTGGTGTACTATAATTATTAATTTTATGTGAAAATAGGTGTTATCTTTATGTTCACAAAATAGAAACTACCAATGAATATATATTATTTGCATAATATAAATGATTAATGTAGTTCTTTTTTTTTTTTTTTTTTTGGGGCAGAGTCTCGCTCTGTTGTCCAGGCTGGATTGCAGTGGGGCAATCTCTGCTCACTGCAAGCTCCGCCTTCTGGGTTCACGCCATTCTCCTGCCTCAGCCTCCCCAGTAGCCGGGACTACATGCGCCAGCAACGGCACCCGGCTAATTTTTTGTGTTTTTAGTAGAGACGGAGTTTCACTGTGTTAGCCAGGATGGTCTTGATCTCCTGACCTCGTGATCTGCCCACCTCGGCCTCCCAAGTGCTAGGATTACAGGCGTGAGCCACCACGCCCAGCCAATGTAGTCCTTTTTAACCAACAGTTTCTGCTCAAGGTTAGACTAATATTTCAAGCAAAATTATTCTAAAGTCAGTTTTAAAAGAAGTCAAATTAAAGTATGTAGAAACTCTTTTTAGGTTGTAATGCCCCTTTACTCTTTAAATTTCCCAAGAATGGAATTTTAGCTACCTGCGAAATGCACTTATTTTATATGTTTTTTATAATGTCCTATTTATTTATTCACCCCGAGGAGCACTTGATATTGGTTTTCACTGACAATTCATGTATAAAACAATGAAAAAATACATTATTGGAACTATTGCTGAACTATACAAACAATAAAATGAAATGTGAGTGATCAGCAAACTAGCAAATGCAAAGAGTAGTCACTGTTTATTTTTAAATTTTTCATAAACTCTAATAGAGCCATTCTTTACAAATTAAAAGAGGTTCCAGATAGGCATATTACAAAATGACTTATCACCTTTCTTTATCTTTTTCTAAGAAAAAAATCACAAAGAACCTATTTATTTTCTTGGTTATCTGAAAGGAAGAATGAAAAATACGAAAAGTACAGGAGGATAATTTCACTAAGTACAGCAAGTAATCAAACACCTTAATAAGCCATTGTGATTAAGAATCAAAAATGATTTCAAAACTATTTCTCTGGATATTTAGTTCAAAAATTATAAAAAATCATTTTCATTTTAGTGTTTAGGATATTCTTTAAAGCATTTTCTGTTCTGTTAAAAAATTAGCAGATTACCAATGTAGAAAAGATCACACAAGATAATTGTATTTGGCAAATTACATTTCAAATGAAGATGATTAATAAGACATTTTCCATCACAAGGACACAAAAATAGAAACAATTATTATGAATTTATTTCAGAACATTAATGTATTTCCATCTTTCTTTGCATTTATAAAATGTCAAATGTTTTCGAATAGTTTGCCTACTATGAGGGATCTAATACATATTTGTCTTGATATAGTGGATGAACGTCCATATTCTCTGCCTCTTCAATAGCCTAAAATTAGCGTGCATAGCTGGCAAGGCTTTTTGTACTCTAGGAAGTTACAAGAGGCAAATATCTTTGTGATATCCACTTTGTCTCTGACAGTAGAAGTATACTTACTTTTCAACTTTTATAACCTTTGCAGTCTTTGTAGCTTTTTCTTATTATTTTATTTCAATTTCTCAGCTCTTGGTCCCAGACCTACTCTTGTATTCCTATTTCAAATATTGAAGCTGAGAATGTTTAAACTATAGACTTCCTTACAAGCTTGCTTTCAGTTGTATTCAGCCAATATCAGGCACTGATCAGAACTGAGAAGTTTGAAGAAGAGAGTGACACTGATCCTATTTTAGATTCGTTTCCATGTTAGCAGCAAACACCAAAGGATTCAGTACTAGCTAAAATCTCCCTATTCCCCCATCCCAGCTATGGCAGCTCCATACATTTCCAAAGTTCCAACTCCGAACTATATCACTCTCTCTCGGGTCTTTCAGCTTTCTAAGAGCAGTGAATACGTTCTGTGTTTTGCATCTCTTATTTTGAAATAGCTAGTATGATTTCTGTTTCTCTAGATGGACTTTGATATATAGCCTGTGAAGCACTTGCAGAGGAGAAGTTGGGGAAAGAGAGAGACTTCTTTCAGGTGCATGAATGAGAGACACAACTCACCACCTAGGGGAGCACTGTTAACATACATGGGCAGAGACACTGTTTGCCAAACGGCCCAGAAGTAAGGTACAATAACAGTGAAATCTGATTTCCAGTGAGCAAACATTTAGGAAAATAAAACTTATCTATGAGATTCCGCAACCACTGAGAGAAGGATCAAGTGGACCACATGGGAGAGGTGGTTAATAAGAAATACACTACTAGAAAAGACAATGATACCTTTATCAGATATAACATGGGAATTTAGGAGACTAAAGTAAAGCAGTCAAAGACACAAAAGACTTTCTGGACCTTAAATTTATAATCTATAAAAATTTAGTACTTAGCATTTTATATTACTTAGTGTTTAGTATTTAGCATTTCTTATATGAAAGAAGGTAATAATTAACTCAAATTAGCAAACTAGCAGACGAAGTGAACTTTTACTCAAAATACAGTGTAAGGGAAAATATTCTTGTCTTTAAAACAGATCTAGAACAACTAATATTGAGATAGTAGTTTCAAAAAGAGGAAATAAATTAAAGTATGTAATACTAATTAAGTTTTTAATTAGAGAATAAAATATATTCCTAAGACATATTAGAAAAATTTTTCCTGTACTCAAAAAAAAAAAGATCTGAATTTGTAGAGAGCACATTTTTACCAAATTAAAGGGAAAATATATGCTTATACCTGAACTTGAGCTATGCGTATGGTGGTATAATTCATAAATTCTAAGAACAAAAAGAATGTTTTTTAAACAATCATTTAAGACGTCATACCAAGTTACTTAAAAATAATCAGACTGAGCCAGGCACAGTGGCTCAGCCTGTAATCCCCGCATTTTGGGAGGCTAAGGCAGATGGATCACTTGAGGTCTGGAGTTTGAGGCCAGTTTGGCCAACATGGTGAAAGCTGTCTCTATCAAAAAATATAAAATTTAGGTGTGCATAGTGGCATGTGCCTGTAGTCCCAGCTACTAGGGAGGCTGAGATGGGAGAATTACTTGAACCCAGGAGGCGGAGGTTGAAGTCAGCAGAGATCACACCACTGCACACTACACTCCAGCCTGGGCAACAGAGTGAGACTATGTCTCAAAAAAAAAAAAAAAAAATCAGAAAGAATTTCACACCCAGCTAAGTCATTATTCATCCATCTAGACAAAAGAAAGTTATTTATTTAGGTAAATATGAGGATTCTAAGAATATATTTCTCTTGTGTTCTGAGAAAAGGTCATAAGAAAGAAATCTGTCTAAACTGACAAAAACAAAAGGACGCAAAGTTTATAGCTAGTTTTAGTTAACTTTAAATAGATTACAATAGTATGAATTAGAAAGTGTAAGTGAAGAGATTAAAATGACACTTGAAAGGAAATGAAAATAAGTTTCCTTTGGTATTGTAAATGTGGCTTAACAATGATGCAGTAAAAATACTTAAAAGCTTTCATTATTTAAGATGTTAGCAGGATAGAAATGAAAAGGTACAGTAGAACACTCACCTTGAAAAAATTTTTGAAAAGAAGGTGGAAGGGGATAAATACAACACAGACCAAACAAGCTAGTAGGAGGAAAAGAAAAACAATGTACAAAAAGTAAGCCATAAAAGAGAAAAATAAAAATAAAATAAGTTTATTAGTTGTTGCATCAGATGTGAATTCAGCTATTTAAAAAATTAAATAGAGATTATTGGAGAAGATGAACAAAAATAGCACCGAACACTAAGGTTTAATTTCAGAAGTTGCTGCTGCTTTTGGTGACTCTAGGGGATTGTTAAGAGAATGACTGTGGCTGACTATTGGTAAGTATTTTAAAACTACTTAGTAGAGGAAGCAGGATTTAGCAGAATAAAAAGAAGAGGAAAACCAGACTTGTTAGAGTATGCTGAGATTTTTTTTTCTTATTCCTGGCAAATATCTGGAAAGACATTGGTGTAGAAGGTGAATTTAAAAGTCTCTTCTCTGACTATGATTTCCAAAAGAACTAAATTATTGTATGGAGTAGGAAGGATACTGGTCTGAGGAATTTCAGACTCATGATGGGTGGATCTGAACTATTTGGAGCTGACTTGAGTGAGTTCCGCTTCAAGCTTGACTTAAATAAGCACAACATACACAGAACGTCCTAGTGACTAAATAAAGAAACATAAGGTTTAACAAGAGAAGCCAGGCATTCTAGATAGAGGTATTTAGCAGCACTGGCTGAGGCAGACAGAACTTTGTTTCAAGAATTAAAAGCCCTGATCAACGCTTTGTAGACATTGGGGAAGCCAATGGCAACCGTTTGTTTGAGTGTTTCAAGAAACAGCTGTTAAAATGAAGTAACCCTTAAAAAAAGATGAAGAAACTCTGCCAATGTGTCAAACATGAGAACTTCGCCCAATATGTCTCTAATATGCCCTCCTTGGGCCATATGTAGAAATTGGTTCTTGGAAAACAAACTTTATTAACAACACTGGAAAGTAAATTGCCCAGCATCAGAGTGAAATATTTCTTCCCTGGTAGAAATTTTGAAAATCACATGTTATTATGAAAAATGTACATGTCATAATGAACTGCCTCCACTGGGAAATAATCTATGGTTTGTATTGCACAGGTTAGAGCAAGTTTGAAGAGTCTTGTAGAATTGGAGAGCAATTCTCCACAAAGCTCCATAGGTATCCATTTCTTCTGACATGTCTGCTCCAATCACGGGGTTGAATGTGAGAGCTGTCACCTATGCAGTCTAGTAACCACGCTACCCATCAATCATCTAAACTGGGCACATCACCTGAACTGTGAAGTCCAAAGTCTGGGCATATAGAGTCAGGGACAATGAGAAGATAATCAGACCATGTTTCCTACAAAATTGACTAAATCTAGCTGTTTTGAAATCAGGCATCTGTTCTTTGCCAGTTTAGGAACTAGTTATTTTCGGCTCAATCTGCCTCAGTGAAATTTCTATCATTCTATCATGGATAAAGTTCTATCAGAGGGTCAGTGCTACAAAACAGAGTCTCGAGGGGGTAGAAATTAATCACCATCAAAGGCTAAGACACAAGGGTCACAAAATGATTGTAAATACCAGGTCAATTTTATTTCTTACTCCTTGAGGGAAAGTACAAGAAAGCTGATAATATGAGTATGATAATTTGAAGATTAACAGCATCTGGAAAACATGTCAATATTATTTGCAGGAATGCAAAGACTTAGTAAGGGTAATGTGGTATAATATTCTGAGATGTTACTCTACATATTTTATTTTTTATCTGTACCTACTTCCCTGCATCCTCTGCTAAGGCAGATACTCAACTTCTTCAAGCAAACAATCCAGAAAGTTACCCAGAAAAAGAAGGGAAGAGGGAAGGAGAAATGAGACACATCTCTAGGTTCTGAAGTAGAGGAGACTGAGCCAACAAATTTCCAGAGAAATGGCTACACTGGAGCATAGTCACCCTCACAATATTCTCCTTTCCTGTGAGTGACATGAAACAGGTAGGGAGCTCAGTCCTAAAATGCAATGATAGGTGTCTCCAGTATTTATGTGAACCGCTGATGAACAGAGGACCCCTTGTTACCATTATAAATCACCAGCATCTAGGCACTGGCTAAGGTCCCTAAGAACTAAAGATGGGAAAATGAAAAAGGAGTTCGTTGTTTCCTCTAGCCTAGCAGAACAGGGGTTTAAATTCACAGTCCAATTGGCACGGTTAACAAATAACGTGCCATTTCTTGCACACTTAACTTTTGTAGCCTTGAGATTCATATCCACTACATACATGTATTTTGAATTGTGTGCCCAGTGGGCAACACAAGAGACCATATTGTCTCTAAAAATGTATGGGATACATACATAATTTGCCTGTATAATATGCCATAACCATGTGTTATTTATTTATTTATTTATTTATTTATTTATTTATTTATTTATTTATTTTGGAGACGGCATTTTGCTCCTGTCCCCCAGGCTGGAGTGCAGTGGTGCAATCTCGGCTCATGCAAACTCCACCTCCCAGGTTCAAGTGATTCTCCTGCCTCAGCCTTCCGAGTACCGGGGATTACAGGCATGCACCACCATGCCTGGCTAATTTTGTATTTTTAGTAGAGACAGGGTTTCTCCATGTTGGTCAGGCTGGTCTCAAACTCCCAACCTCAGGTGATCTGCCCACCTCGGCCTCTTAAAGTGCTGGGATTACAGGGGTGAGCCACCGTGCCCGGCCATATTACTTTTTAAAAAGCAGAAATTACTGGACCTAGAGGGAGGACTCCAGTAGACAGCCTACATAAAGACAGAGCCCTCAGTCATTGAGCTGCAAGGAAATGAATTCAGCCAACAGCCTGAACGAGCTTGGAAGCAATTCTTCCCCAGTGAAGGCTTCAGATGAGAATGCAGCCTGGCTGACATCTGCATTCTCGCCTTGTGAGACTCTGGAAACTCTGACTCATTGAAACTATGAAAATAGTGTGTGTTGTTTTAAGATGCTAGATTTATTGTAAGTCACTACACAACAATAGAAAACTAATGCAGTATTAATTGCCAGATAAAATGTGAACTTTTAAGCAAAACTTATGATTTTGAAAGACGCTGTTTCTATTGTTGATTATACTATAAGCTTCACAGCTTCACAATACTGAATTAATTTCCTCATGAGATTTGTGGTGGTGTTAATGAATGTGATATTTTTCTATTGTGTAAAGAAATGTGTCAACATTTGTAAGATCCATGTAAGTCTATGAACCAATATTTTCAAAATGACCAATTTGTGATGCCACAAAATCATGGATAAATAAAAGTGCAAGATAGATCACTGAATTTTAAAAAGTAAGAGTTTTATTTTGAAGTTTTGAATTATTTCCACGTGTAATACCTCCTCTAATACTTTGTAATTAATTTATTTTTTCAAGTTTCACAGATCACGTTAATGTTTTGCTAGATTCTCATATCAGTTTCTGCATTCTATTTCAGTCTGTTGCTACATGTATTTTCTCTACTTCCAATTTCCAAGCAAATGTAGATTCATGATATACAAAGAAATGTACACTTTCACCCAGCCTACTCCAATGTTAACATCTTGCATAACTGTAGAATGGTATTAATACCAGTAATTCGAAACTGGTACAATCCATTGAGCTTATTCAGATTTCTCCAGTTATTTATTGTACTCATTTGTGTGTGTGTGTATAGATCTGTGAAATTTTATTACACATGTAGCTTTGTGTAATTACCACTACCATTAAGAGACTGACTTTATCATCACCTTGAACTCCCTCATTTGCCCTTTCATATACACACTCTCTCTTTCCTCTACATCTTTAACTACTGGCAACTACTAACCTTTCTGCCATTTCTATAATTATGTCATTTCATGAATCTAATGTAAATGGAAGGTCGCAGGATGTATCTTTTTGAAATTGGCTTTTTTTCTCCACTCAGCATAATTGCCTTAAAGTTTATCCAAGCTATCCTTTGCATGAACATTCTTTGTACTATAGTTGAAACTATAGTATTACATGGTACGGATGTACCATAGTTATTTAACCATTTAGCCTTTGAAGACCGTTTGGCTTGGTTACAGTTTAGGCTATTTTTAGTAAGGCTGATATGAACATTCATGAAAAAAATATTAAAAAAATAAAAAGCAGGAATAATAATATCCATATTATCTGACAATAGTATTATATAATAATCAAAATTACAAGTAAAAGCTTTTAAGCATTATTCCCCCACTAAAAGTTGTTAAAGTGTGTGGAAAAGGCAAAACTGCGAGTAGCAAATATTTAAATATTTGGGAGACAGCCCAAAATAGTAAACAGAAGAAAAATCCGGCCTTCCATGCTGCATTTATTAGAAGATAGACATATAACAACATGGGAACTTGAAATCCTAGCAGCTTTGGATGGATATGATCACATCTCAGAAAAAGGAGCAAATCATCAGTTTTTGTGTATACGAAGTCTGATGTACTTTTCATACAAGGTTAGTTAATATTGTATTGCTAATGAATCTAGACAAATACTTGCAACAAAGTGGAGTTATCAAGTTATCTGCAATATCATAAATTTTCTTTAACAGCTTTTTTCATTTTTGAAACTTCAAAAGACCTTGACACATTATACAGTTAGAAACACAGCAATTGAAACTGGAGCCAGATTTGATTATTATTAAAAAGTACAAAACTCAAACACAACCTCCTGTATTAGGACTCTTTTCTGTTTGCAACACTTTAAAGAAACATCAGTGGATGAAAGGATAAAGAAAATGTAGTCTGTATGCATAATAAAATAGTATTCAGCTATAAAAATAATGAAATACTGTCATTTGCAACAACATGGGTGGAACTGCAGGTCATTATGTTAAGTGAAATAAGCCAGACACGGAAAGAAAAACATCACATGCTCTCACTCATATGGGGAAGCTAAAAATGTGGATCTCATGGAGGTAGAGTAGACTGGTGGCTACCAGAAGCTAGGAAGGGTAATGGGGAGGCAGAGATGAAGAGAAGTTGGTTAATGGGTACAAAAATACACTTAAGTAGATGGAATAAGCTCTAGTATTCTATAGTACAGTAGGGAGACTATAGTTAATGGTAATTGATTGTATATTCCAAAATAGCCGAAAGAGAATAATTGGAATACTTCCTACACAAAGAAAAGACACATGTATGAGATGACAGCTACTCTTTTTGCCCTGATTTGATCATTGCACATTGTATACATGTATTAAAATTCACAGGTACCCCAGAAATTTGCACAACTATTATGTATCGATTAAAAAAAGTAAAATCGTAATAGCGAAGAAAATAAGGATGTATATTTATCTTCTCATTTTATTGTTGCTTATATCTTATGTACATATCAGCCTTTTTGTAGAAAACCAAAATGTTTAAACTAATGTTCTTAAAGTTCATATTTGTATTTTCTTAAAGATTTTCTGAAAGTGCTATAATATTTAATATTGCATTCAAAGGCCAGATTCAATTTTGTGGTGTCAAAATTTAAACAGCTTTCCTATTCCTGCCATATCTTGTGATTGGTATTGACAAAAATGTGAGAGCACAGTGTCCTGAATTTGATTTATGAACATGCAATATTTACTCTAAACTAGCAAACATCCACGTGCATTTCAAATATGTTTTTCTATCATCCATTTTACATTTACATTTTTAGAATCCTTTTAATTTATACACTTTTAAAGCCACTATACATGAAAATTTTTTCATACTACTCATGTGTTGTTTTCTTCTCATAATTTCATGAGGGTAAAAATTCAATGTCTAATTTCTTTTGTGGGAATAATATCAGTGTTTGAGATATGACACTAGGTGTACACATTAAATTGTTTAATTTGATGATTAGCAGTTGCCTGGGTAATGGCAAAGAAATCTGGGTTTTGTCGTTTCTTTGTTTTTAGTTTTTTAAGCTGCATACAAATGTTCACAGCAGTGTTACTATAGTAGCTCCAAACTGGAAACAACTAGATATGCATTAACTTGGGAATGCATTGAATAACACGGAATATATTCTTAAATACATAAAACAACATGGACTACAGTGGACTCCTACTTGGCAATGAAAACAGACAATTAGTGCATACTGGAACATGAGGAATCTCATAATAATTATGCTAGTGAAAGAAGGCAGATACAAAAGACTATAGACTCTATGATTCCCTTTATACAACACTCTAGAGATTCCATAATTAAGACAGTCAGTGGTTAATGTTTGCAAATGGAAGCATAAGAAATTTTGGGGTGATCAAATATTCTATTTGTTGTGGTCTTTGTTACATGACTATACATTTGCAAAACTCATCAAACTCTGAGTTTAAAGTAGATTAATTTTGCTATATGTTTATTCCAAAATAAATCTAATTTATTGATTTTAAAAAGGTAAGAAGGAACATGGAGTTCCAGATACTTGACCCAAGTTCAATACTTAGAAGAAAAAACAGTCCAATTTTCTTAACTTCAGTTTTATTAATACATAATATGTAGATATTTAGATTATACCTTCTATGCTACCGTACAATAATTAGAGATGGAAATTGTATATATACGTAATATATATTTACATTTATACTGTGATATAAATCCTAAATTATGAAAATGCTACAGCCATTTTCTTATAACTTAAATAATAAAATCTATTGCTTCACCAGTACACAAATTAGAAACACCTTCAACTTTTTGAAAGGAAGCCAAAATGCTTAAACTAATGAGGGTTTATTTTTCTCATTTGATAGAAAGTCCCAAGTTTGTTGGCCTAGGCCTGATATTATTATTCAAAGATGTTACTATAGACCTGGATTCTTTCTTCCATATCTTTCTTGGGGTTTTGGCTTTTGTATTCATGCTTATCACCTCATAGTCACAACATGACTGCTGACAAATCCAAACATCGTATGCATAATCCAAATCCAGATATCATACCCATATTCCAAGCAGTAAGAAGGAGGAGGATGAAGGGAAGAATGACGTTTTCATCATGACATGTTCCCAGTGAAGGTTGGGCAAAGGGGCAATACAGGAACTGAACCATCCATCTGGGCAGTGGGGTCCTGTGGTCAGAATGTGGACTTGCACTGCCAAGATTAGAAACCCAACCAAGCACACAACAGATGCAGGCAGTTATAATTGGTGACTTTACACTTGACAAAATACAGAGGAGAGGCCAAAGAGCAGGAAGGCAGTGGAGAGGTGTTTGGTTGTTTGGTGTGTTGGGTGGTAGGGCAAATTTTCATAGCTTATTTTTTAATTCAAAATAGGAGCATTTCAGGGACCTCAAATAATGTGATGTGGCAAGTTTTCATCTTCTATTCAAATTGTTAACTAAATTTGAAAAAACAATAAAATTAAATTATGGGAATTTGAAGGAATTTATTGATTTTTAAAAAGCAAAATATCATATAATAGAAAACAAATATGATGTGGTCATAAAAATGTGCCTCAGCGATCTCTGACTGCCCTGCCGGGAATGTAACTGCTGATGTCCCCAGTGGCTGCTCTTTAAAGTCCATAACTGCATTCCTGTTGAAGCCACACCTTGCATGGCTTGCTCCTAACCAGTGGCTGAACGCAGCTGGGATAGTAAGCCAGGTCTCTTTCTGTGAGAGGTGGCATTCCCCTGAGGGGTGCCATTAGTTCAAGAATTCTCTGATAGCCTTGCCAAACCTTCCTTGGAATTGCACTGGAGTCAAATACACTTCCATCTAACCTTCCTTTCAGTTGAAATTAAAACTCTTTCTGTTGAAATTAAAACGACAGGGTGGTCTGATAGCTCGGACAGACTCTACACTTCCCCTCATTTCCCCTAACAGGCATTGCTCCTAATAAATCTCTCCCACTGCTAATCCTGTTTTGGAGTCAGCTTCTCAGAGAATTCCAACTAACACAAATGTCAACACTTTTTCAGTCATGTGAGGCAATAAACAAACAAAATAAACAAACAAACAAATAAATAAACAAAATTTGAAAGGACCAATACAATAAACCCATATTTGACAATTCTAGCTTAGGGTAAAAAAAAAAAATAGCATTGACAAGATTTGTAACACAAAAGACTAACTACCAACACTAAGGGAATTAAATATAAGGATAGAAACAATTTTATAACAAACAATTTGAAAATTAATGTACTCAAGTATTGAGTTAATTATTAATTTTTAATATTAATATATTAATCAAGATATTAATTATTTAATATAATTTAACCATTTAATGGTAATTAATCAATGACTATATTAATTAATATCAATATAATATTAATTATTAATTGCTATTATGTATTATTATTATTTTATATATTCATATAATTAATTATAAGAATATATAAATGTATAATATATAGTATATAATAATTATATGGTTAATAATTATGAGTTAATTATTAATAATCAATTACTAGTATTCTTGGTACATTCTTAATTCATTTATATATGCATTTATTTAAGATACACATATTTAAGATATACATATGTGTATATATGTGTGTATGTATGTTATGTACACACACAATATACATACATACATATATACACACATATGTGTGTAGGTGTGTATGTGTGTATATATGTGTGTATACATGTGTGTATATATATGTGTGTATATATGTGCATATGTGTGTATATATGTGTGTATGTGTGTATATGTATTGTATGTGTGTATATATATATGCACACATATGTATATATATATGTGACCTATTATGTGCAAAGGTTGGCAGCAGTAAATAAAACAGACAAAACAAAATAGACAAAAAAAATCCTGGCCTCCTGGATTTTATGTTGTAGTGAGGGAAATAGTCAATAAATACAAGGAATAAGTATATTATTCTGCATGATAGGTAGTGATAAGCTCAAATAAGTAAAATAAAGCAGGGAAGGGAACAAATGTGTTGATGAGTGGGTAAGAGGCTATGAAAATTTCAGATAAAGTGGCCTGGAAGGACTTATTCAAAAGGTTACATTTAAGTAACGGCCTCAAGTAAGGAAGAAATGGGCCCTGTAAATATATTACTTTATCAAGGAAAGTGTATTTAAGGCAGAGAGAACTGTAAAATGCCAAAAGCCTTGGGCAGAAGTATGTCTAATACGTTTGAGTAAAATCAAGGAAGTCAGTGTCTTCACCAGAGAAAACTGGGGAAGAGTGAGTGCTATAGGAGCTTAGGCCAGAGAGTAAGGTCATTTGGGTCTTATAGGTCCTGGGATAATTTTGGAAAAATAAATAAGCAATATGCCATGACCTTTACTTAGCAGGATTGGTCTAGTTTCTGTGTTGAAACTAGACTACACAGGACTAGAAACTAAAAAGCAGGGAAACCAGTTCAGAGGCTATTTCAATAATCAAAAAGAGGTTATGGTGGACTGTGGCAAATTGATGGCAGTGAATATTTTGATAAGTAGTGATATCTCAATATATACTGAATTTAAATCTCACTCATTCTGCTAAAATCTCAGATGTGAGGGATGAAAAGGAAGAGAAGAATCAAATTTGGCTCTTTCTTTTTTCCTGAGCAAATGGACACCTTGAGTTTTCATTTATTGATTTGAACAGTGAGAGAAAGAGGAGGGTTGGGAAGTGGGAATTCCTCAAAAATTTAATTTTGGCTAGGTATATTTTGTGATACTTTTAAGATATCCAGTTAAAGTGATCAAGTAAGCATTTAAAGAACTAAGTCTAGGGGTTAGAAGAGAGTCTGGGTTGAATATTTACGTTAGGGAGTCATTTTAATTTTGATACCATGCTAATAAAAGTGAGATAACTAAGAAAACTCTGTAGTTAAATAAGGTGAGCACAGAGGACTGATATTGATGGCGATTAATGATTGATTATTTAGAACATTTTTAATGAAACAGTGGAAGCAAAATTCTAGTTAGAAAAACTGAGAATAAAAAAAAAAATTGGAGACAGCAAATGTGTAAACTGCTTCAGGGAATTTTTCTCAACAGGCTGGAAAGGAGTAGGCCAGTAGCTAGAAAAGACAAATGAGAACAAGAAAAAAAATAAGGGAGATTTAATAGCTTATTTTAAATTGATTAAAAATGGATTCAGTGAAGAAGGAAAAATTGATGGAAAAAGAGAGGAAGGGAGTTTGTGGAGCAGTGTTTTTGGGTAGACGAGCAGGAGCAATCCAAGAGTGGATGCTAGAGCAGAGATACTGACTACCCGCCATATATCCTTTCAACGGCTGGGTTCATCCATAGCTGCAGTAATCCCTGCTTGTGATAGCTTCCTTCCTCAAACCATTTTCTGGCACTGCAGAAGATCCTATGCTAAAACTAGACACAACCTGGAGGTATGGAGGTAGTTGTGGGAGGAGGGGAAAGTATAGGGATAACACTCCAGGCAACTTAGGAGAGTGGATCTCATGGTCAGTGCTCCAGTTTCCCGATGTTCTAGTGAGACAATTCCCAGGCATCTTTCAAAGGATCCCCAGCAGATTGATCCCACATACCCAGTGTGGTAACCAGCTCCTTAAAATCTTTTCATTGACTTTACTCCTTTTCTTCTCCCACTTTCCCCATTCCTTTACTTTCTTTCCTAAGATCACGTCTCAAATAGACTGCCAGAAAGTGAAGCATCGTTTCAGAATTTGGGTTTTATTGGAGGGAAAAACCTAAGATAGCGGGTCTGACTCTGACTGAGAGTGTGGACAATTTGTCCATAAAACTGGAGACAATGCAGAAAGTGGACACAGACACAAGTAGGAGGCATGTGTGGAAGTGAAGTTTTGAGGAGTTCTCTTTAAATTGCTTCTATTTTCTCACTGAAATAGGAGGCAAGTGATAAGCTGAGTATGAAGATGTTTTGGAATTTAAAAGAAAGAGGAGAATGTATAAAATGGCAACTAGAATAACGATAGAAAAAAATTGATAAAACTGTATAATTTCTGGGCAGTAAGAAGAGCCATAAACATAATCTAAATTATATTTCCTTCAAATCTGAGTTTCTCACTCTGCCTAGATCACTATACCTTCCAACCCCTTTCTAATATCTACTTTTACGTATCTCTTTAAAAAATATGTGTTGAATATAATATTTATAACTGATATGATGTGATCTCTCACATCTGCAAATCCCTGATTGAAAGAAGAAACAGCATAACACTGCTTAAAGACTTGCTTTAACAAATCCTTTTACTCCCTCTCATTGCATTATAACTGGAACGGAACAAATAATGATATGTAGAATTTTGAAAGTAGTTAAATGGAAAAGCATAAACAATTACTATAGATATAATAAAAGAAATGTTTGTTATCTTCATATTCAGTTATATTAAAGTACATTTTCATGTGGCAACACTTGTATAATAATCTGCTACATTTTCCCCATTTTTTCTAAAAAACTAAATTTATGATCCCTCTCCTTTTTTTTTTTTTTTTTTTTTAAAAAAAAACATTACACAAATTCTTAGTAGCTTAAAACAATAAGCATTTGTTATCATGCTTACAAGACTGGTTCTCTTCAGGTGATTCAATCTCAGGTTCCCACACTGGGGTCAGATAAGACACCTCTGCCTATTAAATTTCTTATTACTCTTGACCAGGGGGCTATCTGGAACAAAGTCATTATTCTGGTAGAAGCTGGGAAAAGGAATGAGGAGAATCATACTTTGCATTAACTTGGAACTGACACACTTTCATATTACTTTGGCCAAAACAACTCTCATGACAAAAGCTATGAGCATAGGAAAAGAGAAAAATTGGTAACAGTAGTTAACAGAATCTACTATACCTCACATGACAGCTCCTTCTATTAAATAGTTTCATTTAATTCAATCACAGTGAATTGTGTATGCAATTATTTGGGTAATAATGTTTCTCTTCTTAACAGGTAACCCATGAAGGCTGTCCAATTCCATCTAGCTCAGAGTCTAACATAAAGTTCAAATGCAGTAAATATTTGATGATTTATCACTAATAGGTAACAAAGTATAATACTGACTTAATCAAAACACAATATAGTGAGAAAATCAAAATGGGATCTTGGAATAGAAAAGAAGAAATAAGGATTCTAATCATTAGGAGACATAAAATTACAGCTGAGTAGTAGTATTGACACGGAAGATAGATGGAAAAAGTCATTAAGAACATACACAAGTTAAGGCAACTTGCAATAAAATTGAAGACTTACTTCAAAGTATAATTCTGCAAAAACATTTAGAAAGTAAGGAATAAGGGGAAAAGGAAGGAAGAGGAAAAAGGGAGAGAGGAAAGGGAAGAGAATGTAGCAAATGTATATTAATTAAGTTCTAAGGAATAGAGTTAATTTTATTAAGTGAATATTTCAAATTCTGTATATACATTCAGTCTAAGAAAATATTAAGTTTTACTTTAGTAGATTTAGGGAAATGTTAAATCTTCCCAGTTTTTCTACTCACATATTGCTGGCCTAATTTAGAATAACTAAAGATCTTAAACATTTTATTAAAAGAATTAGGCAAAAGAAAATAAATGACTCAAAAAAGTCTGTGAAGAATAATAAGAAAAAAGAAAAAGTGACCCTGTTGTTTGTGGCTCAGCAACAGGTCTTCATATATGAACTCCAGCACTGTGTTTTTACTTTGTAAGAGAAAGGGAGAACTTGTACAAACTTTTTATTACTACAACTGCCTGCCTCTATACATTTCCTTATCTCCCTTGCTACTGGCTTGTGAGAGGATATCACCTGAGTTGCTCTCTTCTTGAAATTTCCATCTACATTCTGAAGATTTTTCCTTCCAAATTGGCTATAGTGTTAACTGATATCTTTAATACTTTTTCCTTGCTAATTCCAAAAGAAAATGTAGCTTGTCCTTTATTCCCTTTGGTCTCTTTTTGGTATTCAACATGGAACTGGTTATTTTAAAGAAGACATCTTGGCCAATTAATTTTTTTTTTTTTTTTTTTTAAGAGACATGTTGCCTAGGCTGGCCTCGAACTCTCAAACTCCTTCTCGGGTCAAGCAATTATCCCATTATGGCTTTCCATGAGCCAATGGTCCAGGCAAAAATCTAACTTTTATAGAAGTATAGGCCAAATTCAGTACTAAAAGCCACAAGGTTTAGAAAAGGCCATTAGCCGCCAGGCATGATAGCTCATGACTGCAATCCTAGCACTTTGGGAGGGGAGAGGCTGAGGTGGGTGGATCACTTGGGGTCAGGAGTTCGAGACCAGCCCGGCCAACATGGTGACAACCTATCTCTACTAAAAATACAAGCATTAGCAGGGTGCTGTGGTGCGCACCTGTAATCCCAGCTACTCAGGATGCTGAGGCAGGAGAATGGCTTCAACTGGGGAGGTGGAGGTTATAGTGAGCCGAGGTCATGCCACTGCACTCCAGCCTGGGTGACAGAGTGAGACTCTGTCTCAAAATAAATAAATAAATAAAAATAAAAATAAAAAAAAGAAAAGGCCATTAGCACATGCTGTTAGTATATGGCAACTACAGAATTATAAGAAGTCAAAAAATATATAGAAGTTTGGTGTCCTTTTGCTTTCTAATCTAAGAAGCAAATACATAATTCATCAGACTAAATCAAGGTCCTCAATTAGGGATATATTTGCCACTCACCCCAGGCTGCATTTGGCAATGTCTGAAGACAGTTTTGGTTGTTACAACTGAAGGGGTTTGGCAGTTGCTACTGCCATTTAGTAGAGGAGAGCCCAGGGAAGTGCTAGGCATCCTGCATTGCACAAAACAGGCACTCATAACAAAGAATTATCCAGCCTCAATTGTCAGTAGTGCCACGTTTGAAATACCTTGGCACTTAATACATGGAAATTCAATATAAGATGTTACAACGACATCAAAGTTTGTAAGATTAGACTTCGACCAGATTGAATGTCTGTCAGAAAAGAAACTGTGTCCCCCAGAAAAAGGGGTAGTGACTCTCAGGGCCATGAAAAGAATAATTCTTCAAAAACCAACATCAGCAATGACTACAAACAAGGTCCAGAAGGGAGCAGAACTTAACCACAGACTTACCTGCTACTGGTAAGGTCAACCCTCTAGAAAGGAATCCAAAGACTCTGTTATTCTGGAAACATTCAGTTTATCTAGCAGACTTCCACTGTTCTGATTTCCTTGCCCTCACTTTACTTTCAGATTACCAGTTTACTTCCCATGGAGGATTGCTTGCCATAGGAAGAAAATATATTCATCATGCATACACAGGTATCTGGGTTCTGGTAACAGCTACATTTTTTGTTCACACAAATTGTTATTTGTATTATAATCTATTTTCCCACACAGGTTCCCTAAGCAGAAAATATTTTGGCCATGTTGATACAAGTATTAGTGTCTGTATTTTGTGTTGTTTTTAAAATGTTGTTCTAGTAATCCACACCACTATTTTGCATTAATTAAGTGGAATCCATTTTTGAAATCTGCATCAACTTCAGAAAAGCTGAAATTGTTATACTTCTGAATCTTTAATGCTAACATCCAAACTCTAGGCAACACAAAACTCACCCAGAAAATACATGTCAATATTTTGGAAGATAGTCAATTGTTCTTTGATTTAACTGTGTCTTAACTGATTATTTCACTTAAATGTTCACAACTAGTTCTTTAAAAATCTGTGCTTTATTCATATTCTGCCTATATGTCTGTTCTATCAGACATATAGAACATGTATTTTATAATGGCTTCCAGAGAAAAATCAATATGTTGAGAATTTTAAAATGTAAAAATATTAATGTGCACAGATTTTCCCTTCTGGACTTTTTTTTTCTCCTTATAAAGGCAAATAAGATTCCTTGATGTTAATTAAGATGTTAAATTTCTCAGAGGCATTTCCGTCAAAGCTGGTAATAATTTCACAGGTACATAATTATATTAAGCTCTCTCTCAATCTAGTGTCTACCAAGAAGTTGTTTGTTTGGGGAAAATAAAAATAAAATGATGGTGGCTCAGGTAAGTTTTATTTTCTGTTATTGAACACTTGTGCTTTAAACTTATCTATAGCTAGTAGAAAAATCTATCTACTTATTTTCTTTTTAGTAAATAAAATATTGTAGTTTCGGACCACATCTGAAAGAGCTAATAATAAGAAGATGGCATATAAATTTCCAAGCTATTTTAAGTGTGGATATCAAGTATTCAAGATACTGTGAAAAATAATTTATAATAATGATCCAGAAGCCCCTTAATCAACAAGCAATGTTTTACCCATTATGTCAGCATGATGAAAAGCAACATCTTTAAATATTTGGTAGCTAACAAATGTGATTTCCCTAGCATTCATTTTCCAAATGAAATTCCAAAACTGTAAAATTCTAAGCAAATCATAAAATAACAACAGCTTCCCTTACGACATCTAGATGAATTGTAGAAATTCGCATGCAAAAGCCACTTTAAGTGTGTGAAGGTCAAGACTTTCTCATTTTCTCATGCAGATTGAAATTGTTTGAGATCTTTACAATGTAAAATTGTTATTTTAAAGAGCGTGTCATAATATGGGTTGCTTGTTTTTGTTTTTGTGTACAACATCAACCAGAAAGGTAAAGAAAAATAAAAGTATCTATAAATAGCAACTTCCTGTGGAATAGACCCCAGAGACCAAAAAAAAAAAAATGCAGAATTTAGCACCAGGAATTCGCTATTAGCACACTGATGAATTCCAGGTAAGCTGTCTACCTTCTGATAGGTTAATAGGTAAACTTTAGCCCACATAATAGACATAGGTCAGAGCAAGGGAGAACTCCTGCAGCAAAACCAAGGCAACAGCCACTTCCAACCTCCCTAGAGCTGCAGCCTCAGGAAGCAGCCCCTCTGATTCTGCTCACATCAACCTCAGGAAGTTGGAGGGAACTCTCTCAATATCACTGAAAAAAGACCTTGCACAGCCCAAGGAGTAGAGACTCAGAAGCCAACATACTATCAAATAAAAACATTCCAGACCATAGTTTTATGGCTCTATTGTTATAAAGAGACTTAATAATTTATTCTAGTGCTTCTCGGTGTTTACCCCAGTCACCATCAAAGTCAACATTTGTCATTTTGTTTGTTATATGTCTCCTGCAATTAAACTTTATTACTTTTCATAAATCCATTGATTCTCTCTTCTATTCCTCCATCCTTTCTTCTCTCTCCAAAACCCTTGAACTATGCACTCATTGACTGCTGCTTTTAGTTTTCCCAGCACATCTGCTTTTTCCTCAACACTGTCAGAGCATTCATATATAGCCTTGACTTAACTAACCCTCATTACACTCTGCAAAAACTGCTTCACTGGCCTTTTCAAGGTAGGTTTGTGTTTTTTTTATCCCAAGTCAAACATATAAGGAGAGAGAAGTTTTCCTTTTCACTTTCATTGCCATTTCCTGACAATCACACCATTTTCCTACAAAATATTTGCTCCTTATGAAGCTGCTAACTTCTTCACTGCTGGTCTCATACCTCACTTAAGGTGATACTTCACTTAAGGTAACGGATATGGTTTGGCTCTGTGTCCCCACCCAAATCTTGTCTTGCAGTTGCCATAATTCCCATGTGTTATGGGAGGGACGCAGTGGGATACAACTGAATCATGAGGGTGGGTCTTTCTAGTGCTTTCTTGTGATAGCGAATGGGTCTCACAAAATCTGATGGTTTTAAAAACGGGAGTTTCTTTGCACAAGCCCTCTCTTTGCCTGCTTCCGTCCACATAAGATGTGACTTGCCCCTCCTCGCCTTTCACCATGATTGTGAGGCCTCCCTAGCCATGTGGAATTGTAAGTCTAATAAACCTCTTTCTTTTGTAAATTGCTCAGTCTTGGGTATGTCTTTATCAGCAGCATGAAAACGAACTAATACAGTGGCTAACTGTTCCAGTTTGCCCAAAACTGCAGGGGTTTTCAGGAAAAGGGACTTTCAGTTGTGAAATCATGAGTTGGCCATCCTATTCCTGACTCACAGTTATTGTTTCAGTGTCACTTTTCTCTTACTATATAAGGACATTGGATTTCCATTCCCTATATGACATCTTTAACTTATCTCTGACTACCTCATTTGTTTCCTTATAACTTGTCCACTACTCTCAGTTACCTCTCCCATTGCCACACCCAGCAATTTACTGCTACTAAAACTGATGCAACAATTATGAAATTTCACTTTTCTGACCTTGTTCTCCAGCCTCTTTCCTTGTCAATCACATTATTATCTTAAACAATATACAGACATTTTGGAAACAGCCAAAGCATTGATTCCACTGGTTTGTAATTTTATCTCTGCCCATTATACTTTATATTGTACGTTGTGCACCTTAAGCTTCATGGTCCATTATTTGTTGCTATTTCCAGAGCATTACTATCAGAAGCACTAATTTATCCCGAGTAGGAGGTCAGTAGCCTCATCAGTGTATTTCTGAATTATAAGTCAGCATTGTCCTGATTGACCTATGAAAACCGCTCCCAGATGACTGTGGAATTCTGCAGGAACTAAAGCCTAAACAAAGCATGATTGTGAAGATGAAGGGAGATGAAATTCTGTCAATATGATGAAGACAAAGAACACTAGGATAAAACAGGCTATTATACCCTCACTGGGTGTATTATGAAATGGTTTGGCCCAATCTAATTAAATAAGAAATGAACTAACAAATGACTTAAGAAAAACACCTGAGAAAAAAATTGTGTGTACTTAATTTATAGAGTAGCATATAAAATGCATATAAATAAACATATTTGAATTTGAACACCAAATTCAATAAGGATGCAGTGTGTTTTTAATTATCTCAATAACTGACATATGTTTAAAGATTTAAACGAAACAAAATAATATAAAACTAAACAAATAGAGCCAAAGTTCTAGAAAGTGTTTTCAGTTTACATAAATCATTTTTTACATCATAGAAAGTGCAGTAATTCATAAATCTTTAAAAAAGTCATGCTAGTATAATTTTAGAGCAAAACATACTCATCAATTGTATTTTAAGGAAATAGTGATTAATTAATAGATATTTAGTTTGTACATGGGGAAAATAGGCAAGGACAAATTACCAGATACAGTAAACACAGAATATTTATTATACACATAATAACCAAAGGAAAATCCTTCAAAATATAATTAGAGCTATATAGATAATATATATACATAAAATTATATAAATTATACATATACATATAATTTACCTTTAGTAATATGTGTGCTATTGTAACGAATTTTGGTATCATTTTGGCTGATTTTCTTTTTTCAAAAAAATGCTTAAGTTTCCTAAGCATTCCTTCAAAAATAAACTTTCTCTCATATATTTTGCTATACCAAATGGTAGCTACAAAATTCCTGCAATTATTTACCAAGTTGCAAACTACCAGGGTATATGATTTACCATCTTTATTTCATGTTTAGCAATGCTTAGAGAAAACATTCATATCCATAAAGAAAAAATAAATATCTTACTGCATGTATTTTTAAAAACCCTAAATCATTTGTTAAAGTTTGGCAATAGTTGTTTTGAACAGATTGCTCTGGAGAGAAACATCAATGCCCATTAGGGCCCTACAAATGTAGATAGAGAAGTAGGAAGAAAAATATGTGCCATCATCTGTGGGAGAAGAAAGTTGAATGAGAAATATAACCTGATTTAAGTTGATTTTAAGCTCTTTCTTTTTTTTTTAGTTTTACCACCTTGGACTGTAAGTAATTAATAGCAAACGTTCCTCTGAGCTCCCTTCTGCTAATGTCAGTAAGATGCTAAAATTGGTTAGTAGGCACTGATTTCTTCTCTGTTTCCTTCATATTTTAATTCATCACCTGGTCCAATTATCTTATTTTCTGAGTTCCCAAAACTTTTTTTAATCCCTCAGAAATTCCAATATAGTTCCAATTAAAGCCAACCACATAAAATTGAAAAGAATTTCTTATGATCAATAGAATTACAAAAAAAATTAAATGAATTAATGATTAGCTGCCTGTGGGGATTATTAATTATTTAAAGTTATATAAAAAAACCCACAGCATTTCTGTGACGTTCAGCTTCATTGCATATGTCATTCTGAGTAGCAATTATATTTTTTAATAAAAAGTACTGACTTTAAATATTTTCCTTTATATTTTATCTTTAATTATAACTGTGTAATATTCAATTTTAGACTTACAAAAAGTTACAAGCAATACAAAGAATTTCCACTTGTTCTTTACCTAGATTTACCAAATTTTAATATTTTACCATACTCTCAAGATAGATAATTTTTTTAATTATCAGAACGAAAATTGTAGATAAGGTACCTATTTACCTCTAAAACTTTATTGCCTACTTTTAAAAATCAAGATGCTTTTGAACATAATTTTAGTCCACTTACCATAATCAGAAAAATAACAATGATGAAATAATATATAATCATCAGCATTTAATCAGATTTAACAATTGTTCAAATAATGTTCTTGATAGCAAAAGACATGTCCAGATTATGAATTATATTAAATTGTGTCATTTTAGTCTACTTAATCTACAACATCTTCTCTGTTTCTTTTGTGTACCATGAGATTGGCATTTTCAGAGTAAGCAGTTATTTTGTAGATTATCCTTTTGGCATGGTTTATGTGATGTTTCCTAATGATTAGATTGTGCTTCTATATGTTTTTGAAAAGCACCACTTTCATGATGCTTTATATCAGAAGGTACATAATTTTGATTTGTCCATTACTGGTGATGGACCAACTTTGATCACTTTATTAAGGTAGTGTAATAATTGTAACTTCATTTTAAAGTTACAATTTTCCCATTGCAAACAATAAACGTCTTGTGGGAAGATACTTGAAGGAGAGCTTGGAGACTATGCCAATATCTCCTTACTTCTCAAACTTCTAAACTTAGTTTCAATATTCATTTATGGCTTTTCCCTAAATCAATTATTATCATGAGAACCAGTTGTTTCCAGACCAGAGACTGGAAAAATAAAAGCTATGCCAGAAACATTATTTGTAGTGCCTGACTCTAAGATAGGACTCAAAGATAAATGAGGCTGTGTTGAAGAACACAGAGCCCACTTAAAAGCGCTCTACTGGCCAGATCTAGAACAATATGACCATGAAAATAAGGAATGCTAGTAAAAGTTATAATTCATTGAATAAAATTAGAATCAATGACCTATTCAGAAGGGAATTAATTGAGAGAAAGCTTTGTCTTACAGAAGATGTTAAATCAATAAATATACAAAGAATGATGAGATTCAGAAATCACTGTATGAAATGAATTTTATTAAGGAGCAGCATCAGCATTAGGGCTTTAGAGAAAAGAAGAGAGTGTCATCAAGGATCTGAATTTTACAAATCTTGGTTTATACAGTCACAAGGAATAATTTTGCATAGTTCACAATTTTGTTCAAAATTAACTTTGAATTGGGTACAGATCTAACTGGGAATGTTATTCCTGGTATGTTTTGAAATAAAGTAAGATGTAAACTTAAAAGTATGCAGAGTCATAACCAATAAGGCAGAGAATGAACTTCAATGAGAAGTCATCAAATATGATGTAGTTGGCTGTTTTCCAGTTAGCAAGATCTAAAAAACCTACTAGAACTTAGAAACATTGGCATATTTCTACAGATGGTGAAGCTAAATATAGAAGTATAGAAGTGTAGGATTATCCATCTTTCACTTCATCCCTATAATAAGAAAAAGAAAACTGCCTCTATGGATAACAGAACCTACAGGCCTTCACTCAGAACTAGTTGGTTTCAAGGATCTAATTAAATTTACTAAAAGTGGCAGTGTATACAACATAGGAGGATTTCTTGTAGTTGTGTAGACTGTCCTTACATGAAAGCAAAGCTTAGGCTGAACACCTGCGTCAAGTATAAGCAAAAGTTTGCATTATTTTCTTGGAGTGGAAAGTTTACCATCTTTGCCATTTACTTTTTGGAGACACCAGAAGAGAAATCTTTATTACATGTAAGAAAAAAATTTTGTCTGGCAAAATGGTCTTTACTAGCACAATGTAGGGCCAAAACATCCTAAATTGAGAATGTGCAGTGGCACTGGAGTGAAGAAGAGGAGAAGAAACTCTGAATAGGCCTTTGTTTTATTTCTTGACCCAAAAGTTATGGAAGATACTGGGGACAAATATTGGGCTGTCATAGGAATACAACATGTATAGAATATAATTTGACCATCATGTGCAAGAAATTAAGTCAAGCTACTGATGCAAAGTGAACAACTGGCAGAAATTGATGGTCTGGATTTAGAGGTATTGCTGAGTTGGAATAACATAGAATACTGATAATAGATTAAAACATTCTCCTTTTGTACTGGTCTTTCATTTTTGTTTGCCATGATCCAGTCAGAATGATCTTCAGTTTATCAAATGTAATACAGCTTTCTCTGGCTCAGGAATCCTGCACATGCTGTTCCTTCTATTTGGAACACTTTTCTTCCCTTTACCACCCACTCCTTTTCACCTTTGTAATTGCTATACATCCCTTAAATCTCTGCTCTAATATTCTAGCCTTAGGAATTCTTTCCTAATCTTAACCAGGTAAGATTTTATTAGAAATAAGATTTTACTTAATAATTATTTTCATATACTGACTATAGTTGCAATTTAACATTAATTTGTATGATTCTTAAATCAATGGTTGCCTCCTCACTGCTTGATGCATTCCAGGAGGATGTTGGGCTTTATTCCTGTTTTTGTTTTCCTGTCTACTTTCTTAAAGTCCCCTTGGACCTAGGACATTTCCTGGCACACAGTACATCCTAATTAATGATTTATTGAACAAAAAGTAGTGGGGGATGCTATATGTGGATATACAAATAAAAGTTGACGATGCATAAACAGTTAAGAAAATGGCTACTAAGGTAATTCTGTCTAGTTTTCCAGATGATTCCTCTTATGCCCAGGGTATTTTTTCAGGACACAACTGTTAAAAACGTCACCCAGAAACAGAGACAAAAGCCCTTAAAATTGATGAAAAGGAAACCATTTTTCATTATCAAAATACTTTCAGACTTCATTGTATGTGTGTGGATTACCTTTTTAGTGTAACCCTTTTAAGGTATGTATTTTACTTCTCTGTTAGATAAGGAATTTCTGGTCAGAAATATCAAGACTTATACACCAAATCAAAATTAATATTGACTCAGCAGAAACTCAAGCCCACGTCTTTTAAATATATATAAACATTGCTAGATATCAGAGTGGCAGTAATCATTTAGCTTATATAATTTTTTAAGAGTATATTGTTATATGGAATTTTTAATGGGTATTTGTTACTTAAATTGAACTTGATTTCATCCCCTCAACCCTACCAGAAGTAAACATTATATTTTTACTTTGGCTCCAAAATGGAAATGCAGAAATGCTGAAATGATTTTTAAATCCATTTATTACCATGTTTATAAAAGCATGTTATACTTGCTGCCAGCTAGACTTCATGTTAATAAGGTGCTACCGCAATAAATATCACCAGTACTGATTCACATGTTATTATTAAAATCAGATCATATGCTTTAACAATTAATTTATGTTCTCTGACTTAAAACAAAAAATATTGTAAAATATCAGATTCTAGAGACAAATAATAAGTAAAAATAAAGTTTTGATATCCGCTAGCTAAGGTTTAGTATCATGCTTATTTACAATATGTGGGTATCCTATTATGTTGCCGATTCCTTTAGCTTTTCTGTAGTTACTATGTCATCCTAAATTCTTTCAAGTCCACTGCAACGAAAGTGCCTATTAAATGTTTATATAAAATGTATAATGATTAAGTCTTACAAATAAATATTTACGGAGGCTTCATAGTTCCTTGGCAATACTCTCATGTATTGAAGACACCTGACGTTTCTAAGAATCCACATGACTTTTAACCAATGGGTATTATTATTATGTTAGAGATTTATGTTTCCCACCAGATGATGAATGCTGAACATTGGAAGATGTCTTTCTAGTATTTCAAATAGCTTATGTATGCAGAAATAATAAATAAAAATTTTCTAACAAGTAAGAATTCCAGAAAATGACTTATAAAACATTCATTGTATTTCCCAATGTAATGCTGAGGAAAATCCACTTTATTACTATGGAGTTAGAATACATCTATTCTTTCCTGTCTTCATGCATTTGATTTATATTTTTCACTTTTTTTTCTTAAGGAATCCAAGCCATCAGGCTATTTCTTTGTATGATATATTCATGATATATTAAATTTCCATCTTCATAATTGATCAGTATCTTATATTTGTATAATTCTCTTCAGAGTGCTCAGTGACTTCACCACATTTATCTCTTTTGATCACAATAATCCTATTGTAAGTAGGAAAAAATCTTTTCTTTTTGCCATTTAGAAAATTAATACTCAGGGAGATAAAAAGATTGCCTAAGGTCAAGCAGGGAGTAATGTGGGAATCTCAACCTTGAATCTACTTTTTTTTTCTTTTGAATCCAGGGATTTCATCTGTTATCACAGGCTGTTTTTTTATTAAATATTGTAAGGCCAAATCTGCCTCCTATCCTAATCTTGCAGAAATCCCCTTATCCGAATAAGCATTCCAATTTAATTTCATGATTCATTCAGAATCTAGTTATTTTATTAGGAGTTAGACCTTTATACAGTTGATTAATTTATTCAGCTTATTTAAAAATGGGCATGAGATGCCAGAGGATACAAAGGGCAAACATACCCAATCCATGTTTGTAATCATCATACAGGCATAGAAACAATTACTATAAAGGAAAGATATGCAAAGAATGGTGGGAGCATGCAGAGCTGCACAGCATGTAAGACTGCCTGGGCATTAAGGAGAATCTTCTCCAGAGGACTTTTATATGATGGGGAGCTGTTCACTAGATGAATGTGCAGGAGCATAAGACATCACAAACAGAGCATAAACACTTCTCCAAAAGCATGAATGAATGGAAGCCAAGGAAAAGAGTTTAGTTTCACTATGATTTAACGTGAAGACTGAGTAGAAAGGAAAAGTCTTGACAAATGGGCAGGCAATTTTATGAGAACAGTAAGTCTCATGCATCAGTATTTAGATTTTACACTACAGACAATAGAGACATGTGCAATGTAGAGGATAGTGTGCAGAGGTACCTATGGAAGGACAGGATGGCACAGGAATAAGCAGGTTAAGGAGGCTAAACCATCAGAGAAGAGAACCAGGATTTGAGAGCTATTTAAGATTTAAAATTCATAATTAATTGGACAAGGTCTATATTTAAATTTTATTTAGTTGCAAGTTCCATTAACCCAATTCCTACCAGCTTAATAAATAACATGTATTAACGGACTCTTCTAACTGGGAATTCCAAAAGCTGGATTTGACTTTATGCCAGGGTGAAATTCACATCAGTAGGACTCTCTTTCTAGCTTCCTCAGCTCAATTTTTAAAATCTAGGTTTTATTATCAAGCATTTATGCCAACTTTACAGCTGGTGATTCTAGAGTAAAAACTATGATTCTCTATCCTATGATATCTCTATTAAGTAGAGATATTTTTCCACTCCTGGTCTAATCACAAACTCTCCTCATGATGGCAAGACAGGATCTGTTTATTCATAGCCCTTCCAGAGTCAAATTTAAGTGTGGAAATGTACATGATAGACAGAAAAACAAAAGATGTTTGAAGCAAACATCTAGGAAGAATTCTGAATTCCTGGATTAGACAACCAGACAGATGACAGAGCTCTTAATAAAGTTGGATGCAAGAGGGTGACGTATGACGTGCCTGTGAAGCACCCCAGTGAAATTGTCTATTAGAAAGCTTATTGCTGGATTTTGAATACAAAATAGAAATCTATGATCTTTGTATGTCTAAGGCCTATATGCTATCGTTGAAGTTATGGATACAGGTGAGACTGCTAGGGATTTTGTGTACAGTAAAAAGACAGTATTATAAACAACATCAATATTGTAATGCCTTTAATCAAATTTTCTCTTTTATTTCCTTTTTTCATTTTTTTCTTTTTGAGACAGGGTTTTTCAGTCACCCAGGCTAGAGTGCAGTGGCATGAGCACAGCTCACTGTAGCCTCTACCTCCTGGGCTCAAGCGATCCTGCCACCTCTGCCACCCAAGTAGCTGGGACTACAGGCATGTGCTACCATGGCAAGGTAATTAAAAAAAATTTTTGTAGAGACAAGGCCTCCCTGTGTTGCACAGGCTAGTCTTGAACTCCTGAGCTCAAGCAATCCTCCTGCCTTGGCCTTCCAAGGTGCTAGTATTACAGATGTGAGCCACTACAACAGATAACTTTAATATTTTCCAAAATCACCACAACAAGCCAAGACAAAGCTTTTCTCCATACACATATGTTAAGTAGCACCAACCTTCAAACCGTGTACTTGAATAACAGTACATACTAGGAGGCATTTGACAACAAAATCAAGATTTCATACACTTGAAAATTGAAACACAATGTTTAAAAGCCTGTGTTCTTGTTGATATTCTACTTGATTGACTTTAGTGTTCCTTAGTTTAGGACAACAAAATGAAGGAAAAATTTAAAACCAAAATATTTGATGGAATTAAATCATAAATTGCCTTATACTTTGAGATAATTCTAATAAAAAGAGAATAGTTGTAATAAAATGTGCATTTCTCTCAAAATATCTTCTTTAGACATTAAAATAAATACCACAGTTGGAGAGATGCAGCAGAGGAGGAAAGGAGAGGAGAGATGGGGTAGAGAGGGAAAGCAGAGAGATTGGGGGTATGAAAGAGATTCCAATCACCACTGCTGGTATTAAATTTGGAGGAAGGGTACCAAGGAGCAAGAAATGTGGGAGGCCTGAAGAAACTGAGGGCAATCCCCCATGAATGGGCATAGGAAACCGAGACCTCATTCCCACAACCCCATAGAAGTGAATCCTCTCAGCAACCTGAATGAGCCTGGAAGCGGGATTTCTCCAGATTCCTCAGTGAGGGATGCAGCCATGCTGACTTCATACTTTAAACTCACTGAGACCCATGTCAGAATTCCAACTTATAGAACTCCAAGATAATATATTTGTGTTTCTTAAGCCTGTAATGGTAACTTGTTAGGCAAGCAGTGGAAATTTTTTAAAAATAGTAATACATTCACATCTTTTATGTAAGGTGAATAAGACATCTTCCTTATTCTACATGGGCTATTAGGAAATATGTTTTACATTTACATCTGTAAATCACTTAAACTCTCTGGATCTCATTTTATTCATCTTTAAGATGAAGAATTTGGGGGATTTTTAGGATAGGATGTTTGCAGATAGATACATTTTATATGCATTTACAAATGTCTATTCATATAGTCTTGAAAATTTAAAAGAATTGAAAGACTTTTGGTTTTACATTTAAGTACTTAAATGATCTTGAACTAATCTGTGTATATAGTATAAGGAAGGGACCCAGTATCAATCTTCTCCATATGGCTATCCGGTTTCCTTGCATCATTTATTGAATAAGAAATACCATTCTAGACATAGTACATGTCAAATATTTCATGATGAAGGCACCAAAAGCAGTTGCAGCACAACCAAAACTTGACAAATGGAAATGTGATTAAACCAAAGAGCTTCTGGATCCAAAAGAAACAATCAACAGAGTAAACAGACAACATGCAGAATGGGAGAAAATATTTGTAAATTATGCATCTGACAAAAGTCTAATATCCAGAATCCATAAGGAACTTAAACAAATCAACAAGCACAAAAACAAAACAAAACAAAACAAATAACCCCATTAAAAAGTAGGGAAAGGACATAAACATACACTTTTCAAAAGAAGACATACATGCAGCCAAAAATCATATGGAAAAAAATGCTCAGCATCACTAATCATTAGAGAAATGCAAATCAAAACCACAGTAAGATACCATCTCACACCAGTCAGAATGGCTGTCATTAAAAAGTCAAAATATAACAGATGTTGGTGAGGTTGTGGAGGAGAAAAAAATGCTTACACACTGCTGGTGGGGATGTCATAAAATAGTTCAGCCATTGTGGAAAGTATTGCGGTGATTTCTCAGAGAACCCAAAGCAGAATTGCCCTTAGACCCAGCAATCCCATTATTGGGTATATACCCACAGGAATATAAATTGTTCTGCTATAAAGAGACATGCACATATATGTTCACTGCAGCACTATTTACAATAGCAAAGACATGGAATCAAACTAAATGCCAATCAACATTAAACTGGATAAAGAAAACTTATACATACACATCATGGAATACTACAGAGCCATAAAAGAACAAGAACAAGAACAAGATCATGTCCTTTGCAGTAACATAGATGGAGCTGGAGGTCATTATTGTAAGTGAACTAACACAGGGACAGAAAATCCAATACTACATGTTCTCATTTATAAGTGGAAGCCAAACATTTAGTACATATAGACACACAGAAGAGAACCACAGACACCAGGGCCTACTTAAGGGTGGAGGGAAGGAGTTTGGTGAGAAACAAAAAACTAAAGAGCTTCTGCATGCAAACTATGCTTATTACTTGGGTGAAATAATCTGTACACCAAACCCTTGTGACACATAATTCATCTATATCACAAACCTGCAACTTTGATGTATCCCTGAACGTAAAATAAAAGTGAAAAAAATTACCTTCCTGAACACTTACATACTTTTGATAGGAATGTAAATTAGTTCAGCCTCTATGGAAAGCAGTTTGGAGATTTCTCAAAGAGCTGAAAATAGAACTACCATTCGACCAAGCAATTCCATTACTGGGCATATATCCATAGGAAAATACATTGTTCTACACAAGAAAAAAAGAATCCAAAAATTGTCAATTTGGCTGAATTTTTCAATTTAATTAAACACTGGATCTTAAGGAAATTTATCTTAAGTTATCAATTTAATATGTTTTACAAACCGCTTTATTAGATTCTCCAGTTCATTTCCTTCTCACTCAATTAGAATAAGATGATGATCCTAAAAAGAGAGAGAAACAGGCCAGGCATGGTGGCTCATGCCTATAATCCCAGCACTTTGGGAGGCCGAGGCGGGCTGATTAAGGTCAGGAGTTCGAGACCAGCCTTGCCAACATGGTGAAACTCTGTCTCTACTAAAAATATAAAAATTAGCTGGGGGTGGTGGCAGGAGCCTATAATCCCAGCTATTCGGGAGGCTGAGGCAGGAGAAATGCTTGAACCTGGAAGGCGGGGATTGCAGTGAGCTGAGATTGCACCATTGCACTCCAGGCTGGGTGACACAGCGAGACTTCGTCTCAAAAACAAACAAAACAGAACAAAACAAAAGATAGGGAAACACTTTGAACCCCTCAGTATTTCTTGCTTCTATTCCTGTCTTCCACACCATATGCATGTGTATTAAGAACGCTGATGCTATTTTTTCTTTTCTTTGTTTAGTTTACATATAATAATTATATGTATTTATAGAGTACACAGTAATACTTTGATACATATAATGTGTAGTGATCAGGTCAGGGTAATTTGCATATTAATCATCTTAAACATTTATCATTTCTTTGCGTTGGGCATATTCAATATCCTCCTAGGTATTTGAAAGTATGCGATATGTTATTGTGACCTATAGTTATCCTACAATGCTGTAGAACATTAAAAATTATTCTACCTATTTAACTGTAATTCCACCTATTTAACATTAAAAATTATTCCACCTATTTAACTGCAAATCTCTATTTTCTCCTTCTCCCTGCCCTTCCCAGCCTCTAGTATCCTCTGTTTAAATTTTTACTTCTGTGAGATCAACTATTTTTAGCTTCTGTATCTGAGTGAACCTGCAATATTTAACTCTCTTCTCGCTTATTTCATTTAACATGAGGACCTCTAGTTCCACCTGCTTGCCACAAATGACAAGATTTCATTCTTTTCATTATTTTTTATGAATGAATATAATGTACATACTCAAAACAATATGAGTATAAAGTACATATACATACCACATATACTTCATCCGTTTATCTGTTGTTGGACATTTGCAATAAACATGGAAGTTAAGATGCCTCTTCAATATTGATTTTTTTTTTCTCTGGATAAATGCTCAGTAGTGGGATTGCTGAATCATATGATAGTTGTATTTATAGTTTTATGAGGAATCTCCATTCTGTTCTCCATAGCTGCTGTGCTGGTTTACATTCATACCATTACATTGCTGGTATAAGTGTTTTCTTTTCTCTGCATCCTTGCTAGCATTTATTATTTTTGTCTTTATTTGACAATATCTTTCTTAATTGGGATGAGATGATACCTCATTGTGATTTTGATTTACATTTTCCTGATGATTAGTGATGTTGAGCATTTAAAAATATGTATTTTGGGGGCATTTCTATGTCTTCTTTTGATAAGTGTCTGTTCAAATTATTTGTCCATTTTGATTGAATTATTTGATTTTTGCTGTTGAGATGTTTGAATTTCTTCTGTAGTCTGGATATTAATCCCCTGTTGGATAAACAGTTTGCAAATATTTTCTCCCATTTTGTAGGTTGCCTTTTCAGTCTGGTGATTGTTCCTGTTCACCCTGATGGTAGTTTCTTTTGTCGTGCAGAAGCTCGTTAGTTTAATTAGATCGCATTTGTTTATTTTGGCTTTTGTTGCAATTGCTTTTGGTGTTTTAGTCATGAAGTCTTTGCCCATGCCTATGTCCTAAATGGTATTGCCTAGGTTTTCTTCTAGAGTTTTTATGGTTTTAGGTCTAACATTTAAGTCTTTAATCCATCTTGAATTAATTTTTGTATAAGGTGTAAGGAAGGGATCCAGTTTCAGGTTTCTACATATGGCTAGCCAGTTTTCCCAGCACCATTTATTAAATAGGGAATCCTTTCCCCATTTCTTGTTTTTGTCAGGTTTGTCAAAGATCAGATGGTTGTAGATGTGTGGTATTATTTCTGAGGGCTTTGTTCTGTTCCATTGGTCTACATCTCTGTTTTGATACCAGTACCATGCTATTATGGTTGCTATAGCCTTGTAGTATAGTTTGAAGTCAGGTAGTGTGATGCCTCCAGCTTTGTTCTTTTGGCTTAGGATTGTCTTGCCAATGCGGGCTCTTTTTTGGTTCCATATGAACTTTAAAGTAGTTTTTTTTCCAATTGTGTGAAGAAAGTCATTGGTAGATTGATGGGGATGGCATTGAATCTATAAATTACCTTGGGCAGTAAGGCCATTTTCACGATATTGATTCTTCCTACCCATGAGCATGGAATATTCTTCCATTTGTTTGTGTCCTCTTTTATTTTGGTTAGCAGTGGTTTTAGTTCTCCTTGAGAAGGTCCTTCACATTCCTTGTAAGTTGGATTCCTAGGTATTTTATTCTCTTTGAAGCAATTGTGAATTGGAGTTCACTCATGATTTGGCTCTCTGTCTGTGATTGGTGTATAGGAATGCTTGTGACGTTTGCACATTGGTTTTGTATCCTGAGACTTTGCTGAAGTTGCTTATCAGCTTAAGGAGATTTTGGGCTGAGACAATGGGGTTTTCTAAATATACAATCATGTCATCTGCAAACAGGGACAATTTGACTTCCTCTTTTCCTAATTGAATACCCTTTATTTCCTTCTCCCTCCTGATTGCCCTGGCCAGAACTTCCAACACTATGTTGAATAGGAGTGGTGAAAGAGGGCATCCCTGTCTTGTGCCAGTTTTCAAAGGGAATGCTTCCAGTTTTTGCCCATTCAGTATGATATTGGCTGTGGGTGTGTCATAAATAGCTCTTACTATTTTGAGATATGTCCCATCAATACCTAGTTTATTGAGAGATTTTAGGATGAAGTGCTGTTGAAATTTGTCGAAGGCCTTTTCTGCATCTATTGAAGATAGTCATATGGTTTTTGTCTGTGGTTCTGTTTATATGATGGATTACGTTTATTTATTTGCGTACGTTGAACCAGCCTTGCATCCCAGGGATGAAGCCAACTTGATCATGGTAGATAAGCTCTTGGATGTTCTGCTGGATTTGGTTTGCCAGTATTTTATTGAGGATTTTCACATTGATGTTCATCAGGGATATTGGTCTAAAATTCTCTTCTTTTTGTTGTGTCTTTGCCAGGCTTTTGTATCAGGATGATGCTGGCCTCATAAAATGAGTTAGGGAGGATTCCCTCTTTTTTTATTGATTGGAATAGTTTCAGCAGAAGTGGTACCAACTCCTCTTTGTACCTCTGGTAGAATTCAGCTGTGAATCCATCTGGTCCTGGACTCTTTTTGGTGGGTAGGCTATTAACTATTGCCTTAATTTCAGAGCCTGTTATTGGTCTATTTAGGGATTCAACTTCTTCCTGGCTTAGTCTTGGGAGGGTGTATGTGTCCAGCAATTTATCCATTTCTTCTAGATTTTCTACTTTGATTTGTAGTGGTGTTTTTAGTATTCTCTGATGGTAGTTTGTATTTCTGTGGGATCGGTGGTGATATCCCCTTTATCATTTTTTATTGCATCTGTTTGATTCTTCTCTCTTTTCTTCTTTATTATTCTTGCTAGTGGTCTATCAATTTTGTCGATCTTTTCAAAAAACCAGCTCCTGGATTCATTGATTTTTTGAAGTGTTCTTTGTGTTTCTATCTCCTTCAGTTCTGCTCTGATCTTAGTTATTTCTTGACATCTGCTAGCTTTTGAATTTGTTTGCTCTTGCTTCTCTAGTGCTTTTAATTGCGATGTTAGGGGGTCAATTTTAGATCTTTCCTGCTTTCTCTTGTGGGCATTTAGTGCTATAAATTTCCCTCTACACATGGCTTTAAATGTGTCCCAGAGATTCTGGTATGTTATGTCTTTGTTCTCGTTGGTTTCAAAGAACATCTTTATTTCTGCCTTCATTTCATTATGTACCCAGTAGTCATTCAGGAGCAGGTTATTCAGTTTCCATGTAGTTGTGCAATTTTGAGTGAGTTTCTTAATCCTGTGCTCTAATTTGATTGCACTGCGGTCTGAGAGACAGTTTGTTGTGATTATTGTTCTTTTATATTTGCTGAGGAGTGCTTTACTTCCAACTATGTGGTCAATTTTGGAATAAGTGCAATGTGGTGCTGAGAAGAATGTATATTCTGTTGATTTGGCATGGAGAGTTCTGTGGATGTCTATTAGGTCCACTTGGTTCAGAGCTGAGTTAAAGTCCTGGATATCCTTGCTAACCTTCTGTCTCGTTGATCTGTCTAATGTTGACAGTGGGGTGTTAAAGTCTCCCATTATTATTGTGTGGGAGTCTAAGTCTCTTTGTAGGTCTCTAAGGACTTGCTTTATGAATCTGGGTGCTCCTGTATTAGGTACACATATATTTAGGATAGTTAGCTCTTCTTGTTGAATTGATCCCTTTACCATTATGTAATGGCCTTCTTTGTCTCTTTTGATCTTTGTTGGTTTAAAGTCTGTTTTATCAGAGACTAGGATTGCAACTCCTGTTTTTTGTTTTGTTTTGTTTTCCATTTACTTGGTAGATCTTCCTCCATCCCTTTATTTTGAGCCTATGTGTGTCTCTGCACATGAGATGGGTCTCCTGAATACAGCACACTGATGAGTCTTGTCTCTTTTTCCCATTTGCCAGTCTATGTCTTTTAATTGGGGAATTTAGCCCATTTACATTTACGGTTAATATTGTTATGTGTGAATTTGGCCCTATCATTATGATGTTAGCTGGTTATTTTGCTCATTAGTTGATGCAGTTTCTTCCTAGCATTGATGGTCTTTACAATTTGGCATGTTTTTGCAGTGGCTGGTACCAGTTGTTCCTTTCCATGTTTATTGCTTCCTTCAGGAGCTCTTGTAAGGCAGGCCTGGTGGTGGCAAAATCTCTCAGCATTTGCTTGTTTGTAAAGGATTTTATTTATCCTTCCCTTATGAAGCTTAGTTTGGCTGGATATGAAATTCTGGGTTGAAAATTCTTTTCTTTAAGAATGTTGAATATTGGCCCCCACTCTCTCTGGCTTGTAGAGTTTCTGCCGAGAGATCCACTGTTAGTCTGATAGGCTTCCTTTTGTGGGTAACCTGACCTTTCTCTCTGGCTGTGCTTAACATTTTTTCCTTCATTTTAACCTTGGTGAATCTGACAATTATATGTCTTGGAGTTGCTCTTCTCAAGGAGCGCCTTTGTGGTGTTCTCCGTATTGCATGAATCTGAATTTTGGCCTCTCATGCCAGGTTGGGGAATTTCTCCTGGATAATATTCTGAAGAATGTTTTCCAACTTGGTTCTAGTCTCCCTGTCACTTTCATGTACACCAATCAAACGTAGATTTGGTCTTTTCACATAGTCCCATATTTCTTGGAGACTTTGTTCATTTCTTTTTACTCTTTTTTCTCTAAACTTCCTTTTTCACTTCTTTTCATTCATTTAATCTTCAATCACAGATACCCTTTCTTCCACTTGATCAAATTGGCTACTGAAGCTTGTGCATGCATCAAGTAGTTCTCATGCCATGGTTTTCAGTTCCATCAGGTCATTTAAGGTCTTCTCTATGCTGTTTATTCTAGTTAGCCATTCATCTAATCTTTTTTCAAGGTTTTTAGCTTCCTTGTGATGGGTTTGAACATCCTCCTTTAACTCGGAGAAGTTTATTACTGACCTTCTGAAGCCTACTTCTGTCAGCTCGTCAAAGTCATTCTCCGTCCAGCTTTGTTCCATTGCTAGCAACAAGCTATGATCCTTTGGAGAGAAGAGGTGCTCTGGTTTTCAGAATTTTTAGCTTTTCTGCTCTGGTTTCTCCCCATCTTTGTGGTTTTCTCTACCTTTGGTCTTTGATGATGGTGACCTACAGATGGGGTTTTGGCATGGATGTCCTTTTTGTTGATGTTGATGCTATTCCTTTCTGTTGGTTAGTTTTCCTTCTAATAGTCAGGGCCCTCAGCTGCAGGTCTGTTGGAGTTTGCTGGAGGTCCGCTCCAGACCCTGTTTGCCTGGGTATCACCGGTGGAGCCTGCAGAACAGCAAATATTGCAGAACAGCAAATATTGCTGCCTGATCCTTCCTCTGGTAGCTTCGTCACAGAGGGGCACCCAGCCCCTCGGAGATGTCTCCCAGTTAGGCTACGTGGGGGTCAGGGACCCACTTGAGGAGGCAGTCTGTCTGTTCTCAGAGCTCAAACTCCATGCTGGGAGAACCACTGCTCTCTTCAGAGCTGACAGACAGGGACATTTAAGTCTGTAGAAGTTTCTGCTGCCTTTTGCCTAGCTATGCTCTGCCCCCAGAGGTGGAGTCTACAGAGGCAAGCAGGCCTTGTTGAGCTGCAGTGGGCTCCACCCAGCTTGAGCTTCCGGGTAGCTTTGTTTACCTAGTCAAGCCTCAGCAATGGCAGATGCCCCTCCCCCAGCCTGGCTGCTGCCTTGCAGTTTGATCTTGGACTGCTGTGCTAGCAGTGAGCAAGGCTCCGTGGGTGTGGGACCCACTGAGCCAGGTGCAGGATATAATCTCCTGGTGTGCCATTTGCTAAGACAATTGGATAAGCACAGTATTGGGGCGGGAGTGTCCCAATTTTCCAGGTACCTTCTGTCACGATTTCCCTTGGCTAGGAAAGGGAAATCCCCTGACCCCTTGCACTTCCCAGGTGAGGCGAATGCCCCACCCTTCTTCAGCTCACCCTCTCCATGGGCTGTACCCACTGTCCAACCAGTCCCAATGAGATGAACCAGGTACCTCAGCTGGAAATGCAGAAATCACCCATCTTCTGCATCAATTACACTGGGAGCTGTAGACCAGAGCTGTTCCTATTCGGGCATCTTGGTGCCTCAGGGGGGTGTTTCTGATATTTTGTTTTTAAAATTGATTACATTACTTTAATATTTGGATTTGTGTATAGCATTTTATTTTGTATTTTCATTGCCCTGGTGTTTCCTGTTTTAAAATGTCTTGCTTTCTTTCAGACTGATTTTTTGTCAATCCATTTTCCAAAACATTCTATACAAGTTTTACACTGTTGCTATATGTTATAGATACTCTGTGAATTTTAATGCACATATTTAACAAAACAAGAACTAAACTTTTTCCATATTTTCATCTTTTGCCATAGTCAGAAAATTATCTTTGAAGGTTTAAATTCAGTTGCCCTCTCTTTATTATGTTATTATTATTGCCAAGTACATTAGAACCATCTTTTTAAAAACACAAATTAGGCAATATTATAATTACCTCATGTAGTCATTATATCCATGTATCATTATATATCTATATAATGGTTTCACATGACCTACTATTCTTAGAGTTCACCATTTTTTCTTGTGTATGAAGTCTTCATTCTTCCCAAAGTTACTCTTTACATCTGTGGGTAATAACCTACTCTTTATCTGAATATATCTTTACTTCATACTTATTATTGAATGTTAATGCAGCAGACTAAAGAATTCCAAGTTGACAATAATTGTGTCTTACTACTCTGGCTTACTATCTTCTGGCTTACACTGGTGATATAAAGACATTAGCTATCATTTCTAAATAGATAAATATAGTTTTTATTTTTTGTTTTACTTTGTGTTTGGAGCACTGCAGTTTCAGTTTGATCAATCTGGATTCAGCTTTATTTTTACTCACTATGTTTGATAGTGATTTTCAAATCTGAAGATTAGTGTCTTTCATCAATTCTGAAACATTTTTCTATTTTTTAAATATCACTCCTTCCTAATGTCTCCATTTTCCCCTGGAATTCATTTAAATGTAATTTGCACATTTTCCACAATCCTTTATGTGTCTTACCCTCTTTTTCACATATTCCATCTCTTCATTGATCTTCTCGCATTATGAATATTCTCATCAATTCTGTTTTAGTTTATTCTTCAGATGTCTCTAACTTGCTGTTTACCCAATCCATTCATTGTCTAATTTCAGTTGTTATAATTTTAAAATGTAATATGTATCAATATTTTATATTCTATAGCTGATATATGTGATATTTGTTGCTGTGATTCTTCTTATGTGTGTTCTGATTCTTTGAGCTCAGAGTCATTGGCAGTTTATCTGCAGGAATTATTTGAAGGCTTCATTCAATGTGGATTCCATCAAACAGAATGTGTATTTGAGCATATATTATCAACCTGAGATTAATTGATTAAATTACCTTTCAGTTTGAGCTTTATTAGATGTTACCCATATGAGAATTTCAATAAAATACACATCTGCAGTTAAACATTTGGGAGGGGACATCCGGTTTTACTTCATAAATCTGGAACCTAGACTAGAAAAGAGGGGAAAAATATCTTTCTTTTTTGGAACAAATTTCATTTTTCTTTACTTCACTCTTTAATAGGGTATTGGCTTTTTATCATCTGAATTCTTGCCTGGTATGTCCTGTCTCCTATGTCATAAATGTGGTTCCTAAGAATCAAAGTGCTAGGCTACTAGGGATCTGCACATATCCCTAATGAAACTGCTGGCTTTAGTCCTCAGTTTACTCATGTGTTCTTATAATTTTCCAACTCAGGTAATAATTTAAAAATATCTTGAAACATATCTTATTAATATATTTAGGTATTTTGTGCTTGGCGCTTTTACTCAGAATACATATATTAGTAATTAGAATAAATATGAATGTATTGTAACAAAGTGACACAAAACACACTGGCTAAGAGAACAAAGACATTTATTTCTCTCCTTCATTCCAAGAATGTGAATGAAGATTCCGGGTTGGGCTGGGGGAGTGTCCACAGCACTGTTCCAGTGATCATCAGAGACTCAGTTTCCTGGCTTTTTGTTGCTCTGCCATTACCTAGAGTATCATTTACTTAGATTGAGGATGAGTGAAAGGCAGATCAGGTTTCCAGCTGGCATGATGAGGATGAGAGAGAATGTCAAGTGCTGCAGCAGTTCTCTTGTAAGTGAGTGAGACAGAAATTTTACGGAGCACTCCATGTGGCCAAATCCAGCCATCAAGAACAGTGGAAAATATACTCCTAGCAACAGCTCAGGGTTCTCTTAAAGCCTATTGCCATAAAAGAAAAGAAGAATGGATATTGATGAATAACCAGGAGGGGAGGCTCTGCTACATCTCTTCTGCCATATGAAGAGCAACGTAACACTTAGTTTTAGTTCAATAAACATTCATTCATAATGAGTATTATGTCCTGACTCCTGTGTTAGAATCTTGGGACACAAAAATGAATAATATATTTTTCTATCCCCATTGTGTGTAGACTGTTGATAGAGCCCATCATGTAATTAAATTTACCCAATACATGTCCATATAAATTGTGATTGAAGTAGGAATATGGAGACTCAAAGAAAAAAGGGTGCTCATTTCTAGTTGAAAGTTGGGAAAGATGGAAAGACTTCCACACAATGCGAAAAAGAAGAAGCCAGTGAAAGTTAACAGTTGTAGTGCTTTTACTCAGAATATGTATATTAGTAATTACACTCTTAGGCATATCAAAGCTGTGAACTGCCTAAACAATTTAAAATGTAAAGCCAGTAGGAGGCATATTGGCAGACCTACTTGACTGAGTGCTTTAAGAAGTTCGTGTACATCTAGAGTTTGCTCTACTGTAGGTTATCTCGGCAGATAAACCAATACACAATACACAAGTCTAAGATGATCTCTGAAAGTAAATACATTAAAAAATAATTTATTTTTTGAGAGTAAATACATTAAAAAGTTTTTCACTTTTTAATTGACAAACATTACTGATACCTTCCTAACAGAGCTTATGAATTCCTTTCATTCTTTATTATCATTTGCTCTTTATTGTTTACCAATTTTCCTTGAAATTTTATTGACTTCTGCTACTTTATTTTGTTCTTATCAGTAACTGTCCATTTCTTCATATTTATTCAATTCATTATTTTAACAGCCTTTGATCATCATTATTTATAACTTTATTATCTTTATAAAATTATATGTATTCCATGTATTAGCTATACTTATATATGATACTCAAATTATGTAATTAGTGTGGCACAGACTCCGATCAATCAGTGATGCCAGACTGCCAGCCTTGGCTATTCCAAACCAGTATATCCTTTAAATAAAAATGCCATATGGGAAAGGAAGTTTGTGTCCTTACCAAATTCTATCTCTCATATTTCACTTCACTCTTTTATTCCCTTCTCCATTAATGAGAAGGAGTCCTCCATTGCCTAGGAACTCATTTCCTTGCTCTGGGACAAACTAAATCCATATTTCTAACCTTGCCCTTTGTATGTTCAGGATAACACATTTGTTGAAATGTTTGATGCGTAAAAGGGAAAAAAACAGGGTAAAAGCTGTTTAGTCATCATTAAATAATACACATCCTAAACTTATTATCTAAAATTGTTCTTGTTTTTGAGAGTAAATATTAAGTCACTGATTATTGATGTTCCTCTGAAGCGAATATGAAGTGTTATCCATACATTTCAGTACAGACTATGTTGAGGAAAACTTTTTCAAAAAATTTTCAAAGCATTATTTTTCTGGCTCATCTTCTCATTCTATGGAAATGACTGCATTACTTCACCTTCATATAATTTCTAAGAAATTTTAGAGTACCCAGAACCATTTCACATTAATTCCCTAAATTAGACCTCTTCATAATTTTAGAACTCCTGCCATCCTCCACTGCTGTTCTGCTTTCTGGAGGATGCTTTGTGGCTGCCATGACCGATGTGGCAGTTGTGTTGTCCATCCTCATCAATGCATGTGTTGAGGGAGGGTCCGATGCCTGGCACCTAGGGCTCCCATGTCCATGCCTAGGGCTCCACCTCCTGCCTCCACTTGTATTAGTCAGGGTTATCCAGAGGAAGAGAACCAATAGGACACATGCACACACACACACACACACACACACACACAGACGCACACACACAGAGAGAGAGAGAGGCATGCCTCCTTTTGTTGCACTTTGCTTTTTTGTGCTTCACAGACATTGTGTTTTTTACAAATTGAAGAATTGTGGCACTCTTGCATCAAAAGTCTATCAGGGCCATTTCTCCAGCACCATGTGCTCATTTCATGTCTCTGTATCACATTTTGGTAATTATTTCAATATTTCAAGTTTTTCATTATTGTCATATATGTTATGGTGATCTGTGATTAGTGATCTTTGATGTTCCTATTGTTATATTGTGGTGCCATGAACTACATCCATATAAGAAGGTGAACTTAATTGATAAATGTCTGTGCTCTTACAGCTCCACCAACCAGCATTTCCTGTCTTTCTCCCTCTTCTCATGCAACCGTATTCACTGAAACTTAACAATATGGAAAATAAGCCAATTAATAACCCTACAATGGCCTCTACCTGTTCAAATGAAAGGAAGAGCTGCATGTCTCTCACTTTAATTCAACAGTTAGAAATGATTAAACTTAGTGAAGAAGGCACTATTCACAATAACCAAGATAGGGAAGCAACTCAAATATTCAATAACAGACAAATGGATAAAGA